>NW_027529583.1:1693037-1711666 GCF_008692635.1 Crocuta crocuta | reverse complement strand
GTTAAGGGCTTGCTCTGAAATACTGAGGCAAAAATGGGGCTGAGGGGAATGGATGATGAAATGAGCATAGTACTAAGAGTACTGAGCTGATGGGCGCTGAAGCTGAGTGATGTACACACAAAGGTTCCTTCTCTTTTATTTGCAGGTCTGAGTTTTCACGATAGAGTTTGAGAGAAGTCCAATGGAAAGATGCAACACTCCCAAGAATCACGTAAGCCAGTCTCTTTCACTTCTCCTGTTTAGCCTCAGACATTAAATATACCATATTGACATCTGAATCACATATATCTTAAAGGAAACAAAGCAATCATTTCCATTTAGGCCTTGAACTGTAACCCGTCCATTTACATGCAGACTTTTTACCATACAGTAACTATATTTCCTTAGGGTTTTAACATTTTTTCTCTAGCTTACTCTACTGTGAGAATGTGGTATGTAATACATATACAAAAGAGGTGTTAACTGAGTGTTTACGTTGTCGGTAAGGCTTCCAGTCCACAGTTGGCTGTTAAGTTTTTGGAGAGTCAAAAGCTGTATGTGAGTTTTCAATTGCCTGGGAGGGTTGGCATTCCTAACCCACTCATTGTTCAAAGGTCAACTGTAACGTTCAGTCATCTTTAAAAACACCATACAGCCTTTAATATATTTATTAAAGGATGCCTACATTGACTTCTATACAGTTAGCACTTCACTTATCCATGTGAGAATGACTCCCATTCTGTTCCCTGGAGCTGGTCAGATTTCCCCGATGTGTTCACTGCCTGCAATCCTATATAGCATTTCTTGAAGAGAACCATGTTACGTGTCAAATATGCGTTATTTAAAATATGTGTCCTTTCCAAAAGGCCTAGTTTAAAGGAATCGTTTACACATTTTATTCCTTGAGACTTGTACAAAAAGTACATTCGTTTGTTTTTTTATGAATTGTGTTCATAATATAAAATGTAATTTTTCCATGTTCACACTGAAATTGTAGCTCAAAATTACTTAGAAAAAATATTACCTAAAGTAGTCAAATTTATAGAAACAAAGTAGAATGGTAGTTACCAAGGGCTGAGGGGAGGGATGGGGAGTTGTTTAATGGCTACAGTTTCAGTAAGACAGGATGAACAATTTCCAGACATCAGCTGCACAACCGTGTACACTGAACAGAATTTGGCAGCTTAACCATTTTTATGGTTTTTATATGTTTAATAAAATTACCTGGAAAAACTAAAGTGTAAAATATACTTGTCAAAATGGATGGAGAAGAAAAAAGGCATTCACATGAGACAAAGTACATGCAATACTTTTATTTTAGACGTGCAAGAAAAGCAATTTCAGAATCTACTGATTTAAAGCAAGCAGCTGTATACAAATAACAAAAGAAGCAACATGTTGTTACAGCTCAGCACACAGCATCCAAAGCAAACAGGTATGAGACAATGCATATTCAGCATTAAAACCAGATGAATAACATACTGCAGGGGTGGGGGAGGGGCAGAGGACAAAAATGGAAATGAAAGACCAGTGTTTCCCCCAATGCTTTCAAGGTACAATGCTAAGTTTCTCATTTGATAGCCTATCCAGGTGCTTCAAATGTCATGCAGTACAGCGAGAATGGAAAGAACTGGCCTGCATACCTGCCTAACAGACACTCTGATACGTCTTTCAGTGGTAAATCTGTTTGAGCATCTTTTGAATTGGTTGAATGATAGCTTAATCAGGCTTTAAACTTTCTAGATATAAGCAATTAATTATTTGATACTGTTCCTTTTATAAGTTGCAATTTTTAAAAGTATACACAATATTCAATATTAAAAGTCTTAATATTTAGAATTTAAGACTATAGTTAACAAATCATTAAGTATTTAAATGAAGACCATATAAAACCATTAGTAAAATACTAGTATTTAAACTGTATGCGAATTTTAATATTATAAAACCATAAGTAGTAAAATACTAGTATTTAAACTGTATGCGAATTTTAACTATATAAACAAACTGAGTATTAACATTTTGAAAAGGTTATTTCCTACTGAACGATAGATATTATAGAAGACTTCTAACAGTTTTCTGATCATTCTTAAAGGGACTGTTCAATATTGTGTAGCACAAATGTGATCCAATATATGTGGCGTTACAAACTTAAGAACTGTGAATGTTTTACCCTTAAATATTGTGTAATAGTACAGATTTTACTTTCTTGAATTACTTCCAAATATACTTTTATGTGATACGTTAGAATACATTAGCTCAGAGACCTGTAATATAGTCACACTAAATACTTTGTTTTCGCCCCCAACATTTGCAGACCAGGTCATGCTGTATGTTATGGCACGGTCTATTCTGCTGTAGCATTTCTGCTATATATTCTTTGGTAAACATTTTAACGATCTGTAAGTTTCCTCCTACAAGATGAATCACAGATGGTTCATAAATGATGACATGTACGTGTTTAAGGTGAAAATACTACTCAAAACATTCATAGGTCATATTTCAAGAAGAAATTAAACCAGTTGAGAGCAGGAATAAACTATATCAAGATTACAAACAGAATGAAAATCAAACAGAAAAAGAGAAATGACAGGAAAAAAAATTACAATGGTAAAGGTACTGGTTCTGAAATGATCTATTATATAAGATAATCAGTCACCAAGCTGAGGGCATTTTCTTTCATAAGTATATCAGCTCTCTATTTCCTCTGTGCAATTCTGCATACACGATGAGTAGTCACTTAGTACACAGGGACATTAAAATATTCATGACGTGGCTACAAAAGAAATGCATATATTCTTATACAGTATACAAACTGAGAGACACAATCAGTTCTAGAATGTTTACTGCACAGTAAAGAAAATGGAAACTTAAATTTTTGTTTTTGTTCTTTGGTTTATGGCTGAGTATTTAACTTATGAACAGTGCTAAAGGAGTTCAGATTCATCTTTTAAAAACCTCATATAATGACCAAAATGACCTATGTCCTACAAAAATCCAAAAGCACTGTATTTGCTAACAGGCTGAAAAGATTTTTCAGTGTTTTAAAGTCATCTGGTCAGTACTGAGTTAACTGAAAATTCAATTAGAACACTACCTCCTGCCAGTCTTCAAGTATGTCAGGATTTTATTACACAAAGTAAAGGAATTTAATCCCTTACTGAAAATCATTACATCCTGAGGTGACCATAAACGCTTTTACAGATCCTAAAGGAAAGTCTTTCCCAAGAAGTAGTGGAAAAGCAGTCACCCATTTGGTGTTTTAAGTAGCAATGGAGGTTTTTAATGGTTCACTTAGCTTTAAAAAAATAAAATAAAACAAAAAAAAAAACAACTCTAAAGACAATGCCTTTGAGACTGAGGATATTACTTTTTAAATAATCCTCAAGATAGATTATAAAGAAATCGCCAAAAAGACGTTCAATATCTATGCCTACAAACATATGTAAATGGAAGTTTCTCATATCAACAAGGTAACCTGAGGTGACGTTTTAAACAGCCTAGAGTGTCCAGAGATGGATTTCTAGGGACGCCAAGAGCCCCTGGAATCTAGAGGCAAAGTTCTGTGCAGATTTTCCTGAGAAGAGGGCCCAGGGTTCTTTAGACTCACAAAGGGATTTTACCCCTGCCAAAAGGCTTGTGATTCAAAGTTTAAAACTCATTTGAGTGCTTTTAAAATATCCTCATTTTAATATTAAATTCGGCATTTTGAAATGTTAGGCTACAAAGTCATGTAAACTGTTCGAATATGTGACAGATCCCTCATACAATAACCGTTAAAAAATAAAAGTATCTGAGAAGCGCCAGTTAAATTTTAATCCTCAGATAATTCTTAAAACACTTTAAAGAGATAGTTGTGCCTCTTCCCTACGCAATACAGTGGAATGAACCAGCAAGTTAAAATAATGTAATAAACCCCAGCTGCTTCATTTTCTTATAGAAGCTCTCATTTTCATTGGGGAATTCTATTCCTATATCAATGACATTAGCGCTTCACAGTTATTAATGATAGTTTTTTTGTCAATGAACCTCTGAACCTATTTCAATATTCTGTGTAAAAAAAAAATAGATTATAAGTCCCAATGATGAATCACTAGCAGAGTAAAATTTCTTATGAAAGTATCAGTTAAACAAAGTATTGGGACTATCCCTTAAAATTTAATGGAATTAGACTTTTCAGGTAATGCTAAAACATAAATAGCAAACTTGACAAAAACCAAACTGAATTCATAGGTCCTACTACATTTTGATGCATATCAGAACTCCAGCACGTATTCTAGTATGCTTTCTTACACCCAATGAAACTCTTGCTGTGATACATATTCTCTGTGTTCTGGAGAGAGAACAAGAAAAGTCGAAGTCTGTCAACCTTTCACCTAAATACCTGTTCTTTGAACCTTTATATTACAGCTTTTAATCTTTTTGTTTTCCCTTAATTCTATACACACTGTGTAAAAACCACCATGGAGAGCTTATGCCCATTTAAAGAAAACAGAAAGGTAGTTTCCCAAGTAGGGCTGGGCACACAAGCTGTTCTCCCCAGAAGAGACTTGGTCTGGAAGAGAACAGAGTTCTCATCCATGACTGCCCAGCCCGGCATGTCTGACAGACCTTTTACTACACTTAGTAAAGGAAAGGGGAGATGATAAACCAAACTGTTCCTTACAGCCAATTATCCATATTAGGTATACTTAAACAAGAAATTAGCATCTATCAATTGTGAAGAATATTCTTTATAGGGAGAAACCCTCTCTTCATTGGAAAAATATTCAAGAAACCCCAAAATACACAAAAATAATGTATCCTTTTAGCACTTTTAAGTTACTATAACATGTTTCAATAATTTCTCAGTTTAGACAGTCTGAAAAAGTTGTGCTATATAAATGCCTTAATGACCACTTAACATTTAAGATTGATTTTAAGCTAAGTGATAGATATGCCCACATTAGCCAAGTTGTTTTTTCTCTAATATCCAAAGAAAATATTACAGTGGATTAAATATAATTCTAGTATTCTGGGCCCTCACACCACCAGTACATCTTATGAGTCATAGAATAATTATTTAAGAATTGGGGAGGGTGAGAGTCAAGTCTGTTGTAATACACAAGGGGTCCTGTGCAGAACCAGAACTATCATCATCTTCTCCGACCCAGGCAAGCTGAGTTTCTTCATACATTAAAACATCAGTGATTTTGAAAACATGGGAATAGAGGCCAGAATGAAAACGTAAAAAAATTTTTAATCCAGTTGTATTACACAAATACCACAAACTGCCCTTAGTACCAATTCTTTGGAGACCTATTTTCCGAATAAAGAGGAGACATTATTTTCAACCTGAAATGAGCCTACAATCCTGGACAATCCTTTCACTCCTCACTCATTTGCTCCCCAGTAAGTCTATTCTAGACCCTCAACATTTCCCTCAAGTTATCTATGTCTCCTCTTTCTCCTCTGTCCCTAGCAGCTCTACTCCAGTTTCTCAAAGCAAAGAAGATGACAACTTTTTCAATTTCACTCATCCACCTGATGAGGAAAAAACAAACTACAGCTTTACCCCGTTATCTCCTCCTAACAGGAGGAAGGTTCATCTTGCCTGAGACCAATGCTTTTGATTCCATTCCCATTCACTCTGCCAATATACTTTCCCCTTTAGTCTATTCCTGATTTTCACTGCTGCCTGCATTCCTCCTTCTCCGTAGTATATGTGCATGGATGTTCACCTTTCCTCCATACCAAGAGTAGCTTTTTTCTCAACCCCTACAACAAGAACCAGAGGCAGCGGGAAGTGGAGATTAACAAACATAGCAGAGAGAGGAATTAAGTGACACCTATTCTTAAAACTGCCTACATTGCAAAGACAAGACAAACTCCATTACCTTAAAAATTCGCAGATATTCACCATACTAGGCTCATGACGCAACAGTCTAGGAAACGATAATGAAACTGGTAAGCTAGCACTTATCTGAAGACTTAAGTCTTATTGAGATGAGTGCTTAAGTAAACTACAGGTATTGGATCCAAAAGGCAAAACCTAGTCTCCCGCTTTTCTCTTTCTAGTACACAAAGAGAAAATAGTTTATATTTAATGACAAATAAATACAAGTGAGTGTAATTTGAAGTTACTGCTCTATTTGTTTTTCTTGTAGAGGAGCTTCACTTATTTCTTGTACTAAAAGTAGTATCCTCTATCCTTCATGTTCTAGGATACAGTGGTCTCAGGGGCACGTGGGTGGCTCAGTTGGTTGAGCATCGGACTTCGGCTCAGGTCATGATCTTGCCGTTCAAGCCCCACATCGGGCTCTGCGCTGGCAGCTTAGAGTCTGGAGCCTGTTTCAGATCCTGTGTCTCCCCCTCTCTTTCTGCCCCTCCCTTTATCTCCCCCCCCCAAACAAAATAAACATTAGAATACAATGGTCCTTTTTACTGGCTGTATTCTGTGGCAAAGTTCCTACTCTCAACTCTGGAACCCTATTCCTTGTGCTGAGAGACCAAAGGGCCAGAAAATATCCAAATTCACTAAGATCTATGTTTAGTAATGAATAGAAAGAGAACTCAAAGCCCTTGTAAGGTACCTTTTATGACACAGCTCATAATGTCAGTCTTATTCCACCAGCTATTGTGAAGCACTAGTAAAGTCAAACATTTTTTGACATTAAGTTAGCAATGATTGGCAAGAGCAATATGGTGGTTCCAGATGGTCAGTGTCTAAAATGGCCAAGAGCACACAAGTGCCTCACTTTACATGCTGGAACTTTCTTTTCAGCAAATTCTACCTAATTTTACCTAATGGAACAACACAATGTATACTCTTCCATTCAGACAGCATCATTTTGTCATTTAAAAAATTTGTAAATTAAAAAAATATTTAATACATTAGTAAATAATATTTATCAGTGTTAATTTCCTGCTTTCAAAAAATGTGGTATGATTATGTAAGATGTTAACATTAGGAAAAGCTGGATAAAGAGCATAAGGGAGGGGCGCCAGGGTGGCTCAGTTGGTTAAGCTTCTGACTTTGGCTCAGATCATGATCTCACAGTTTGTGAGTTCAAGCCCCGCGTCAGGTTCTGTGCTGACAGCTCAGAGCCTGGAGCTTGCTCCAGATTCTGTGTCTGCCTCTCTGCGTCCCTCCCCTACTCACACTCTTTCTCTCTCTAAAAAATAAACATTAAAAAAAATATTTATATTATAGTACATGTTTGTTTTATAGTTCTAGAAAAGGGAGGGGGACCTCAAACATTTTCACAGGTAATACTGGTAAGTTAATGTCCCACCCCNCCAGTCGGCTAAGCGTCCGACTTTGGCTCAGGTCATGATCACACGGTTCGTGGGTTCGAGCCCCGCATCAGGCTCTGTGCTGACTGCCAGCTCAGAGCCTGGAGCCTGCTTCTGATTCTGTGTCTCCCTCTCTCTCTACCCTCCCCTGCTCATGCTGCCTCTCTCTCAGAAATAAACATTAAAAAAAAAAAAATCAATCTCATTGCCTTTACAGCCAGGTTAACAGTTTCATGTATGGTTGTAGCATAATTTTCTTAACCTATTTCCCATTGATTAACATTTGGGTAAGTTCCTAAGTGTCCATCAACTGACAAATGGATCAAGAAGATGTGGTTTATCTATACAATGGAATACTACATGGCAATGAGAAAGAAAGAACTCTGGCCATGTGTAGCAACATGGATGGAACTCAAGGGTGTTATGCTGAGCGAAATAAGTCAGGCAGAGAAGGACAAATACCATATGTTTGCACATATAGGAGGATTAGGAGGAACTTACTTAACAGAGGACCATGGGGGAGGAGAAGGGGGAAAATAGTTGGGGAGAGGGAAGGAGGCAAACCTTGAGAGACTCTTGAATGCTGAGAACTGAGGGCTGATGGGGGTGGAGGGAGGGGAAGGGGGGTGATGGGCATGGAGGAGGTCACTTGTGGGGATGAGCACTGGGTGTTATATAGAAACCAACTTGACAATAAACTATTAAAAAAAAACAAAAAAAACATTTGGGTAAGTTCCAATGGCTTAATATTAATACTGAGTCTTAGTGTATTTGTATGTTTCTGTTGGACACAATTCCTTGAAATTTAACTGATGGGTCAAAAGGTGTACATATTTAACTGTTAACAGCACCAACTATGCTCCAAAATGGACTACAAGTTTAAGTGCTCACAAACACCAGACAAGAGGGTCACTCATCCATGCCAATCCAACAATCAAAAGAAGTTCTCATTCATATTTTACTTTACATTCCCTTACGTAAAAGGGCCATTTGTTTTTTTCTCTCATCTGTGAATTATTTATTTTCTTTCATCTGTGAATTATTTATTTGGTCCTCCATTTGCATCAGAACTTGAAATGCTTTAAATTTGATCAGGGTTTTCAAAACATAAAAGATTTCTTTGAATCACTGAATTTCAAATATTCAAACTCTATCTTTACTAAGTAAATTCTTTAAGGCTTGTAAGGTACAAAAGAACAACAACAAAAAAGTCTACATGTACAATAAAAGCCTATATATGCAAATTCTGGTCATTTAAATTATTCCTCTCAAAAAAATTTATCAAATCCCTGAAGTGGATGGGGAAAACAGAAAATTAAAAAATACTCTAATTGCCTGCAGGGTATACTCAATTCTGTTTCCAGGTAAAAACTCAATTACCTTAACAGACATTAACAGATTTGGTTATTGTTCAGGAAATGAAATTACATAGTGACACTCCACAAGCTTTGCTGTGGGTTAGCTGCTAAAGTCAATCACAGATTATCTCTGCAGGCACTGGTTATCAAGTAAGGGTGATTTCGTTGACTCACAGAGGGGATTTTTATAGCCATTTACATGTTCTTAATAAGCACATTTGTCCTTCTTTTACAGTTCTCAGGGTTTTTTCTCCCCTCCTGCTTTTGATTCATTGCAGCCAATCATTTACACTTTGGACTATATGTTATATTGAGAAGATGTAGTGGTCTGTAAAATGTAAATGGAATCTTTGTATATCCTATCGTGTTAAATTAAACTAAAGCTTTTCAAGCACAGCACTCCTGATACTTGAGGATGGATAATTCTTTATTCTAGGAGGGCTGTCCTGGGCGCTGTTGACGCTTAGCAGCAGCCTTGGTCTTTACCTCCTAGATGCCAGGAGCACTCCACTGCCAGTTGTGGCAATCAAAAATATGTCCAGGCATTGTTTAATGTTCCACAAGGCATGATTGCCCCACTCCCCACCCCAGTTGAGAACCACTGAGTTAATCTAATCATCTCTGGTTGAGGGTTAAATTCTAGTGTGCTTACCAGTATTTGTTCATTCTTCTACGATGGACATTTTTATTTTAAAAAAAGGCAATAGAGGAAACAATAAAAGAANATGTGAGATTACAAAAAAAGAAATAAAAGTATTATTTAACAAAAATTTTTTTTAGTTTATGTGTGTGTAACTATTGTGATATAAAAATGTCATTTGTTACTGTGGGTTCTTGTCAAGTATCTTTTAAAATCAGATTTACAGCTACTGATTTTAAGTTACTCCAACTTTTCATTATTACAAATAGCCCAGAGTAGCAAGAGCTGGCTCAAAATGAGTTAAAATGAAACAAGGCGGGGAATCCTCAAAATTCTGAAAACCAGACAAATACAGAGCTCGAAAAGCACATACACTACAAAATGATTACAACCTGAAAATCAGTGATCAAGGACATTGGCCAAATTGTTTCTTATAAAGCGTAAAATGAAAGACAAGATTTGTTCTGCCTTCTGTTTTTTCTGTATCTGCCTTTCTGTATTTTCCATTTCAAGTATTAATGTACTCAAACCTTACTTATCCAGTTTGTTCTAGCTGACCCCAATCAAGTTTACTTTTAAATAATTAAAATATGGGGGCACCTGGGTGGATCAGTTAGTTAAGCGTCTGACTCTCGATTTTGGCTCAGGTCATGATCTCATGGTTTGTGGGTTCGAGCCCCATGGAGCCTGCTTGGGATTCTTTCTCTCTGTCCCTCTCTCTGCCCCTCCCCTGCTCTCTCAAAATAAATAAACTTAAAAAAATTAAAATACGCTGGCCTTGTTAACTTCTAACCCAATTTAAAAGAAAAAGGGTAGGCTTAAAGGTTTTAACAAAGAATGGAAATTACAAAGGAATCATAGGAGTTTGTCTTATTAAACCAAATCCTAAGAGGATTTATATCAAAACAGCTTTTTTCCTGTTAAATGATACTATTGTAAAAATCTGAACATATCTAGCTGTTGTAAAACAATGTACGATACTCTCGAGTTTGCCTAGCATGCCCAAATATTCTTAATTTTAAAAAAACCCAAACTTCATACTAAACGGCATGTTATTAAATACTCCAACTACTTATTTACTTAAAAATAATTTTGAGTTACAAAAGATTCGTTTTTAAAAATCACTTTTTCTAAGACTCTTACCTTTCCATTTTTATGCAGTCCAACAGATTTATTACTTCCGCAAAGATGTTACACAGTGCTAAGATATATCATGCAGCCCCAGCACTAAAACAAATCAATTTTAGCAGCGCTAATTCTCCACAGAGCACCACTTTCTAGGTGAGGCAGATTAACAACTGCAAATCCAAGTGAATCTATTCATAAAGTGGATCATCTCGAAGTAGAAGCAAATTCGTAAGTGTAATGCTTGCTTTTGGTACCTCACTTATTTTTTCATTTCTCAGACTACTTTAGTGAGAAACAATACCAACAGCAAACAAAGCTCAAAAGGAAAACCCCCACAGATTTCAAAATGATGCTGTTAGTATAAAAAAGAAAGGCTGACACATCTCAAAGCGCTGATCAACACCATCATGCATCTACCGCTGAGGTTAAAGCCCGACGCCCGGTGTTTAACTATCTGATCTTCACGGATCAGGCAAGGACTTGAAATCATCTCACGTGCAACAGTCTTTGCATAACACCCCACTTTATCCATGCCACAAAGATGGTAAATTTAGTAGTTACCAAGAAATAAGTTGGGGGGTCAAAGGGACTAAAGCCTTAGACTGCTCTTTATCATAAGATATCCTCAGACAAACCTCCCCATTCTTCATTCTGGCTCTACAAAATTAAGGAGCAGAGAAAAACTGGTAAGTGCCTGACTTTACAAAGAAAATGCACTCTATATGTCCTTGGTCATTACATGTATGTTTATAAATCAACTGTACCACTCCCCCAGTCCTCCCCCCAAAAAAAACTAGCTTAAAATAGGCACTTAATTGGTGGTGTGGGCAGGGGGTGGAATGTTCCAAGTACTGCAAAGAATGTCAATTTAGTAATCTCAGCATGTTGCACTTTAGTAATTTAAGAATCAAGTACCAGCGGCATGTTAAGAAAACATGTGTTAAATTCCAACAGACATTAAAAATTGGATAATGGACCAATTTTTCTGGGCTTTACCCCCAAATCTAATTATGTATTCACAGAACCAAATACCAAAAGGAATACACGTAGAGTTCAGTCTAGAAATGTCAAAACTGAACCACTATTTACCAAGTAATTAAATAAAAAGATCTTTATTATTTAATCACAGTGTCTGATATCATAGCAATTATTATTCAAATACGCATTTATGTTACGTTCTCATTACTGACTATAATATGCTAATAGGAAAGCTACTTTATCCACTGTCTGTCTGCCCTGTTTGCCTATAAAATGAAGGACGACCTGAACAAACTACATGACATATATACCAATCGGGTAAAAGAAATTTTAAAGAAATTTTTCTGAAGAAATGAAACATTCTTAAGGATACAAATATAGATTTCACAGTTTTTAAAATCAAAATTATTTTGAAATATCCATGTAACATTAAGTCAACAAATATTTTCATTATAAATTTAAAGGCATCTCTGGTGTTTAGAAATAATTCATATAAAAGATCNCTGCATTTTTAAACCTGCATTTAGAAAAATGTCTTTATAGCTATATTTACAATGTTGGGAGCAAAATCATTTCATGACGTAGGCTAAGTGAATACTATATCCCAAATTATAAGACCAAAAGAGCTACTATAAATCCAGGAGTTTAGATAAATCCAAGAAGAAATGATTTTAAAAAATAGTATTTATACATCCAATTAAAAAATATCAACTATTGATAATTTGGACAATGCAAATCTTCAGTATAAAAGGTAAAAAATGGCATCTTAGAAAATCTACTCTGTTCCATACAGAAAAACCTGCAGAATGATGAATCTCTTTATTCCTGAAAAACAGAGAAGTTGGTACCTAAAACAGAAGGTTTAAAATACACATACCAAGACAATAAACAAAGGCAGGGGTGGAGGAGATGACGAGGGAAGGGAGAGAGATGGACAGAGCTCAGTGGTTAAGATTTCACACAGCTCTGAAGTCTAGCAGATCTGGGTTTGGAACGCTAGGACCAGGTCACTGGAACCTTACTGAGCCTCTCTGTCATCTGTTAAAAAGGTACTCGTGATCTTTCTCAGGGCCTACTGAGGAAGCACAGGATGCTTCACATCTAAGGACTCAGTAAGCATTAGCTGTCATCATAGTTCTGCCCTGTTTGCCTGTAAAAGGACTACCTAAACAAACCACAACATGTTTATTTAATTGGAAAAGAGGGAAATTTTTAGCAAACTTAGAAATTTTAGAAATTTAGCAGTTTGTGGAATGCTTTTTCTCATCTTATTCCACCACCTATTTTATGAACATAATATTCAAATACTCTTCCAGAGATGTAAACATGTATCAAGTATCTGGCCATGTGTAGCAACATGGATGGACCTTGAGGGTGTTATGCTGAGCGAAATAAGTCAGGCAGAGAAGGACAAATACCATATGTTTGCACGTATAGGAGGATTAGGAGGAACTTGACGGAGGAACAAGGGGGAGAAGAAGGGGGGAAAAATAGTGGGGGAGATGGAGGGAGGCAAACCATGAGAGACTCTTGAATGCTGAGAACAAACGAAGGGCTGATGGGGGTGGGGATAAGGGGAAGGGGGGTGATGGGCATGGAGGAGGGCACTTGTGGGGATGAGCACTGGGTGTTATATGGAAACCAACTTGACAATAAACTATTAAAAAAAAAGTATCAACCTATAAATGAATCTATTTTAGGAAACAAGCATCTCGTCGTCCCTGGATTTGTGACAGTATGTTGGCAAATAAGCTAAATGAGTAACAGATTAAACCTGAACAGAATCATTGGAAGCCTTACTGCCACAGAGACTTTAGTTTGGCTTCATAAAGGCCTTAATCTGCAATGTATTCTAACTTACTCTAAATTCAGAACGGACTAGCCACGTTTTGCCTCCTCAAGAACTGAATGGCTACATTGAGAAAAATGGTTTATTTAGACCACCAAATAGACAATGTCTTAATGTACTATCACTTTGGTCTATGAACAAAATGATGTTAAGATCACAGATGAGAAATAGGGCCAAAGTTCTCTACTAAAGGTAAGAAACTGTAATTAATAGCAGTCAAAAAAACCTTTTTTTTAAACTAGGGCGAGACAGGGTAAGAAAAATCTTACATGGGACCACAGACATCCCATGCTTCTCTCTACTCCTACTTTCTACTAAAGATACAAAAATACTGCTTCAAAAAGGGAGATACTACTTACTATTAAAATACTTTTAATAGGGAAGATACACACACATACTTACAGATAAATATGGACTTGGAATATATTTTTATCCCAATATATCAAATACTCAACACATACTATAAAGTAAACTGAATACATGTGCCATATTTATAGTCAATAGCAAGTTCACAGTAGTTTAAAAAACACTCCAGACAACACAGGAGAGATCAGCACCCTAAACACTACTCTCCAGAAAAAAAAAATACATCAGAAGGTGAACTTCAAGNATGCACTTGGAATAAGTTTTTATCCCAATATATCAAATACTCAACACATACTATAAAGTAAACTGAATACATGTGCCATATTTATAGTCAATAGCAAGTTCACAGTAGTTTAAAAAACACTCCAGACAACACAGGAGAGATCAGCACCCTAAACACTACTCTCCAGAAAAAAAAAATACATCAGAAGGTGAACTTCAAGAACTTTAGAAATGTTGTAAGGCAGATGTAATTAATCAAGAAATGATGAAAAACCTGAAGGAAATACAAGGACCTGATAGACTATACCTCCATAATAACAAAATAAAAAAGTGAACAAGGGAAGAGACAAATATGAAAAATTCTTAGTTCCTGATTCTGCTTTTAACCCAATTTTTAGAAAAGTAGGATCAGTAAACAGCAAAGTAAGGAGATGCTTACTTTAAAACCAAATAGGAGTTTGTGGTCAGAAGAGATGTTAAAAAAAGAATCTCCCCAATGACATGTCTGCAGTCAATGGGTAAAGCACACGGCAAGCTGTACACACCCGGAAAAGGGACTGTGCTCATTTCACTACTGACACTGAGTGGCATCATGGCAGCCAACCAAAGATTCCACTCGTGCAGGCATCTTAACCACTGTTTCGGTAACTCAAGATCATTACACGTACAGTGTACTGTCTCGTGTCTAACAGATGTATGTTCTGGATGATACTGTCCCAACTTTGAGCAATCCTCACAACTGACTCAGTTAGTGACTGATGCGGGGCCATTACTGAGGCCCCTCCTCCCACAGAGGCCCATTAGAAGTTATAATGGACAAAAAGAGATTTACTCTTCTTAGTTCACATTTCTGTTATAGCAGGAATGCTAAAAAATTGTATTTAAAGCCTCCTTTAATAATAATAAAGACAACTATCTTAATAAAAACACACTATTTTTTATATTGACTAGCTCCTTCTCCTCGTGTTATAGACTTTCTATTTGATTAAAACCACAATTACTGTTAAAGCATAATTCAACTCGGTATCTGAATTAAGGCATCCTTAAATTTTTTGAAAAAGGTGGCCTTATCTATGAAACTTTAAACTTCAGAAATTGAAGGTCCAGAAACAACAAATACACAGTTAACCCCAGACAACTATGGAAATTGGAAAGGGAAGAGGTTTATTAATGGTTTTCATGATAGTTATCAAAGCAAAATAAGAACGTAGTCATTTGACAGAACACGGTTTGTTATTTAAAAAGAGCAAAGAGGGGGCGCCTGGGTGGCNTTCTACAAAATGTGTAATTATAACACTGTCATCTGGATGGCTACATTTGCACTTGATGGACATGAAGTGAAAATATGAACCAATCTGGGATGAAAACACCAGTCTCACAGAGGTTACCTTAAGTAATTCACAACAACGGATGGAGAGTTCTCAAATTACTGTTATCTTGACGAATCTTTCCCCTTCTTAGTCTGTCCTCTAAAGGTTTAGACTCTATAGTGTTTTAGGGTCCAATGGGCCATCATTATGACAGACCATCTCCAAAGTAAACAATCCATCCACAGATAACCGAGTTGATGGGACTGACACAGATTCCAATCAATAAACTTCACAAGGACGCTACATGCCAAGCATGCTTCAGAGTAATTTCTGAAACTCTAAGAATGAGGGAACACAGATGAGACTTCCCTAGCAAGAGCAAAACATGCTAATGCCCAGTACAGAGAACTGAGATTAGCTTACCTCCTGCAGTAGATCAGCCTGCTCAATTGCTTTAAGGACATTTTTCTTGGATGTTTCCTGAACTTCCCCTCCCAAAAGAAACTCATCCAAAATAAAATAAGCCTTCTCAAAATTAAAGATGATATCAAGTTCACACACCTGAAAAGCAAGAAAAACAAGGTTAAAACTGAAGAAAGTGAAAGANATCCGAACGAATCAATCTTAATTTTTTCTAAAAATGGCAGTCTTGCTAACCAAGCATCATTGATTTAGTCAGCATATTTTCCAAATCTCAAGCACTTGGAAGCACAATGCCTACAAGTACGAAAGACCTGATTCTGGAAGCTCCCAACATGGGCAACTTAATAATTTTCTACTTACAAAAACGGGTCGTTTTAAATACATATTTCCTGGATAACGTGATTATAACTGCTTACCAAATCTAAAGTCTATATTAAGCACTTCCAGAATATTAATTTTTGCAGCTGAACTCCTTTCCATTTCACTATTTTAAACCTCATTCTCATAACCATCATTAGATGAGTAAGGTTGGGAGGTCAAGCACTTCGGCAGCTAAGGGACTGTGCACGCTGGCAAAAGACAGTCAGCCCTTCCCTCTCCTGCAGTTACTTTCAAACAGAATTCCCAAGACAATCAAATAATAAACTTGTTATAAAAAGATTTTTTAAAAAATACTATGGCATTCAATTTCCTAAAACAAACTACTACTCACACTGCCAAAATACTTGTCAAGTAATTCCACATAACGATGAATTATTTCCAGGGTAATTAGCTCATTGTCCTGATCCTCGATAGCACAGCAAAAATACAGACTAGCATATCTGTAACAAAAGCAAATGTGGAAAAAATTTTACCCTATAATCATGTTTTCTAAATATATTTTCACATCCTATTGTGAAAGACCCCATACTTATACACATTATTTCCCCTTTTACAATAGTGGAGATTATATTCTTCCCGTACTACAAAAGTAATGAATGCATATATAAAGTCTGAAAAGCATAGGCAAGAAAAAGAAATCAAATTACACCATCTAGAAAGAGTAACTTATTCTGCTCTTCTTCCTTTCAGGTTCCTTTCTATTACTATCCTAAAACATAGCTGGACCCAGTTATGAAATACAATGAATATAACGGTCCTAAATTGTATGAAATATGATCTTATGTTTACTTAATTAAAACAAAATGCACTGTAATTCAAACTACAAGTAAACAAGGAAGAAGATAAACTTTCCGACTAAAGGACTTCTTGAAGATATTGTCAACGTGAAGCCAATGTCCTGAAACGTTTTACTGAAGTGTTAATATGCACAGAGAACACAAATCAGATATATACACTTTGAGGAGTTTTCAAAGTAAACCCACCTGTATACCAGCACCCTGATCAAGAAACAGATTATGGAACTCCTGAATCCCCTCCCCTAGCCCCTCTGGTTAACCACTTGCCACCCCAAAGGGTAACCACTATCTTGACTTCTAAGAGGAGAGAATTGTTTTTAAAAAGGAGGTTTCTAGGACTGTGGGATAAACTCCAAGAACAGAACAGCTTTGTTATTACAGAAGTTAGAGAAAAAGAACAGGAGAAAATAGACTGTCCTCAAATTTTCCAAGTTCTACCTATTAAAGTGTTGGTTATTTACCCTTGAAGAAGAATAAGATTGGAAAAGTATATATTCTCTTCCAAATTAGGATTGTAGCACATGGGACTAGATTATACTTGGCCCAAGGAAGCCAAAAGTTAAAGACAACCTTGAGGCATAGCAAACAATGACCAAGTCCTTTGAGGAGGATTAAAAGAGCATTTTCAAATGGTTTAAGTGTATTAAAGGCTTTTGAAGAAAAAAAAAAAAAACACCTACGATGTTCTTTACAAATCTCAGTTTAGATTGTAATTTTCACTGAGGAGCATTTAAGTGATTTTTGGAAAACACAATGAGCAACTACTGCTCACAGCACTAAGGGAAAATAATATACGCACACACATCATCTCAGTTTTGGAATCCAATGAATTCCTGCCATTCAGTATGAGAGTAACTAGTATTTACAGAATGCTCTATTAATATTATCAAGTTGATTAAATAAATATCAATTATTTGATCTTTCCAATAGCAAGCACTGTCATCCTTGATTGGGGGTGGGTGGGGGTGGAGGAAAAAAAAAAACCAAGGCCCCAAGAGTACAGGGTCTGCCAAGTGGTTGCTCTGGGGCAAGAAATCTGATCTTCAGACCTCAACTCCAGGCCTTTTCCCACTCCACCTTCGGGACTCCCTTGTTATCCACAGCTTGACTTTTCTGCCATGTCCACTCTACCTTATACATTCAGTAAATTATTTAAAATGGCAGGTCTCCTACAGTCTTAGAGAGGCTTTCCAATGTGTTCATTTATTAGCATGAAGGACGTAACAGGGCACAACCTCCAACGTTAGCAAAGTGCTTCCTCTCTTTCCTACCCTATGGTTTTATGTTTAAGAGGTAATGGGATATTCCAATTCTCCATTCTCCCTAACCCATGCTCCCCAAATAGTTTTGAATTTGGGGGAAATTGATACAAATGACACAAATCCCTGAACTAAGAAAACTAAAAATTAAAGAAACTGGTAATAAAATGGTAGATAAAAAACACACATGAACAGTGCACATGAAGAGGGTGCTATTTAAATAATCCCATTAGAAAGAATTTACTAATAGTTTTGGGCAAAATTCCTTTTAGTCTTAATGCCGGCATTTCGACAACACTACTGTTAAGCAGCTGAATGCTTGCACCACCCTTGCTCCTCATCCACAGTGAGGCCAGTACTGCCTTCTTACAGATAAACAGCACTTAAATACCAGGCGTCCGTCCTAAATTGTAGAATCACTTGGAAATACTAGTTTAAATATCACGAGGACTGGGGGTGCCTGGGTGGCTCAGTCCAGTTACGCATCTAACTCTTGGTTTTGGCTCAGGTCATTATCTCACGGTTCTTGAGTTCTAGCCCTCCATCGGGCTCTGTGCTGACAAGCTGGGATAGTCTCTCTCTCTCAAAATAAATAAATAAACTTAAAATAAAAAAAATTTAAGTATCACCAGGAGATGATGTGTCTAAGCATCAACCGATAATGTTC
>NW_027529583.1:1691752-1692833 GCF_008692635.1 Crocuta crocuta | reverse complement strand
CAGATAATGTTCTAAAAAGCCTGCAATTCTACCTAAATGTTTGCTTTCACTCAGAATGGAAAAAGAGCCATCAAAGTAAACAAATTCTTTGCTGTAGGTGAACAGCTAGTTAACAGGATTATAAGACACCACTTTACAGAAAGTTTACTGAACAGGTAACATTCACCAAGTCCTCCCTCTGGATGAGACACTAAATATTAGCTAAGGCTTTTGCATATTTTACCATTATAATCTTCACGGCTTCCAGAAAAGATACCATTATTACTTGCATTTACAGGACACCCAGGCTTAATTGAGTAATCTCCCCGGGAACATCAATTTGACTCCAAAGCCCACGTTTTATATTAAAAACAATAACCAGGAACTGTATTAAAGTAACCCTGCACCTGGCAAAAATTAAAACCAAATAAGCAATATTTTCAGAGGTTTGAAGAGGGAGTGAAGTAAATGTTGTTATGCTGATTTAGTAAGAGATTACCAAGAGAACCTGAAGCATACTCCCTATTTTTTTAACCAAATGCTTTTTAAAAAATTCAATTATGAGCTCATTTTGTTTTCTTAGTAGATATTTGTAAGTCTAAATCTGAAGTAAAATTACTAAAAGGCTAGTAAGAAGAAAGGTATGTTTGGTTATTTTTAGCACCGTGGATTAAGGCTGACTCTAATTACTGGCACTCAGAACATCTGAAAGTGCCTATTCTTATATTCAAAACACATGACTTCTCCCCAGTCAGCTAGGTGTCAGCTGACTGTGGGTGAATGTAACTAAACTGTTCTCAATCCCACCCGCATGTCCTTAAAAATTCTTTTGTTAGTAAAGAAAATACGGTATTCTGGCAAATTCTCAAACTAGTAATTTGGATACATGTATTTTTAAATTCATTGTAAAACTTTAATCTAGTGCCTCTTCCATAGCAGGCTGCATGAAATAGGACTCATAAAAGCCTACACTGTTTGGACTTTAAGGGATCTTCAAGAGCATTTATTTCAGAGATGAGAAAAAAAAGGAAAAATGACTTGTTCAAAGTCACAAAACTAGCTAAGTGTGCAAACCAAGCAGAACTCAACCCCCCCCCCCCAT
>NW_027529583.1:1691063-1691710 GCF_008692635.1 Crocuta crocuta | reverse complement strand
CCCAAGAGGGGGAACTGTTTAAGTGAAATAGCCAGAAAAATGTGGCTGAGACAAAGGGAAGAAGGAAGACCTAAAGATCACTTGCTGATACAAACAGCGAGAGTCCTGGTTCACAATCTCTCAGAAACTAAGCGATAGTTCTTTTGCTTAAAAAGGTCTTCTCTTCCAGCTGGACTAAGGGGAAAAAATTACCTGTTTCTATCAACAAAGAATACTTCCTTAAATATAAAATATGAGGTTTTCAGTATGAAATGGGGTGGATGTGTAGAAAAACTGATTCAAAATTCTAACTTCTGGATGTGAATTTTACCTCAATAAAGCTGTTTTTTAAGTGCACCTTTTATTTATAGCTGCTTGATCCAAGTATCAGAGTCAGGTTAGATTACCCGTTATAGCCTTCATAAGAAAAAGTGGTGGCCCGACATGGGTGGACTGAACGCTGTGTGCAGGAATACTAACGAGTGCTTTCTGAGTGCTTTCTTTTCTTCTGTTTAACAGACCATTGCCTTCTGCTGCAGGAATCTCGATTCCTGGATTATTGATTCCCTTGCTGGTATTTTCCTCCTCCACACGGGGGACTCCTTCCCCTATCTAAAAATAAGCTTAAGTCACACCTTTTTAAAAACCCTGTTTCCGCCTCCTGTGAC
>NW_027529583.1:1690724-1691004 GCF_008692635.1 Crocuta crocuta | reverse complement strand
CAAAGATCCCCAAATCATTTACACTTGCTGTTTAAAAGTCTCCACCTCTTCATACTTTGCCCCATTTCTTCGAGACTTCTGTTCCTATTTCACTGAAAATGTTCTCACAAATGGCATTTTATGAACTCTCACTGTAAAACCTAATAGATTCTTTATTCGTTTTAACTGTTTTTGCAATTTTGGCACTGGTGACTTAATCTTCAAAACTCTCTCCCTTCCCCGACATTACTGATTCTATACTTACCCTATACTACACTCCCTTTGCTCGCCCTTCGAATGC
>NW_027529583.1:1689628-1690628 GCF_008692635.1 Crocuta crocuta | reverse complement strand
AGGCATATTTAAAAGGAAGTCATACAGGCATCTTAAAGTCAACATGTCTGCTACATCATATTTACCCATCAGCTGAACCAGAAATGTGGAATCACTGGCCTCCCCCCTTTAGCAGTGACCAAGTCTTCTAAAACTTACCTCATAGTAACAGCTCTTTCCACCTGCTGTGCCCACAGCAGCTGTCTTCCTTCAGTGCCTCATTATAATGCAGTCTCCTTAAGAGATCCCTCAGGTGCCAGCCTCGGCGCTCCCCCTACCCATTCTCCCATTACAAGGACCTTTTAAGAAATGCGTCTGTGTTTTGTGTTTTTTCAAAATTGTAATGTTTTTACTTATTTGTGAGAGAGAGAGAGACAGCTTGAGCAGGGGAGGGTCAGAGAGAGAGGAGACCCACAATCTGAAACACGCTCCAGGCTCTGAGGTGTCATGTCAGCACAAAGCCCGACGTGGGGCTCAAACCCACAAACCGTGAGATCATGACCTGAGCCGAAGTCAGACGCTTAACTGACTGAGCCACCCAGGTGCCCCTTTCTCATCTCCATTTAAAACCTTTGCCTCCACGCTTAATATTTCAGTTCTAGCCCCCATGTCAGTCACTAACTAGAAGGTGACCTTGGACAAGTAAAGTCTCCCAAATTCTTCTTTTATAAAATTGAAGTTTAATCAACAGTAGCCATTTTAGGGGCACCTGGGTGGTTCAGTTGGTTAAGTGTCCANCATGAACCATCTCCCAGGCAGAGGGTACAGGCCAAGTGAACAGGGGCTTGAAATCCCAGTCCTGATTTCATGAGAGCACCTCCACTTCCACCTGTCACGTTTAGGGTTCTAACTCTGGGGCAACAAGCTTTTTAACTTTTTTGACTAGATCTTTCCAAAATCTCTCTCAGCTCTAAAATGCTATGATTTTTCTCAACAAGTACTAAACGAAACACTGGATACAAAATCACCCAAAGATGACTAAATTTATTCTACTGGAAAGATGAGTCTACGGTATTTAAAA
>NW_027529583.1:1689199-1689440 GCF_008692635.1 Crocuta crocuta | reverse complement strand
ACATACAGTGGAATAAAGGAAATGGAGATAAAATCCAGACTTCAACCCTCCTTGCAGCCCATACTTGTTAGTTCCCTGCACACACTTCCCTACAGAAGATCATTTTTGATATGCAGAAACACTCATCTTAAATACAGTAAATTATTTGTAAGGGAGAGGAAAAGAGAACAAGGTAATTATATTTCTTTTAACCTGATTAGCCCAATCTTGAGAAATGTATTTTAAGGTATTAAAAAACTTT
>NW_027529583.1:1688076-1688728 GCF_008692635.1 Crocuta crocuta | reverse complement strand
TGTTCAGGGGTCCCTGGGTGGCTGGTTAAGCATCTGACTTTGGCTCAGGTCATGATCTCGAGGTTTGCGAGTTTGAGCCTTGCATCGGGCTCTCTGCTGTCACCGCAGATCCTGCTTGGGATCCTCTGCGCCCCCCCCCCCCCGCTCATGCTCGTTTGCGCTCTCTCTCACTCTAAAAAAGAAATATACTTTAAAAAATATAAAATAAAAGCTTAGTGTTTAAAGCCAATGTGTGAGACATTTTGCAACATCAAAAATTGAAACATCTATTCTTCCCCAAATTATCAGATCTAATTACACCTCCACCACCACAAGTCTACTTCAAATTAGGAAACACTAGTAACAAAGAGATCTTGCATATACAGTTTCAAAACATCTATTTGACTGAAATGGTCTATGCATCCAACGTGTCGTGTTCATAAGTAAGATTCTAAAAGTAAGAAAAAAGGCATGTCAGTTATCAGTCATTACTATATAGATCTTCAGGAAGGGGGTGGAGGAAAAAAAAAAAAGAAGAGGGTGGAGGGAAAAGGCTTGTTTAAATCAAGAGAATTCCTCACACCATTTAAAATACGACCCTATTTTCACCTGCAAAGAAATAAACTCACTGAATTTTTCTAAAAAGATGATTAAGTAGTAAGAATAATTTAAG
>NW_027529583.1:1686055-1687980 GCF_008692635.1 Crocuta crocuta | reverse complement strand
TTTAAGCCTTTAATTACATAATTAGTTTTGAATCTACTTTCCTGATTTTATCTTTTTGCCTGGGCAATCAATCAAAATGGCAGTTATTTTAAAAATACAAAGCTTTAACTTAAACCTTTTTTATCTAAATCATTATTAATCATTATTTATAAATGTCATCTCTCAAAAGTCTGGGATTACCACTTTATAAATGACCAAACATNTCTTCAGATCTCGCCACTCAAGAAAGCTGCACATTTTCGGTTTCCGTGCTAAAACGGTTTGAACAAGTTCTCTTGTGATCTTTTTCTTTTCTTTGTCTGATAGTGGGACATACCATTTCTGCAGTCGAAGCTTTCCCTGACGACTAAAAAGCAACATAAACTGCATCTGTTAAAATAAATAGAACCAAGATTAAATGCAACACTTTGATTCAGTAGAGATTAAGATGACATGTTTCACAGAGAAGCTTTGGGGGCAGGGCCTTTAACTGACAAATGATTAGCAGCCGGCAGTATTTCTATGCCAGTTAAAATAGCAGGAAATTCTTGTAGGAAGATCTTCCCACCAGATGCAAATATCCCCACCCCATCCTNTTAAGTTTGGAGAATAGCTGGGGGGGGGAGGGGGAAAAGAGCAGGTAAAAAGCCGGAGTGAAAATTTTGAGGAAAAGAAAGATACTTCTTGCAATTTAAGAAACTACTGTCTACCAGGGCTATACATTTCACATTCGCTGTATGCTGCAAAAGAGAATTGTTGACATCAACCGGTTTAGATACATTTAAAAGAAACAGCAGATCTGCTGTTTTTCACCTTGAGGCTGTTCCAGTTCCAGACTGAATTACTTGTGGACAGACTGCTATCACTTAGAATGGCCCCTTCAGTTTATGCTTACATATTTTAAGGAAAACAAAAGATCTAAAATATTAACCCAGAGAAAACCCCATAAGTGCATTTTTCCCAATAAAACCCTGATTTTTAAGTATTTCTTCTCATCTTCACTTTTTAAATTTTCCAGGATAAATATGCACACAATCAAGTGGGTTAATGTCATGACAGGACAGAGATTATAACCTTTAAAAAGCCAAAATAAGAGGTACACACATGCAGAGACATTACCCGAAATACTTGATTTAAAACAATTAAAAATGCATCTACAGATGGAGCGGATGCTGAATTTTGGTGTATTTTACTTAAACTATTTTGTATACATGTATTTGGAATCTCGAATTGGTTAATTTGTTTACATGTTTCATTTTCAAGGAAAGCTGCTTGTACTTCAAGTGGTCTTCTCATCGGCAAACAGGTAAGCACTGTTTATACAAAAGTAATTTAAAGGTAGAATTCAGACAAGGTTTGTTTTTTTCCCCCTAGTAACTATTTTAAGTTCCTTTAACAGCTTTACTACAAGATTCCAGTCGGATTCTTAACATGCACCGCACCATCTTCAATTTGAATATGGGGTGGGGAAATTTACACAACCAATTTAGAATAAAATGGGCTCTAAATTTCCCTAAGAAATTAGTGACGCTTTTCGTACTAATCCAAACGGGCATCAACAAGATAGATACTTAGCAATTTATGATGCGGCAATTTAACTTTAATAAAGTTAAAATTGGTTTATTACACCTCACTTCAATCCTTCCCTGGCACAAAACGAACGAACGACGTTCTTGCTATCGAAGTTCCCCCCATACGAGTCCTGTTAAGATAGCGGCGTTCGAAGGGGGACAGCAAGTAAAGCATCTGCTGGACAACGGGTTTAACGCAAACCCGCTACCAGAACTTTGAGAATTACACCAGACCCCTATTCAGACCCTAACGACCTGGAAGGGTGGGGGCTTGCTTTCGAAAAGAGTAGGCGCGCAAGGCTGTCTGTATCCCCTCCCTACCACTTCACAGGACGAATAAATAATTCCCTCTTTAAAATAATTACGTGCGGACAT
>NW_027529583.1:1685615-1685775 GCF_008692635.1 Crocuta crocuta | reverse complement strand
GTGCGGACATGGGACAATACCCGGTTGCGAAGCACAAGTATTCCTTCCCTCTGGTTAAAAACTAATGCTTTGATTTGGCCGCAAATCACAGGGCACCCCAATTCCTCGAGATTGGTATTAAAAACAATAGGCTCGGCCGCGGAGCGGGCTCAGGGCCGGC
>NW_027529583.1:1685251-1685444 GCF_008692635.1 Crocuta crocuta | reverse complement strand
GGAGGCAGCCCAGGTGATCGCACTCCAAGAGAGCCGATTGGCCGCCTCTCTACCGAGAGGGGTGGTCCCGGCCGGAAGTCAGGCCACGTGACCCGGAAGCGGCTCTGCCAAGGCCTGCGCGCCTGCGCGCTCATGCGCGTACCTTCGGACCTCGGGCGGGTGGCTGCCTCGGCTTTCCAGTGGTGGGAGGAAG
>NW_027529583.1:1683628-1685244 GCF_008692635.1 Crocuta crocuta | reverse complement strand
GGTTCTGAGGTGCCCTTTGTCGACCCCGCTGTGCGGGGCAGGGAAGGTCAGGATCGCGAAGAGCCAAGTTTGAGCTCCGATAACTCGCCGTGCCCAAAGAGGGTGGGGCGGGGAGGCGTCACTGCGGGTGATGATGGTGAGGGGAGAGAGGGAGCGCTGCACCTCTGGGGAAAACAAGTCAGCTCTGTCGAGGAGCTCGTGCACGCGTTCAGAGGGCCTTTTGCAATTATCCTGCCTCCAGACTGCCTGGAATCTGGCCCGTCTTCCCCGTTGCACGGCTACAGCCCTAGACACCTTTCGCCCCAAGCTGTGCGAGTGTCTTTTCCCTGGGCTTGTCTCGCCAGTCCTCAGTGCCGCGGACCTGATGAATTACTGTCCGTTCTCTGCCGAAAAGCCCAGACAGCATCTCGTCTTTGAGACCCCACTTCCTTCACACGGACTCGCGCCCCCCGCCCCCAAAGCCGTCTGTGTTCCAGTTTAGCCTTGCTGAAGACTGGCCCTGCCTGGCATGCGCTTCCTCTCAAATGTTACGTCTCCTATGAAGCCTCACCCTCAGACCCCGTAAGAACGAATCCCTCTTTCACCCACATGTTCATTAGCCTCTCTGTTTAGCACATCTTGAATTTTACTCATTTTGCATCCCCACGTGTCCATTTGCCTCTATTCAGCGCAGTTTGAATTTTCTTCATTTTGCGTCCCAACCTAGTTCACTGCCTGATATATAGCACATCTAATAAATGGGAGTTGACGGATGAGGACTGTAAAATGATAGATTTGTTAAGAACCGAAGTGCTGAGTATTGTGTCTGACACATAATGGATGTCCATATTTTTTGAATGAAAAGAATGGATGAATCATCTAGTCCGACTCATCTTTTACAGATGAGGAAAGGGGAGCCCCACGGGATTAAGTGACCTTGCTTGAACAGCCACGGGTTTCTCATGTTGAATGCTATTCATTACCCCAGTCACCTAGGTTCTTACAAAGGAAGCTGGAAAATTGCTTTTGTGGAGCCATGCCCTTTTTGCAGAGGTTCCCAAACACAGTCGCCAGAATTTTGTAAGGGCCCAAAGTGAAAAAGAAACGCTACGTTTTTCACGAAGCTAAATTTAATCAATTTCAAGGAATCCTTTATTAGGGATTATGTTCTCTCTCTTTGTGTNTTTGAGGGGTTTTTTAATGCCCTTATTTGGCAAAATAAAAATGTATAATACCTTCCCTTTTAAGCACAACTATACTGCTAGGAACATTTCCTACAAATAAGTATGATAATGTATACCGGGATATTAGACAAGTGGTCGACACAAAGCACTGAAAGGCTTTCTGTGGTCTTTAGGCCCCCTGCCCAAATTTCTCACTGCTTCCTGGGTAGTCATGCTCCAAAGTCATGTGTTAATGTCCCATTTCTCCCTTACTACACAGAACAGATGCCATTAGCCAGTTCAAAGATAGATCTAATACTATGCAATGAAAACTTGTCTTCTGGATCCAGATGCAAAATGTTTTTCTCTTTTTCTGTACAAACGAGGTTCCTAAGATAACCACCTCCAAGTTTAAAGTCATAGGTTATGCTCCTAATGTTGGTCTGTGGTTCTGAAAATGAAGACCGGAGACTT
>NW_027529583.1:1660043-1683571 GCF_008692635.1 Crocuta crocuta | reverse complement strand
CAGGGGAGGGTGGGCGTGGGGGGGGTGGAGAGGGAAAGGAATTATGGGAAAAATAATTAACAGCTGAAAGCAGCTATTACATAATCTTGGCTGCTTATTAATTTAGGAGAAGGGATAGCTTATTAAATTCTAATAGCAACAGTGCAACTGCAAACAACCTAGCAATTAACAATGCAGGGCCCATTATTTTGTTACTATGTCCTCTTTTTTTGGCACGTGTATAAGAACAAAATTTATAGAAGCACATGGTCTTTTTCAGTAGATTATAGATGGTTTTTCCCCAGCCTTAGTATTAGGTGCTAATTGTGCATACCCTGTGGAAGACAAAAGAAACACTGTTACTGTCTTTGTTAGTAATTAAGTGCTTGACTTTGATTCCCACATGTTCCAAATTGTGGGCTTTCTTATATACATGTTCTCACCTAGTATCTTCTTCATCTGTCACAATTACAGGGTATCTTTTTTAATCCTCTGCTTTTGTTATCTGGGTGGCCCTGATTTCTTGGCTGTTAATGATGAAACCAAAATTATTTTTTACGAAAAAGTAAAAATCAGATTTTATACTTTTTTTTTCTTGGCACAGGAGACGTTTATTACAAACTCATTTGTCATGGAATAAGAACATGCACTTTGATGGTGCCAGGCTGCCTGATGCTTCCCAGGTTTCAGTGGCCCAGGCAGATAAAGGAAAATTCAGCAAGGTCAGAAGAGCGAAGAACAGATCTATCCTTAAGTAGGAAAGATAACCATGTTCCAAGTGTACAGACGGGGAACAAATGAAGTATTTCTGGTAAACTGCCTTTTATTTATTTTTTGATTGAAATATAATTGACATACAGTGTTATATTAGCTTCAGGGATACAACAAAATGATTTGATATTTATATAGATTTGTGAAATGATCACCACAATCTAGTTAACAACACTTGTTTCTTAAAAAAAAATGCCCAGCTTTCATTTATGCTTAATGCATGAGGTGAGGGTGAAGAGTAGGGATTTTGTTTTCTAACAATAAAATTTTGAGGTGTTTAATGTAATCTTTTAAAAATTATCAAAAATAACTTTAGTTTCCTGTTAAATGTGTGATGGCCATATGCTTTTCTCTCTCCTTCTCAAAATGCCCTTAAATGGAAAAAAAAAAAGAGAGAGAGAACTGTTTAAAGTATATACCCGCATCGACAAGAAGAAAGGGACCATTAGCATGAGGATGTCAACAAGGATGTCTGGGCATACTGTTTGCTCATCGTGAAACATTGATGATTTAGATAAAAATTGTAATATACTGAGAATGTGGAGCAGAAGTGAGGGGATTTGAAATAATGGGAAACCCTCATGCACTACCCATAAGAAAATAGATAACATCTAACATAAATGAAAAAATAGGATTATTAGTATAGTTTTTTAAAATCAATATTTATTTATTGGGGCACCTGGATGGCTCAGACAGTTAAGGGTTCAACTTTGGCTCAGGTCATGATCTCGCAGTTCATGAGTTTGAGCCCCATGCCGGGCTCTGTGCTGACAGCTAGGAGCCTGGAGACTGCTTCGGATTCTGTGTCTCCCTCTCTGTCTGCTCCTCCCCACCTCATTCTCTCTCTCTCTCTCTCTCTCTCTCAAATAAGCATTAAAAAAATTTTATGAGAGAAAAAGAGAGCTCGAGCAGGGGAGGGGCACAAAGAGAGGGAGACAGAGAATCCAAAGCAAGCTCTGTGCTGTTAGTGGGAAGCCCAGCATGGGGCTCAAACCCATGAACCGTGAGATCATGACCTGAGCTAAAACCAAGAGTCGAAATCAAGGTGCTTAACTGACTGAGCCACCCAGGGGCCCCTATTAGTGTATTCTTTAGACACTAGGAAGCAAATTGCGGAAGCAATGATGACTTTCCAGAGACAGAATCTTGAGGTNTCAGTCGGTTGAGCATCCAACTTTGGCTCAGGGCATGATCTCATGGTTCGTGGGTTCGAGCCCCGCATAGGGCTCTATGCTGACAGCTCAGAGCCTAGAGCCTGCTTCGGATTCTGCATCTCCCTCTCTCTCTGCTCCTCCCCTACTCGTGCTCTCTCTCGCTCTTGCTCTCAAAAATAACTAAAGATTAAAAAAATTTTTTAAAGAAATGATTAAATAAAAATGCCTTATGATACAGTTCAGTGCTGAATCAGTGTAGACAATCACAATTAAAATAAAAAAGATGCTTAGAGTTTGTGAATTTGCATCTCCAAAGATAAACTTGTTCCAAGGAGAAAACTGGCCTAAAATAATGAGGATTTGTGAACCAATCATTTTAAATACATAGAGCTGTCANTCACATTGGTGCTCAGGGATGGGATAGGTGGGTGATCGGGTGCTGCTGCTGCAATGCACAGGACAGTCCCCTACAGAGAATGAGCCAGCCTAAAATGTCCACAGTGCTGAGACCGAAAGGCCCCACGTTAGTCACAGATAAGGTTAGCATGTAGTAACTGAGCTCTTTTATAGACATTTCAAGAAATGGGACGTGCGCTATCTTTATATAAGGTTTTCTCTCTCAGAGAAATTNTTTATTTAGAACCTGAATCTATGAGATGACTATTCATTCCATCCATTCATTTAACATAAATGTTTATTTCATATCTACTGTAGGCCGGCCACTCTGAAAGATAATGGGGATGCAAAGATGAGTAAGATGTTGACTCTGGCCTAAAGCTCCAAAACCATTTCTCCTGACACAGAATTTCATGTCTTTTGGAGACAAATTCTGAATGGTCAGAGGAGCAGTCACCAAACATAAGAATACCTCCTTTTTGGGGGAAGCCCCTAGAGATGCTTCATTGAAACTTAGATTTCCGTGGGTGGCACCTTTGGAAACTGTTTGCCCTAATGACCTCCCAGGGCTCTCTTTATGATCTTCTCATTCCGTGAATTTTCTACAGCACTCTTAATTCACAGCAACATAAGAAATAAAGTCGATATGTTTTCAACAAAATGATTTCAATTAATATTCTTTGGACCTGGTCCTTGGAATGAACTGTTTCAGCAGTAATCTAACTAAACTAGACTAGTGGTTCTAGGTTATTCTCTATAGGACTTGTGAAAACACACAGATTTTTGGGTCCCACCCCCAGAATTTCTGATTCACTGGGTCTGAAGGGAGGCCTGAGAATTGTATTTCTAATAAGTTTTCAGTTGCTGCTGATGCCAGTGATTTAGGGACCACACTTTGAGAATCACTGCTCTACACCAAAAATAAAACACAGCAACAACAAAATCTCCTGTGATACCTAACTGGGAAGTTCGTGAGCCTGCAGTTGTAGTGTAATTTTTCCAGACTGAAGATCTAAAGAACTTGAGATCTGAACAGTTTTTATTGCTGACTTCATTAAGCTTGATAACATTAGGAGGGTAATATTCCTAGTTATATGAAGCTGAAGCTAAATCTATATGCACACACTAGAGGGGCATACGATCATTGTATGCCCTGTACAAACTAATATACTGTGTGGGTCTAAGTTAGAAATTCGAGCACTTAGAGAAACTTGAACGTTGCACCGTAAAAAATGAGATGCTTACATAATGACTGTCACTACTCTAAAAATGTTTTTCAACTACTCTTGCCAAGTAGGAATCCCCTCTGAAATATTTTGTCAACAATTACAGACGTGAGGTAGGAAGGAGAGAGTTGAGAGGGAACAACTAGACGGAATCAGCTCTGGATATGGCAGAAACCCACTATGTAGTAATCAAAATATGCCCCTTGTCTGCCTTGGCACACAACTAGACCCCATTCCTCAGCCACCCCTGCAGTTAGGTATCCCATGGGGCTGAGCCTGGGCTGCTGAAATGGGGATGGAAGTGGTATCAGGCAGGGCCAGAAAACCCTTCCACAGGAAAGTCCATTCTCCTTCCCTCCCTCCCTCCTCTGCCCTGCTTTTGTCCCCTGCAGGTTGACACCCTGGGTGACTTTGGAAGTTAGTTTTTTAAGATGGCTGAGTGTCTGTCAGCCTGGGCTCCCGAATGACTATATGGAGCAGACACACGCAGGCCACCACCACCACCATCATACTTACCAGCAGTTGCACTTTAAGTGAATCAGAAATAACTTTGTATGAAGCCAGTGATTTTTCTGGGTTCATTTGGTACAGCTGCTGGCATTACTGGCCATTCTTACGAGATGTTACACTATTACACACTCGGTTACAAAGAGAAAGAGCCACAGTGATGGGGAGAACAGGCGAACTTGCAAGTGGAGAGCTCTTTTTCTTGATACTAAACCTGCCTTTTGTGCTTCTTCATGTATCTCCTTTTCATTGAAATTTAAAGAATTTAAAACTACTCATTTATCAAAGGGGCAAAAAGACCGATTTAAGGAATTTTATTTTTTAAATTTTTTTAACATTTTTTGGCAAAGCCTAGCATTTGTGCCAGGCAATAGATAAGGCAAAATTTAAAAAGATCATAGGAACTGAAAGAGCCAAGGAAATGGGGATTGGGGGCACATTCAAGTAAATTGTCCCTAATTGTCCAAAGTGGATAATTTTATCATCAGTCTCTTAGAATCAAGAAACCAAAGTTTATAGTTTGTTGGTGACCAGATTATGTCTTTTTTTTCTAATATTCTAGGACACACTTAAAACATTTATCCAAAAGCACTATTTAGGACACATGAACATTTTAATTGAATGTTTGAAAAATTTTTAGAAATACTGCATGTATATAAAATATAAGACAAATATGAAATAATAGCATTGTAAAGGTCATTTTACCCAAAAACTTCATTTTACAAATAAGGAAATTAAGGCCTAGAGAAGTTAAACAAATTGTTGGAGATCATACTACCTGCTTAGTGGCAGATGAGGAACTAAGACCTCCATGTTCTGTCTCCAGGCAAGATTTTTTCCCACCACAGTATACTATTGCCCAGAAACCACTAGCCCTTATCTTTAGGGCAAAAACAAACAAACATAAAGTGAAAAACTACACACACACACAGCCCTTCAAAATGTAAACTCCCAGTGCCTCCTGCTGTGATCCTTCCTCTACCTCCTATTAAAGTACTTGTCTCTCACTGGCACCTGGGTGGCTCAGTCTGTTGAGCATCCGACTTCGCCTTAGGTCATGAGCTCGCATTTCATGGGTTCCAGCCCCACATTGGGGGGCTCTGTGTTGACAGCTCAGAACCTGGAGCCTGCTTCAGATTCTGTGTCTCCCTCTCTCTCTGCCCCTCCCCTGCTCATGCTCTGTCTCTCCCTCTCTTTCAGAAATAAATAAACATTAAAAAGTAAAAAAATTAAAGTATTTGTGTCTCCAGTAGCCAATTAAAACCCTTGGAATATCAAGGATTGGGACAGTATCTTACTAATCTCTGTCTCACATAACCTAATGCAAAGCCTTGCATAAAATAAACATTCAAAAATGTTACTTAAATTGAATTGGATGACTCTACTTCAATTTAAAAAAAAGAAAAAAAGTGAATTGGAATGCCAAAAGAAAGTTTAATAAGCCCCTGTCTTATTTCTTCTTGAATGTTGTCAGTTTTCTGTGCCCTCTCTTCCTGCCATAGCATGCAAAATATCTTCTTTCTTTCCATCCTCACTAAAATTGCACTAGGTCAGACCAAGAAACTGGACCTTCTCTCTCAGCCCCTTTCTTCCATCCGATCCCATTACAGTTTCTTCTTCATGCACATGGCCATCTAGTGTTTTTTTCTAAAGTGCAAATCTAATAGAGATTAGACCCTCTGCTTATTTATTCGTGAATTTGTACACTTAAGTCTGGACCAGGCACTCAGTACTGGGGATAAAATAGAGAACAACTTAGATGGAAACTTTCATCAGGTTCTTAGGGTGTAAAGGTGGGGTTGGAGGGGTGGGGAGTNACAGTGAAATAATTGTTTCAAAGTGGGGAGGGGCAGGGTGCTGTGGGAGCATATAAGTGAAGGCCTAACCCAGAGTTTTGGTACTAGTGATGTGTGGTGGAGTCAGGGAAGATCCTTTGGAAGACACAGCCTTTGACCAAGATTTTTTAAAAAGGTCGGGGGTGGGGCCATTAAGCAAGAGAAGACAGGGCAAGAGTGTTCCACAAAGAGAGAATAGCATAGGCAAAGGTGAAGCCATGAGTGCGTGAGTATCTGAGTGACCGGAATGGAAGGTCCACGTGGCCAGAGAGTACCTGGATCAGGCTGAGTCTGTGAGGATGGGAGAGCCAGATCATGTAGGACCTTTCAAGCTAGATTAAAAAGATTTGGGCTTTCTATAAGGATATTGGGGGGACATTGAAAGATTTTTAAGCAAGGGCACTGCCATTACAGGATATGAGTTTTTGAGCTTCAGAAAGATTACTCTGAATGAAATGTGGTTAATCACAGGATATATCGTAGCCAGAATTTAGTTGTAGATAGAATGAACCATGTTATAACTGATACTGACAGAAGCAGTCTAAAAATGATTGGAAGAGCAAAATCTAGGCTGAGTTTCCAGAAAAACCTTTGAGAATAATACTGCAGACCTTGACTGCCAGGGAGCCACTGTGTCTGCTGTGATCAGTGAGCTGGAATGTTAAGAAGCTGTCTGCCTAACTGCTGGCTTCAGGACTATACCTCCTCTGCTGTGTTTAAGAAATCAGGAAATTTGTTGCCAGCACACTGGATGCTTGGGTACTGCCTTTTCCCCCAGTTATATGGCTAGGGACTGGACACTGCACTCCCTCTACAGCTGCCACTGAGAGCCAGATGCTTCCATAACCATGCTGGTCAGCTGGAATAGCAGAGGCAAGGCCCCTTCTTCATGATACATCACTTCCTTCTTCCAAATGTTACCTGAGTGCACTTGATTGTTACAGACTACATCACAACCAGAAGCCTAGTTAAAGAACGTTGTTTTTCATTTTCTGGAAAGAGCACTGCAGGGAGGTTGGAATGGATATTGAGTAAGCAGGTCCACAGTGTCCACAGCAGAGGTTAAGACTGGTGGCTAAGAGACCAGTTGGGAAGCTGTTGGATAATTTACATTACAGGTGACGGTAGCCTGAACAAGGAATAAAGAGAAGGAGGTAGATTAAAGAGAGTTTAGGAGGTAGGACTGATTGGTGTAAGTTGCTATGATGTGGGGCCCCACTGAGTGAGCATAAAGTCAAGACTGACAATGGGAGATGATTTTCTGAGAGGGAACTCAGGAAAAAGGCAGATGGCTAGTGGGATGAACCCATTTTTTAAGCTTCAAAATTAGGTTATCTGTGGGGCCTGAATTCTACCAGGAACCTGAATGAGCTTGGAAGAGGCCCCCAAGCTGCAGATGAGAATGCATTCCCAGCCAACACCTTGACTTTAGCCTTGTGAAACCTGAGTAGACAACCCAGCAAACTTGTGCCCCCAAGTCCTGATCCATAGAAGCTGGGAGATAATGGATGGATATTGTTTTAAACTGCTAAGTTTGTGTTAATTTGTTACACATTTAGCAGGTCACTTATACAAATACCCAGGACACAACTCGGAGATACTAACTTTTAAAGGGCGGGCAAGGGAAAGCGTCAAAAGAAGACTGAGAAGGAGTGGTCAAAAGTATGGGAGAAGATCCGGAAGTATGTAGCATGATGAAACTAAAGGAAGAGATCCTCATAAGGAGAAGGTTGTCATATGTGCCAAATATTACTGAGACTTCAAGTAGGAACAGAAAGAGCTCACTAAATTCAAAAAAAGCCATTTGAGTGAAGTGATGTGTAGACAAAAAAGGTCTTTGAGTGAAGTGATGTGTAGAAATACTCATTGTAGCATATGGAGGGAAAAAGTGGAAAGGGAGAAATGGAGACAGCTTTTTTTCTAGGAGGTTTGTATTTAAAGAGGAGGAAAAAAAAAGAGAAGTAGCTGGAACAGGGTAGGGCCTCAAGTTCGTGGTGCCGTTGCTTCAGGAGGGAGACATGCCGGTGAGTCGGAGTCAGCAGAGAGGGAGATGGCGAAGATTTGAGCAGTGAATGGTAGATAAGGAAGAAAAGATGTCGATAAGCACATAGTTTGGTGGTAGGGAAGGAGCTTCTTCCTCTCCGACATGGAGGAGGTAAGATTATCTGCTGGATGTGGAGAGGGAGGTGGAGATGGGTTGTGAAATGCCAGTTTTCTTCTGGACCTCGGAGAACTGTAGAGAAGCTTCTGGAGCAATCAGAAAGGATAACTGAGGGCACTGAATAAGCAGTGCAGACAAGATCTAGGACTGGGTCATTCTGTAATTAGTTGCATAGATGGGGGGTTGAGACTTGGCAGATGATTGAGATTGAAGGATGAGAGACTGAAGTGACAAGGCTTGGCATTCCAGGCAGAGCAGGAAAGCAGTGACACTGGAGTGGGGAGTTCCAGGAAGGGAGGGTGGGAGGTTGAGGAGACTGATAGAGCAGAAAGAGAGAAAGTAATGGGGTTGAAGAAGAGGAAGACCCTACCCTTAGGAAGGCCAGGTTATAATTAATGCAACTGAGTGATACAGCTGGAAGTATTGGAAATTGTGTTCTGAGAGAGACACATGAAATGCATTATCTCAGAGGTGGAGGAGGTGGGGAGGTTGGGTAGAGTATGCAACAAATAAGAGCAGAGTGGGGGGCTGAGCAGAAGGGAGGTGAGGGTCTCCGGAGCAGAGAAGCTGAAAGAAGATGAAAGATGATGCTTGGGTGTTAAGTAGTGGGTCACCTATGTGGATGTTAAAGTCATTTGGAATGGTAGCAGGACGTGATGGAAAAGGTGACCGTGATCCAGTTGTTAAAGACTTTAAAGAGGAGTGGTGTATAATGGCAACAGGAGGAGTAGGGTGTAATTAAACAAACAAACAAACAAACAAAAAACCCAGCTTTATGGACATATAATCCACATGCCACACAATTCACCCATTGATAGTGTAAAATTCAGTGGCTTTTAGTTTATTGACAGAGCTGTGCAATCATCACCACTATCAATTTCACAACATTTTCATCACTCCAAAAGGAAACCCCATACCTCTTACCCCCAAGTTTCTCTATGCTCCCTTCCCCCTGCCAGCTTCTGGCAGCCACTGATGTGCTTTCTGTCTATGGATTTGCCTATTCTGGCCATTTCATTTAAATGGAAGCATACAATATGCAGCCCTCTGTGTCTGGCTTCCTTCAGTTAGCATAGTGTTTCCAACGTTCATCCATGTTGTAGCATGCGTTGGGATTTCATTTCACAGCATGATTTTAATGGGTGGAAAGAACCTCAAAAGAGCTTGGGGGAGGATGTAAGGCAAACACTTCCTTTGGACCCCAAGTCACTCTGGTCATTAACATTAAGTGCTGAAATTCTTATAAGTACCTCTTTCTCTTGGGAGTATCTAAAATAAGTCAATATTAAATACTAATGCTTTCTTCTTCCCTCCCCACCCCCAGCCGTAAATATAACTGAAAGCATTACTCAGTTGCAAAGACGGAGTCAGTCATTGTTGTTTCATGTTAATGACTGGCTTAAGAAACACATTCATCTTGTAGAGGAGATAATGAGCAAAACTGGCAATGCCCTAATAAGCTCTAAATTAAGCATACATAATGTTGAACAAAATATAAGAATCAGCAAAAAAAATTTTCTCCTTATTGATCATTAGTGTTAATGAGAACAGCAGCAAGTGGCTTTGTTCCTGTTTGCTCAGAAGGTATGAAAACAAGGTAAGCAAACAATTAGGAAGGTTAAATGTGAGGATTCAGTTTTCATCCTGATAATGGAATACTTTACTTTCTAGCCTTTTGACCTTGGAAGCCCTTGATGGCTTCATGTTTTTGTCCTTTGGCTAATTTTCAACCATGTCAGTAACAGAAACTGTGCAAATGGGATCAGGGCCTACTAACTGCAATAAAAGCGAATAAATATATCTACTTCCAGGAAATGTCAATTACAAATAAGCATATGGGGCTGTTGTCTGTATGAAGGCACTGGAGTCCCTTATTGATAAGAGTGGAGGAAGTAATCCAAGAGACTAAATGTGCTGGTGAGAAGGGCTAAGGCTCCTGGAGGAGCTCAGATTGTAAGAGACACATTAAAAACCTGGGAGGAAGGAGATAGCAATCAGAGGCTCTGACCACAGGAACAGCACAGACCTGTAAAACGAATGCAAGAAACACTAACGAGAGAACTGAGACTTAGTTGCTGAAGTGGTATTTGGAGTTGAAGTTTTGATGCTGCAGTAGAATCTCTTGTTTGCCCAGAATCCCTCCCTCCTAAGCACGGCACCCCCATTCTTTAGGGAAACTTCTCTCCCCTTCCCGCCACCACTCCCCCTCCAAGGATGCAAAGAATAGAAAGAATGCAAGTCTTCAGGTTTGGGAAAAACATAACTGAAACTATGAAAACAGTTTTCAAAACAGGTCCTTAAGATACCATCTGCAGTCTCTGGGAAATAGAAGTGCTTCCTGAAGACAGGAGAAGGGCAAATGTCTTGCTTTTCAGAAACGGGGAGAGGGTAGGTGATGGCAGTATGAACAGGGATTTCAATATTAGTTCTGCATTAAGAATATCATATGGATGGTGTGTAAATTCCCACAGAGGGAAGAGGTGATCCTTAAAGAAACCAGCATGAATTTACTAAGAAAAGACAGGCTTTGGTTTCTTTTGTGATATGTTTATTATATGAGTAGATCAAAGGAATTCTGTGGACCTAGAGTTGCTGTATTTCTGCAAGACATTTTTCAAAGACTTTCATGGCATCCTTGCGGAAAAGATGGAGAAACTGGATGGATGATAAGATAATTTAGCAGCATAACCACTCTACCCTAAGAATGGTGATCTGTTTTTGTCAAATCTAGCAAATTGCCTTGAATGCCTGTATTGAAGAGGAATGTCTTGCTAGCATGGTCCTTTTTTAAGTAACCCGAATATGGGCTGAGTGGACCTGGTTATTAATATATATAAAGAACAAGAAGCTGGGAGGGAGTGTGAATAAATCAGATGACAAAGCAGGTTGCAAACTGGCATTGGCTCAGGGATCATGTATCAGCTAGCATCTTTTGGAATAAGGCAGGATAAATTCATAAATAAATGCACAAGTGGCCATCTCTATTAAAATGAAATTTAAATATGATGAGTTTGAGTGTTTTATCTGTGGAGCCAAAGTTAAGGATGTAGGGAGAACTTGGTAAATAGCAGCACGTGGGAAAAAAGGACTTGGGGATTTTAGTGGCCTGAAGCCAGTAAGAGCCAAGAGCGTGATGAGGCTATAAAAGAAAAGAAAAAAACACCCAAAGGAATCTTGGACTGTTTAAATAGAAATATAGTATTCTGACTGTTCTATGCTTTTGATAATCAGTCTTACCATCCTTTAATTTATTATGTTCAATTCAGGGAAACATATTTCATGAGAGATGCAGACCAGCTTCAACTCCTTCACAGGAGTCACACCATGAAGTGCTATAAATCATGACCTAGGAGCAAATGCAGAAATGAGTAAGGATGGTTAGCTCAGGGAATAAAATATTTGGGGGCAAAAGGATGACTCCCTTATAGCATAGAAAGAGATGGAATATAAGGGAGAATTATGTTTAGTTCCAAAAGGAAAGCAAGGATCAATGGGTGAAAGGTTACAGGCTGGTAGATTTGAGATAACATATAAATAGGTATGACTAATAATTAGGAGTCGAGAGTTCAAGTAGGTGAGCTCCTGGTTGTTGGAGATGTTCACACAAATGACATGATAGAGGGAACTCCTCTGCTACGTGAAGGGCTGGACACTCGGAACCTTGAGGCTTCTTTCAGTTTGGGGATCCTGAAGATACCAGGTCAGGTCTGCCATTGTTTTTGTGTGTGTGTGTGTGTGTGTGTGTGTGTGTGTGTGTGTGTGTGTGTGTGTGTTAGTGTTCTCTCTCCCCAAAACAGAAATGAAATGTTTCATGAGCTGTATACCAAAGTCTAGAATAGTGAGGCACAAATGAAATAGAAGGCCAGTGTCTAGAATTTCTTTTGGTTCTCCTTCATAATGCCAAACGCACAAGCACTCAGCTGAGGGGCTCTTTTCTTGAAGTTGCTCTGTGTTTCTCATAAAGATGCTGCTTATTTTATACGTCGTTTGTATTCCTGATTTAACCTTGAATTGAGGTGATTTCTCTTTAAGTCTTTCCTTCAACTGCTTTCTTTTTGCTTGTGGATATCTCCTGATTTGAGCGGAGAATCATGCATTTTCACAACTACTAAAAAAACTGTATTTCCTTACTGTGATTTCATCACTGCAAATTCACATTTAGTACAAATACTTTTCTAATTCTCAACTTATGGTTTCTCCAACAGGGCTTTGTTTTGGAAGGTACTTGGTGTTTGCCACAAAAGCCTGAAAGCTTTTCAGGGAACCATATAAAACACTATGCCCTTCAAGTCAGACAGACTCAGGCTTTAAATCTTGGTTTTTCTCTGTATCTTAGTCAGCTTGCTTAATCTTTCAGAACCTCAGTTTCCTCATCTGTTAAATGAGGTTAAAAATATATGTTTCAGAGGGGCACCTGGCTGTCTCAGTCAGTAGAGCATCCGACTTTTGATCTTAGGGTTGTGAGTTTGAGCCCCACATTGGGTGTAGAGATTACTTTTAAAATATTTTAAAAATATGTTTCAGAAAGCTATTTTGATGATGCAATAAAATAAAGAATGCCAAGGACCTATCACAGTGCTTTGTACATAGTAGGTATAAGGTGGCATGTGAATACTATGAATTCTTCACACAGCAACTTTCCAACAATTCTCACCTCTCCTTTTTAAAAAAATTATTTATTTATTTTAGAGAGAGAGAGAGAGAGAGAGAGAGAGCTTTACATGAGGCTTGATTCCACAACCCTGGGATTGCAACCTGAGTCAAAAGCAAGAGTCGAACACTTAACCGACCGAGCCACCCAAGCTCCCCTCAGCTCTAACAAGTCAGACTAGTTTCCTAACACTGTAATATTTCTATTTAAAATATTTAGTGCCAGTTGCCATTTCTTTCCCTAATCTAATCATTTAGCCGCAGCTAAAATTTTTTACAGGTTTATTAAAAAAATTGGTGTGACAGCAATCAAGTACAAGGCATGTGTTTACCATTAGCCTAGGCTTTTTCTACCACCAGTTCTGTGTCTAGGTGTGAAGCTGTGGTCCTCCCAGAATGTCTTGCCCAGAGAATAGCAATTGCAGGCTTCTTCCCCTAACCAAGCCCAGGCTACTGATTGTTTCCTTCCTGTACTTTGCAGAAAGTGGCCTCCTCTGTTTGATTTGAAGTCAGGAGTCTGGATCACAGTAAGTGGTACACTCTGCCTAATGAATCATTAGTAGAACAGATAAAAGAACAGACTCAATTACATGCTGGGCTGGTTAACCAGCCTTTCCCTGAACACTGCCCTGCTCCAACTCCAACCGACACCAAAACAGGGAGCTTTTGTGTAGCAATGAGGCCCTTACCAGCGGTTCTGCTCAACCTAGGACCCGTATTCTGCATTCTTGATTGATTTGCATCTGACCTAGCAGCTTTCTTAAGTACTGCAGCCACCTGCAAGCAGGAATAATGCTGCTGGGCTCCCTGTGATATGAGAATTCCACTTTCTCCACATCTTTGCTAACATTTGTTATTTTCTGGTTTTTGGTTTTGTTTTTAATAGCCATCCTAGTGGTTGTGAAATGGATTCTCATTGTGGTTCCCCCCTTTTTGTCTTCTTGACCACATACTCCATCCCCTGCAGGTGTCAAACTCTGTGTTGTGGCCCTTTAGGGCCAGGCTCCTGGGGCTGCACAGGAGGCAATGGGCCCAAGAAGTGAGGGGAAGGAGTGGGGGACAGATAAATGATAAACAAATGATCAAATGATGATAAGTGCTACCCTTCTCTCCTTTGCATCTGGGGCTCCAGCCTCAGAATATTAAAATTCCTCGAATGACCTATATTCTCTTCCATGTCAGTGACCAAACACCTGTGGAAACTTCCCTCAGGATTCAGAAAACCTCAGCCCTTTTCACTTCTTCAGTGAGACCTCCCTGACATTCCCTAGATCGTGATCTATTGTTGTCTGGCCACTCCTACTAGTCCAGACATTCCTTACAAGCAGAGACCACGTTTTTCCATTGTCTGTGTCTCAGAGACTTGACACGGTCCCTGGTATATAAAAAGATTGCTCAATAACTCTTGGTTGATTGACCGAATGGGTCAGGGGAGAGTTGAAGGCCAACCTGAATTTATTACATAAATAATGCAGAGCTCCCATGATATCCCACGGGAGCTAGACAATCCAAAAATAAACATATAACTCTGTCAGGTAGTCAGAAGTGTCAAGAGGTGAGGGGAAGGGAGTGACAGCGGGAGACACACAATAAGCAGATAAACAAATAGGTCAGGAGGTGNCTTTTTTTTCTAATTAATTTTTTTTTTTTATTTTAGAGAGAAAGAGTAGGAGCAGGGGAGAGGCATAGAAGGAAAGAGAGAGAATCCCAATCAGTCTCCATTCTCAGTGTGGAGCCCGACATGGGGCTCAGTCCCATGACCCAGGGATCGTGACCCAAGCTGAAATCACGAGTCAGACTCTCAACCGACTGAGCCATTCAGGCGCTCCAGAGGTTGCTATTTCTGATGGAGTGGTCAGGGAAGGCCTGCCTGGCAATGTGATATTTGAGCAGAGATCTGAAGAAAGTGAGGAAATGAACCCATAGAATCTGGGGGATAAGTTTCCGGGCAGAGAGAACAGAGAGTGAAATCCTAAAGCTTGGTGAGAGGAAGCTGGCACGGCTGGAGTAGTGAGTGAAGAGGAGAGTGATGAGAGGTGAGATTAAAAAAAAGAAGAAGGAGGAGGAGAAAAAAAACAGATAAAAATGCAGCATTTATTGGCCATAAGTACTGGGGTTTGAGCCCAGGTAAATATGGTAAATCATCGGCAAAAACTTACAAATGAGACCCTGGATTCCTACTGTTGGAAAGGAGAGAAGCTAGAGGGATGGAAGGGTGTAGGGAAGTGGGGGGGAGTTCCTAATTTTGAAAAATGAGGCAATACCAAAAATAACAGTCTAAAATACTTGATGAAACTCCCAGGTAAATGGTTATAATATTCAAGGAACGATTTAGCACCCACACAGGAAATTGGTGAGCTGTAGGAGCTAGGATGGTGGGGTCATGAAGAACGTAACATCAGTCATTAGATTTCCTTTTACTTGTGCTTTACTAATGCCGTGAGACTGGTTGGTCAGAGTAATGTGGTGTAAATAGTGTACAGAATGTTCTGCAAGGTGTTTGCCAAGGTCTCAGTATCGGTCGAGATGGACAGATAGGCCTTATTAGGCGGTTTTGTTCTTTTTTATTTCTTTTGTAAATTGTGGTAAATTACACATGATATGAAACTTACCATTTTAATCATTTTCAAGTATGCAATTCAGTGGTATTAAGTACATTTTCAGTGTTGTGCAAGAATCACCAGTATCTAGTTGCAGAATTTTTTCATCACCTCAAAAGGAAACCCCATACCCATTAAGTAGTCACTCCCTATTCTCCCCTCCCCAAGTCCCTGGAAATTACTAGTCTGAAAAAAAAAAAAAAAAGAAATTACTAGTCTTCTTTTTATTTTATTTAAAAAATTTTTCTTTTTAAAAATATGTTTAATGTTTATTTATTTTTGAGAGAGACACACACAGAGTGCAAGAGGAAGAGGGGCCGAGAGAGAGAGAAGGAGACACAGAATCCAAAGCAGGCTCCAGGCTCTGAGCTGTCAGCACAGAGCCCGACGTAGGGCTCAAACTCATGAACTGTGAGACCATGAACTGAGCTGAAGTCGGCCATGTAACTGACTGAGCTACCCAGGAGCCCCACTACTCTGCTTTGTAAAAAAAAGTTTTTAATTTTTATTTTTGAGAGAGAGCGAACATGGGAGAGGAGCAGAGGGAGACAGAGAGGGGGGAAGAGAGAGGGGGGAGAGAGAGAGAGAGAGAAAGAGAGAGAGAGAGAGAGAGAGAGAATCTCAAGCAGGCTCCATGCCCAGTGTGGAGCCCAACACGGGGCTCAACCTCATGACCCTGGGATCATGACCTGAGTCGAAATCAAGAGTTGGATGCTCAGCCGACTAAGCCACCCAGGCACCCCCATTTTTTAAAAAAAATTTTTTTTTGAGAGAAAGATCACAGGAGTAGAATAGGGGCAGAGGGAGAGGGGGCGAGAGAATCTTAAGCAGGCTCAGCATAGAGCCCAGTGCAGAGCCAAATGAGCTGAGCCAAAATCAAGAACCAGACTCTTAACCAACTGAGCCATCCAGGTGCCCCTGAACATCTGTTTTTAATTATTTTGGGTATATGTAGGGGTGGAATTGCTGGCCTGTCAGCACAGAGCTCGACATGGGGCTTGAACTCACAAACTGCAAGTTTTGTTTAACTTTATGGTAACTTTATGTTTAACCTTTTGAGGAGCTGCCCAACTGTTTTCCATAGCAGCTATACCATTTTTCATTCCCATCAGCATTATATGAGAATTCCATTTTATCCACATCTTTGCTAACATTTGTTATTTTCTGGTTTTTGGTTTTAATAGCCATCCTAGTGGTTGTGAAATGGATTCTCATTGTGGTTTTGATTTTATCTCCCTAATGACTAATAATGAGCATCTTTCATGTACATATTGGCCATTTCTACCTCTTCCTTGGAGAAAGGTTTATTTAAGTCCTTTACATTTTTAAAAATTGTTTTGGTGATTTATTTTATATTAGCATTAACAGTTTATTTAATCCAACTGAACAAATATCCATTGAGAAATCTTCTATGTCTACCAGTTTGGGGTGATAAATATAAAATGAAGGAATGAAAAACAATGAAGGTATAGCATCTAGAAAGGGATGCCCAGGTATAGTAATAGTATAGATACAGTAAATCCTCTACAGTTATGATTGTGCATGTGTTGGTGTTTTACATACATAAGTTGTTTGATGTAGAAAATAATGCAGAGGCTGGACTATTGAGAAGTTATATGAGTAGTGAAGGTTAGTCCAGGATAATTGGTTGAAATAAAAATGAGATAGTGGTGATGATTTCTACTAATGAAACAATATTGATGATGTGAAGTCTATTTTTTTCAGAAATACAAAATATTTTCTCTATGCCATTAAGGTCGAACACACTCTCCACTTATGTTATACAAATGCCTTTTTGTGCAAGCTGGCTTCAGTCTGTATACCAAGACTCTTTTCCTTTTCTTCTGCATCTTCACATGCCTTCTAGATCATAGGCCTAAGCCACTGACCTGATTACCTGTCATTTGGCTCTCCTCCACATAGTGATGCTCCTCACAGTAATGGATTTTTCTGTCACTAAATTTTCAAAATTATAAAAACTAAGGCATTTCTCTATATGAACAGGGTAATTAGGGACCTCTGTATCTGCACCACCTGGCTCCTGAGCATGTTCTAGGCCATTACCATCAGCCCTCCTGGTTTGCAAGATTTAAGCATAAATTTCATAGATTACATTACCTTTTCTTCTTTTTATGGTTCTTTATTTTGTCTTGTAGTAGTAACATGATCTTCTCCACCATGACTTCTTTCACTGTTTCCCAGACTGATCTACTGACTGTCAGCAAACACTGCTCACTTTCCCCTGTGGTCTCCATCATCAGAGAACTCTTTTTCCCTTTGACGATATCGAGGGCCACTTTCCTTGCAGGAGTCATGTGTCTCTCCTGTGCACACATGGTGATTCTTTTGTTCAGGCATCAGAGGGGAACACAGCACCTTCATAGCCTCACCCTCTCCCCTAGAGTCTCCCCGGAGAAAAGGGCCACCAAGAACAGCCTGCTGCTGGTGACTATACTGGGTGGACTTTGTAATTTCATCCTTCTCAAGCCTCTTCTCGGTGTATGGCTCAGCCATCCTGAGTTTCCAGAGGCTGCTAGTCAGGACCTATGCTCCTGTAAGTCCTTTGGTGCAAATGAGTTCTGTGAGAAGACAATCAGTGTTCCACAAAATATGCAGTGGAAGTGCCATATTATTATTATTATTATTTTACAATTTAGCGATAGGAATATTTTTCTGAAAAACAGATTCTTCTGCCTATAAATTAAACTATTTAAGTTGCACAAAATTTCTTATCTAATCATTTTAAATCATGGAATTAAAAAGTTATTGTCTCAGGGCATCTGGGTAGCTCAGTAGGTTGAGTGTCCGACATCAGTTCAGGTCATGATCTCACAGTCTGTGAGTTCAAGCCCCACATCAGGCTCTGTGCTGACACCTTGGCGCCTGGAGGCTGCTTCAGATTCTGTATCTTCCTCTCTCTCTGCCCCTCCCTACTCGCACTCTCTCTCTCTCAAAAATAAACATTTAAAANTAGAGCCTGCTTAAGATTCTCTCTCTCTCTCTCTCTCTCTCTCAAATAAAAATAATTATTATCTCTAAATACTTTTGAATTTGATGCTGCCATGGTTTATGGGGCTCCTTTAGTTTGATGTCCATGATGATTTCATATTTCCAATTTTAAATCACTTACTCTTATTTTCATTTTATCTTCCTATGTGAAAACTTTTATTTCTCCTAGAAGTGTACTCTTAAGAAGCTGCTATTGGGAATCACATCACTCAATTTATTTTTGAAAACATTTTAACTTAGCTCTTATCCATTATAGACATTTTAGCTAAGTTTCAAATTCTAGCTTGAATACTTGGCACTCAATATTTGTTTTTCTATCTTCCACCTCTATAGAAGCTGTAGAGGTTTTTACTCTTTCTTTTGTAGGTTTTCTCTCTTTCCCCCTCATTGCTTTTAAGTGTTTTCATTATTGTTAATGTTATGCAGTTTGATTGTTATTTCTTTTAAATAATTTTTGTTTTTTCTCTTTTTGACAAACTGTACTTCAGAATTCAAATGTTTATGTCTGGTTTCCAATTTTAGAAGCTTATAAATAACTGTTTTTGATTATTGCTTTAAAATTCTCTCTATATCCTTTGCACATTTTACTATTTTTTATTTTTAATTTTTACTTATTTTTTTAATGTTTTATTTATTTCTGAGAGAGAGACAGCGTGAGCAGGGGAAGGTCAGAGAGAGAGGGGGATACAGAATCGGAAGCAGGCTCCAGGTTCTGACCTAGCTGTCAGCACAGAGCCCAACGCGGGGCTCAAACCCACGAACTGTGAGATCATGACCTGAGCCGAAGTTGGACGCTTAGCCGACTGAGCCACCCACGTGCCCCTTCTTTGCACATTTTTAAATGGGGTTGTTTGTCTTTTTAAGTTGTAAGAGTTTTTTTATATATTCTAGATATAAGACCCTTATGAGATATATGATTTGAAAATAGTTTTTCCCATTCTGTATGTAGGTGGTTTTTTCACTTTCTTGATTGTATCTTTTAATTCACAAAAGTTTTTAATTGTGATGAAGTCTATTATATCTATTTTTTCTTTGTGGTTTTGGTGTCATATCAAAGAATCCATTGCTAAATCCAAAATCATAATTTATCCCTAGATTTTCTTCTAAGAGCTTTACAGATTTAGAGACCCTCCCCCAGTGTTACTCCACATATTCATGGAGAAGTTGGAAGGGTCAGGGAGTACCCTATCTGTCAAGTAACAGTGGGAGCTGGAAAGCCTTGGGAGGTCTGTCAAAGGAGGGTGCTCCTGGTAAGAGGAATATCCTCATGTCGAAAGCCCACCAGGGAAGTTTGCATCCCAGCACCCATTCAGCCTTCAGGTCTTCAGACCTTGCAAACCTTCCTCCCAGGGCTCATTAAATACAAGCTTCCTTTCAGGGGCAGAAGTTAACTGAGTCCTAAGTAGGGTTTCTACAGTTAGTCAGAGGTTAGAGAAGCCACCATGTTAATAGACTCCAGAAATTAATACAGAGCCAATCATGTAGCTCTGTGGGGCTCTCAGTGTACACATACCCAAGGCAGTATCCCAAGAGGTGATCAGGAGCTGCTTGGCAGCTTCCCCAGGCCTTGCACAGCTTGCTTGACTTGGCCTGGCTGATGACCAAACAGCAGGAGGTATTAGTCTCTACACACACTCCTCCCTGAGCTAGGTGGCCTTCCAGCACAGCCTGACTCTGATTCTTCTGCTTCCTTTTCCCACTTTTAAGGACCCTTGAGATCACATCAGGCTCAACCAGTAATCAAGGATAATCTCCTTATTTTAAAGTTAGCCAGGGGTGCCTGGGTGGCTCAGTCAGTTATATGTCCGACTTCAGCTCAGGTCACGATCTCATGGTTTGTGAGTTTGAGCCCGGCATCAGACTCTGTGCTGACAGTTCAGAGCCTGGAGCCTGCTTCCAGTTCTGTGTCTCCCTCTCTCTGCCCCTCTCCCACACGCACTTTGTTTCTCTCTCACAAAAATAAATAAACGTTGAAAAAAAATTAAAGTTAGCTGATTGGCAACCTTAATTCCACCTTGCCATGTAATGTAACATATTCCCAGGTTCTGGGGATTAGGACATGGACATCTTCTGGGACCCATTATTCTGCCTTCCACCCCTTCTTTGTCATCTTTAGGGCTTGAAAGGATCTTCAGACTGCTGAGAAGAAACCAGGGGATGAAGTTATGGGCAGCTTTCTCATCCCACATTTTCCTTTCATTGAAGATACACTGCTCTAGGGCCTCTGAAGTCTTTGGGCATAAGCCTTCTGCCCATCTTATGATTGGTCATTCCAACTCAGCTGGGTGACTTGCCAACAACCCCAGGGAAGATATATGTCCTCCTAGGTGAGCCCTTCTATGTTTCCTAAAGGTCATAGCATTAGGTCAGGTGGTATTTGCCCCATGTTGAGTGCCAGCTATTAAATCCCAAGGCAGCAACAAATAACATACATTGTACATAATGCAGTGGTAAAGCAGGTTTACTGAGGACACTTAGAGGAGGACCAATGAAATATATGACAGTGTCACACATGTGTCTTTCTCCCAACTCTTCTCTTTCCTGTAGAGAAGTGTTTGAGGGCAGGGTACAGCTGGAAGCAGCAGGGTTGGCTGGAGAAGGACTGTTCTCATAGAGAATCTGAGAGGGGCAGGAGGCACCCGATTGGGAGCACATCATCAGGAATTAGAAAGACTTGAGGTCATGGTCAGTGGAATGGCTCTGCCAAGGTAAGGAGCATCCTAATCTTGGAATTTGCACAAAGCAACCACCCTTGTCTGCTGAATACCTTGAAGTCCTTCCGGTGAGATAGCCTGTCGTGAGGCTCCCTGAGGAGAGGCACAGGCCCGTCCAGCACACCATCTGTCTCTCTTGAAGTGGCAGATTGGTCAGATTTTCAGATGATACCCGAGTAGGTGGGCCACCAAATCCAGAATTAGGATTTCAAAAGATAGAAGCAAGCCAGAAAGCTGAGTAAAACCTAATCACACACTTATTTGTAATTTTCTTCTTCTTCTTTTTTCCAAAGGCATCTAAAAACTCCAACATCATAAGTTCAGAGTAAGTGAGATGGGTCACCTGTGGAAAAGAAAAAAAACTCAGAGATATTCTGGGCCAGTTAACACATCAATATAGGTATTAATCCAAGATTAATTTTAAGGACCTATTTTTTCCTTCAAAAAGTAACAAAAGCTGGAAAGAATTGATACCTGCTTAAGAAAAATAAACATGAAAATAGTTACCAGTGCTCTTAACAAGAACCCAGAGACTGCCCAAGTAGCCTACCAAAGAATGCACTAAAAGTGCCTGAATTTATTTCCAACATCCTACAACAAATGAATGTTGAAGTGTTAACGTGTGTCCTTCTAAATTGGCAAACTCAACACCCACTGGTTAGCAAACATTTTGCTTGATGTGATGATTCTGTCCTCCACTCTCCAAGAACAGCTTTCACTGTAAGACCGTTCCCCTCCAGGTACCATACATAATGCAATGAATGAATAGGGTGTGTACATGAGGGCTGGGGTGGGAACAGAAAAAGTACAATTGAGACACCAAATCAGAAACGGTATTATTCTAGAGTCAACTTCCCTACCATAAATTTTTTAAAACCTCAAAAATCCATCAAAATGCTTATACAATATTTTTCATCTTCAATATCAGGAGAGCACCAAAGAACAAGCCAATTACTTTCTAAAAAATTTATGAAAAAGTAAATCATAGAATTCCATTCAATTTTAAACTACGTATAATATTTATGAGTCCACAAATTGCAAATGAAAAAATAAGGAAAGGTAATAAAAGTGATTTGTTTCCAACTGGGAAACATGCATTAGAAAATTCGAATCTGCTCTTACAGTCTTGTTCACCAGATTTTCTCCTGGGGGCCTGGACAGTTAGCATTAACACAGATTTTCAGATGAAGAATGCCTCCTAAGGTTTGAATTTTCACAACTGACTTATTTTGACAGTTTTAGCTGATATCAAAGAACCTAACTCTTAGCTGGACCCAGAAAAAAATGCATAATGTAACATAGGGATATCTGTGTCCCTCGTCTAGTCCCAGTCACCACCATTTATAACATTCACATGACTCTAACTGAAATCTTTTGGCTCGCAACTGTGACTTCAACTTGCAAACAGCAGTAGAGAAAGGGAACTGATAAATAAAACATCCAAGAATATTATAATTTCTAAGTGTTGACAGAAAACTCATCTAAATGCTACAGCAGGCATGATTTTAAAGTAATATTTGGTGTTTGAAAACACGAACAAGTATTCTGTGTTATGTGGTAGTATTTGAACTTAAGTTAACTGATTACTTACAACTTTTCAGAAACATGAATTCATGTATCAAAAATAGGTGTCTACCTTCAGCCAAGAGAAAACCGGAATCGTCCCAAAACCCAGGGTAACATGTAAGTGCTATATCTGGATAAGATCAGCTCTTCATGAGTAACACAGAAACAATTCACTTTGGTTTGGGGTTACTGGATGATTCTAAAACAATTAAGCTGATTTTCAGACAGTCCTAAGGGGGGAAGCACCAAAATTGCCATCTCTATTGATCTCAGCGCTTTGCATTTCAAACACTTTTTCCCCCCTGAAGTTATTTGCAGACTAGAATGCTGGTATTTCATAAGTTATAGAAATAAACACAGATGAGGGCAATAACCCCCCAGAAATGTTTTGGGAATGCTGATAACAAATAATCACCTGTTTTAGACAAAACTCTGCCTCAAAGAAGATGTGAATGTATTTTGAATTTTTCAAAAAAACCTTATTTCTATCCACAATGTAAAACCAATGGTAAAAATGAAAAGTCCCAAAGAAAAATGTTGAACGGATACGTGGGTGGCTCAGTCAGTTGAGCATCTGACTCTTGATTTCAGTTCAGGTCGTGATCTCACAGTTCTTGAGACCAAGCTTCGTGTTAGTGCAGAGCTGTTAGTGCAGAGCCTGCTTCAGATTCTCTCTCTCCCTCTCCCTGCCCCTCCCCCACTCATGCATGTGTGCATGTGCACACTCTCACTCTCTCTCAAAATGTATAAATAAACTTTAAAAAAAGAAAAATGTTGAAAAGAGCATTACATCTTTCTAAATCCCCAAGATAATGTCATATTCTAATTTAGCAGAGGAAAATGGATGAATATATGCAATTTTTACATTTTACCCTTTTACAATCTATCCTTAAGCCTGTAGTAGTAATTGCCATCATGATCTGGAACACTGCTTTTTAAAAAAAATAATGGTAGCAGTGT
>NW_027529583.1:1650155-1659938 GCF_008692635.1 Crocuta crocuta | reverse complement strand
AGTGTTACTGATGGTGATGGTAATTACTCGACTCTAGGCCAAGCCCAGCCCACTGGTCTCCCCATCCCTATCCAGAATGTGCCAGTAGGGCCTGAGTACTAAAACAGGAATTGTTTATGTATTTTAGAAAGTCTGATTATACTGAGGTGGTCAAATATGCAGTCACTAGCAAATTCAGCTTCTCTCTGGGGGCTCCACTGATTTCTAGTGTCTTTTTTTTTATCCACCCACTTCCTTCTCAGACTTCTTTAAGTGTTTCCAAATTCCTACCTCTTCAGTTTGCATGCCCTTTTGTTCAAGGAGCCTAGACAGATGTTGCTTCCATATCTGGCCTGCTCCCTCTCTCAGTCATACAATGAGGATCAGCTCTTTTTCCTCTTTTGTTTTTATTTTTCTCCTGAGAAGCAATTTGCTCCTTTACACTATCAGCCTCTATAAGAAAACATCCGTTTCTCACCCCAGTTTGTCATGACCACTCAGACCAAATCCCGACTCCAAAAGATAAATGAAATTGTGTGTTTTCATTAAGGTCAGAGGCCAGTAGATTAAGAGAAAAAACTGGAAGTTCAAGGCTTCATTTGTGGATATTATAGCTTAGACATGTTAAGAAATCATCTAGATGGTTTTGAAAAGCAAATATGAAATTAAAAGAACCTTAACTTAATGGTTATGATGGTACCCTCCTATATAAACTTAAAACATCTAATCTTGTTTTTAAGGAAATGCTTTAAAATCCCTACAGTATGAATAATAGAAATCCAACCAGGAGTAAAAAGGTCCAAATTGTAGAGAAAAGAAAAAAGATTGCAATTCTATGGAAAAAGGAGCCCTACTTTCTGTGAAGAAAAGTACAAGGTGGCCAGCCCTGACTCAGCACAGATGGGGCAATAATAGCTTAAATCGAATTCTTCTGCTGCAGGATTATCTATTTCATTAGGGATTTCGATTCAGAGAGAGAGAGCTGTGCATTTTTGCTCATTCTTATTCTCACAATAATAATATCCTTTCCTTGAGCTAGTCAATTTTATCTAAAGTTCTCTATAGCTAAGACTGCTGGAAGCTATAATACCCAGCACAATCTTTTGTATGTTGCAAAGTAATGGCCAAGGAATGTTATTCTTTACGTTGTGACCCCAGTGATCTCCCCCTTTCTATCTCATTTTTATTTAAATTGTAGGAGGACAGAAAAAAATGTTGAATTTCTCTGTTATCCCTTGTCTGTGACCCATGTCAAATCGCTTTTATCTCAATAAAACTGTTTTTATAACACATATTTTTAACATCTAATTTTACATGATGAAGCATGAATGACTATTCATAATAAAACTTCAAAATATACCCATTGATATTGTTGCACTAATTACTTGAGCATCCCCTGTGTAAAACCATAGAATTGTTTCTAATATTTGCTTGAATAGATCACTTTTCTTGTGAAGGACCCACTAATAGAGTCAAATAGAATCAGCAGGGTATGTGCCTACAGGGAAAAAATGAATCTATGCCTGTCTTTATTATGATAATGGTACACTTTTCTCTCAAGAAATAAAAGCTCATTGCATCCATCCAATAACCCTCATGTGACAGTGTTAGGAAATGTTTTCCTCCTTTAGTGATCAAAATGATAGTGTTGGTGAAAGCCCTTTGTAAGCTCTAAAGTAGTACTCATGCGTGAGTTAGTATCGTTGTTGGCTTATGCTCATTTGTATCTGAGGCTAAAATGAAGCACCTAGATGTTGTTCTAGTTTGGTTCCCCCAAAGCAGACCCTGAAACTAGGATTTGGGTGCAAAGAGTAAAATGGGGAGGTGATCCCAGGAAGCATAAGCAAGGGAGTGAGGACCATTAGACAAGTGAGGAAGTCACCAAAAAGGGTGAGTTATGAGTTATTATAAACATATGCAAATGAAGCTCAGGGGAACCAAGCAGCCTCTGAACCCAAGGTATTTAGCCACAGGTGTCTGTCCCTCATTGATCAAGGGCTGCCCTAGGGGATAATAAATCCCTGGCACTTCCTAGACAGCTGGGCACAGGCTGAGCCAGCTACAAAGGTGCTAGAGAAAGCCCTCAGGCAAAAACACAGAGAGACGTGGGTCACTGCTTGAGGTGAGGAAGTGTCAGCATGTACAAGACTGTCTTCCCCATGATGTGGTTGGGGAGGTGGCACATTCTAGTACAATTTGTTCTAACCCAGGGTTTTCATTAGACTCATCCAAGGAGCTTTGCAGGAAAATGCTGATGTCTAGGCCTCACCTATGTAAAATAAGGATCTCTAGGAGTGGTGCCAAAGTTGTGTGCGTGTGTGTGTGTGTGTGTGTGTGTGCAGATGATTTTTATTGCAGCCAAAAATGAAATCACTAGATAATGAAGAAAACAGCTTTAGAAAAACTTTGAAATCAGATGGCCTTAGGTGTAGATTTCTGCCTCTTCACTAAGCAGCTGTATGACTTTCTATGAGTAACACAACGTTTTCTGGGCTCAGTTTCCTCATTTGTAAAACAGAAACTATATCTGTCTCACAAACTTGAGAGTTAAATGGATGCGCGCGCGCGCACACACACACACACACACACACACACACGTCTACTCTTGTTCCAGTATGTAGTTGGAGCTTAATAAATGTCAGTTCTCACCTTTCCAGTATGCTCTGACTTGGCTCTGAAAAGTGCTAATGTGTCTCTATACGTTGGAAAATGAAACTTAAGCTTTCCTGTGTGGGTGGAGGGGTGGAAAGCTATAAGCTATAAGAACAAATGGAGGAGGGCAGGATAAGATGGTTACACTGTCACAAGTTAATGAAAGAGAATATAGCAGGAGAACAAACAACTGGCTGAAAATGGAAACGAAACTATTAATGGGCTAAAAAAATACAATTATGCAAAGGCTTCTTTTGGAATAGGCTTAGGATGGCCTGAGAGCCAGGCCCTGCCAGGGATAGGTGGATACTGTGGGGTCAGGCCTTATGAAGCTTTTGTACAGATTTGAAGTCTTAAGTGGAAATACCTTCAAGTACACGGGAAATATTTACTAGGGAGCCGTTACAACACCCTATGTTAGGCTAAGTGCCCTCCTCTGGGTTTCTTAGGTTACCTTTAAGTTAGCATTTGATATTACATTCAAAGGAACTATTTTTGAATTGATTAGAAGCCCGTGAGTTTCTTTTGGGCAGGGCTGTGTTCATTCATCAACAATACCTGGTTCAAAATTGAAGTGCAGCCATTATCAAACTAAACTGAGCCAAAACAGACTCGGGTCAATGCGGCAGACTTGACGATTGATTGCCTCTCCCAACAAGTGGCAGCCTTAATCCCCTCCCCTTTTGTTTCAGGAAGCTGAGTTTGTACAATTAGAGAAGAGTCTAATGTCAGGAGAGACAAAACCAGAATCGATTTTACTTCCATAAAGAATGCCAGTCTTGCAGTGGTTACGGTATTACTTTGGAAGGCAGAGCAAAGAGTCACGAATAAATGGAGCCTGGGGCCCTTCCTACTGGAGCTTGTCAGTTATGTGACCCAATTCTGTTTCAGTTAGCTTTTCTGTAACTTGTAAGCCAGAGTTTTCAAGTGGATCTGGTTATTGTTGGTAAAGGCAGGCTCATGTACAGCACTCCCCACCTGGCCACATAAGAATGGGCCTTGGACTTCGAGCACTACCTTACCAAGAGGCAAAGAGCCTGCACAGCCTGTGCTGCCTTGTGTGGGGAGATCTTTCCCTGTTTCATGCTCAGTGAATGTTCCTTCACTCTCCTTGAGTCCACGTATGTCAGTAGCCCACAGGCACACACCTAGCTTTTGGTATTGCAGACTCCATGGGGAGGGTCAGAGTTCTGCTATGACACAAGAGGGGTGTGCATAGCCCAGTTGCCCTGCGTTGACTGCCTGGGAAACCTGCTGGCCACAGGGGACCCACCCCCGCTATTGTTGCTGGTCTTGTTCTGTCTTTTCTCCATGTACATTAAGCATCCTTCCATCTAGTGCTTGACCATGTTGTGTTTTCCATAGCAACTCCAGTACCAACGTGCAATGGGCAGAAGTGTTTAGGGTCCTCTGGTGGCTGGTGTGCAGGGAATTGATAGGTGGTGCATGGTGTTCTGCTCGATGGTGATACGTAGTCACATTTTGCATGAAAGTACAGGGAGTGCATTATCTTCAGACAAGCAGGATAATGACTACATTTCTTAGCATTGCTAGTTGTATTAGTTGGAACTTTTTGAGACAGATGATAAAGCAAACAAAAAGGACTTTAGGTAAAAAGGGATTTATTAGAAGGATCTTGGGATGATTTATTGTACTTTTTTTCTCAGTGATGTGGTTTGTGGGAAGATTCCCATAGACAGAGTTACAGGAATATGTTTTCTCTGATATCAAAAGATATAGAAACTTAGCTTCATGCAACAGCCTCACAAAGCAGGAGATGATGCAGCTTGCTTTCTTGATTCCCCCAAGATCACTTTCAGGACAGCAGGCACAGAGTGACAGTTTTACTGGGTGAGAGAAACACTCACCTGCCTCTACTCTTGGGGTCTTTGTACCCTCTTAGCCCCTTTCAATCATACTGGAGAGCCCGGCCACCTGCTTGCTACTCGCCAGAAAGAAACAGACACAAAACAACCCTTGTCCGTTCTTCATTTGTCATGAGACTGGAGACATTAAAGGTAAATTTCCCACGAGTTTCTGGTTCTGAGCCTTCAGGCCTGCTTGAGGTCTATCCCATACTTCTAGAATAGAGATCAGGACCAACAAACCAGTCTTGGGGAAGCAAGAACCAGGATGGCCCTGGGAGCTTCAGGGATAAGATGAGGAGGCCCCTCAAGATTCCTTCCCTCCTTTGTCTCTGCCTCTCGATGCAGGATTCAACCAGGATGTGGAAACCCTGCTTGATGGCGGCTCAAGGGCTCACATCCTTCTAGCACAGATACCTGACAAGAAACAGTTCTCTTCCCTGGGCTGTTTTGAAAATGTCTAGAGCAATCGTGGGTCATGTACCCTCTCCTGTGAATCAGGATGCTCAGGCAGCCATAATAGAATATCATAGACTTAGTGGCTGAAGCAACACACGTTTATTTCTCTCAGTTCTGGAAGCTAGAAAGTATGACATTGGGGTGCCAGCATGGTTGGGTTCTGGTGAGAGCCCTGTCCTGGTTTCCAGGTGACCACCTTGTTGCTGTGTGCTCACATGGCGTGGTGCAGGAGAGGGAGCAAGCTCCATCGTGTCGCTTATGACAGCGCTAATCCCATTCACGAAGCTCCACCTTGACATCGTTACTTCCCAAAGATCCCCAATACCCTGCAATTTCCACATGTGAATTTTGTGGGGACACAAAATGCAGTCTATAACAGGGGCTGCCGGGTGGTCATGGGAGCTGGGAGAAGGGTATTAGGATTAGCAGTGCCATTAAAACCACACAGTTGGAGCACGAAAGGCAGTCCTCCAGAAGAAAGAATGGGTGGTTGTCAGAAGGCGGGGTAGTGGCCATGTAAAATAAGTAGATCCCACCACAACAGCAAATGACAACAACCTTCAAAATCCAAATTACCTTCACCACTAATGCCACTGACCCTGTTCAGGAAGAGCTATCATCCCTAGAAGCCTCTTTTCTTTTCTTCTTCTTTTTCTTTTTAAATTTTTAATGTTTAGTTTTCTGAGAGAGTGTGTGTGAATGGGGTAAGGACAAGAGAAGGAGAGACAGAATCTGAAGCAGGCTCCAGGCTCTGAGCTGTCAGCACAGAGCCTGATGTGGGGCTCAAACCCGCGAACTGTAAGATCATGACCTGAGCCAAAGTCGGACGCTTAACCAACTGAGCCACCCAGGTGCCCAGGTAGCCTGATGAGGGAGCCTCATTTCTTAAAGAATGGTGCCCAGCAGAGTTGTTTTTCTAATCTTGTTCAGTCATGACAAATTTTGTGGTACTCCTGTCCCTCTGAGAAAGCACTCAGGAACAGGGGGTGACTGTACGGTTCCATTTCTCTAAAATGTCTAGAATAGGCAAATTCATAGAGATAGGAGGTAGATTAGCGGTTGCCAGGGACTGGGGGGAAGAAGGGTGATAGCCAAAGCATATGGAGTTTCTTTAGAGGTGGTACAGATATTCTAAAATTATGTTAATGGTTTCACAACTTTATTGGTCTACTAAAAACCATTGGATTGTGCACTTTAAGTGGATGAATTGTATGGTATGTGAACTGTATCTCAATACTGCTGTTCAAAAAAAAAAAGAACAGAGGGGCTGACTGGTTTCTTTGGAAAGAAGCTTAGAAATTGTCAAAATAAGAGCAGAAGACATTCCTTCAGCAAACCAGACCCACACCTGAAGGCAGTGCGTGGAGACAAGGTCATTATTTAACTCAGAGCTATTTCAAGTGTGGGCTCCTCACAAGCAGCTGTCTCCTGGGAGCTCGATAGAAATGTAAATTCTTGGGTCCTACCCCAAACTACCAAATCAGAATCCCTGGGGATCCTTAAAGTTGAGGAAACACTAATTTAATTTGTCATTGCTTTTAATAAACAGGAACTCCTTCCCAAACTGCAGGTCTAACAAGATTTAAAAGCAGCAGTACCACATTTTAAAAATATATTACTTGGGGGCGCCTGGCTGGCTCAGTTGAAGGGGCATGCGCCCCTTCATCTCCAGGTTGTGAGTTTGAGCTGAACGCTTGGTGTAGATATAACTCAAGTAAATAAATAACTAAAAACTTTGAGACAAAGGAACTTTAATTCTGTACTTAGCAGATAACGGTACCAACATGGCAGGGCTTATTAACAACCATGGTTACTTGCAAATGAAGGTAGTTTATTTGCTGGAAGCCGCTGAAGCAGTTAAGCACAGTGATGTGCCTTGAAGCTGCGAGTATTTTCTCCATGACCTGCTGGAAAGATACCTCTATCATTTTTCTCCACCTAAGATGCTGAAATTGGTGTGAATGGAACGAAGGCTGAGATGCAGGTGGAAATTCAGAGATAGTTTTGTCATCTTGAAAGCCAATTACTTGCTCCAATGCCACATTTCCAGATCCAAGGTTTGAGGACAAGTTTATCTCCTGTAATCATGTGAAGCAATATAAGTGCTGCACACATATTAGAAATAAGAAGCCAGAGCAAGAAAAACAATCCTCAGACTGCTCCTGAAGATATTCAGAAATTATCTTTTTTAAGCCATACACAAGAGCTTGGTTGGTGAGCCTTCTTCAGTGAAATTGCTAGTCACCATGCACCTAACCTTTAACAGTAGGAGGTAAGTTTGGACCTTGGTCAGTTACTGTTAGGAAGGAGACTTAATAAGTCGGTGGCAACATCCCCAGAAGCAGAAGTCCCTTTTGGCAGGCGCTGGCCAAACACACTGCACACCTGCTCTGACTTCACTCGAAAGCAAATGTCCATTTGGTACAAAATTGCCAGCGTGTGTGTGGTGGTACAGTGGTTGAGAGAGCAGTCCAGCAGCTGTCTGAGCTCAGAGGCTTCTGTAGCTACAGTAAAATGTCACACTTTAAATAATGACTACTATAACTTTTAATCATAAAATTGTAATATTTTAGAATATGTATAGAAGATTATTCTAGGATAAAATATACTTGACCCCTGAACAAAATGAGGATTAGGGTCCCAACCTCATTTGCAATTGAAAATCCCCGGTATAACTTTTAACTCCCTCCAAATTTAACTAATGGCCTATTTTGATTGGGACCCTTACTGATAACATAAACCGTCAATTAACATATATTTGGTATGTTATACATATTGTGTCCTGTATTCTTTTTCTTTCTTTTTTTGGGGGGGGGTTATTTCTAGACTATGTGTTTTGTCTGAGTTTTTTTTTTGCAAATTGTTGCAAATCTCCAAAAATTTTCAAATATACTTACAGAAAAAAATGCACCTATAAGTGGACCCATGCAGTTCAAAGCTGTGTCAGTATTTGGTTCTGGCCCTGGCTTGAGCCATTGTGCACTTGGCTAAAATGTGTATTTTGTGTACCCCTAGATTACAATGGACAAAACTTAAAATTAACATCAGATATGCAGATTTTCAAAACGATTTCTTGGCCTCCTCTACAACTATGCATCAGCTTGTGTCCTTGTTCAGCTCTCCCTTTCTTCTTCCTCTTCTGTGTTTTGTTCCTTTCAGGAGCCAAACACAAATTCCTCCCACTTTCTTAGGGTTAGTGATTTGGCGCTTTCTCACCTGTGCCTCCAAATTCAGTGAGGGCCTTTCTTCACATCCTTCTAGTGAGTACTGAAACCTGGAGCAACTCCTTCCGCAGACTCTTACAGAGACAAATGTATATATTAGTAAATGTATGTAATATAATGTAGTTTATATATAATATACACAAGACATATGCAAACAATAGATGATACTAAGTATTAAACTAAATAAAAATGTTCAAGAGTGGAAATAAAGGATGCATGGGAATTCTCTATACCATCTTCACAACTCTTCTGCAAATCTAAACTTACTCCAAAATAAGGGGAAAAAATTTAATGGATGGAAGAATAATATGTTGGAAAATAAAACAGTCCCTCCAGCAAGACCCCTGTCTGTACTAATATAGAAGAGAGAGAAAACACATGATGCAAGTAGTCCACACAAGAGACTATAGAAATAGGACAAAATCTCACATACTTTATAGAGCAAAGCAGAAGGAAAAACAATGACCTCTATCTCCTGAGGAGACAAAGGACTTAGCTTTCTGAAGGCCTACTATACGTCTTTCAGGAGACCCTTTATCTAATTCCAGAGGTACACATATTTACATACCTTGAGGCTATTTGGTCCTGAACCTTGGAGATAACTACATTGTCAAAATTGGAGACTGGAGACATTTATCTCTATTCCAAAGGTTAGAGTAAGGACTCCAATTCATGATGTCCCTATGTCTTAGGAACACTCTAAGAAAAGGGGTGAGGGAGTACGGTCTCTTTGCCCTCTGTAAACAGAAATAATTTTTATTTACTCTCATAATACCCAGTGTGGAAGATGTGCATCAAGGAGAATTAATATTCTGCTGGTGAGGATTTGAATTGGTAAACTCCTTTGGAAAACAATTTGGCATCATCTAGAAAAATGAAGGTGCACAGACCCCATAGCCTTACTGCTATACTCTAANATGTACTGGGAGACATAAAAAATATCCACCACAGATTATTCAAAGTAGCAGTAAACTGGAAACAACCCAAGAGTCCATTGACAGAATAATGAATAAATAGTAATATATTCACACAATGGAATATTGTAAAGCAGTGATCGTGATTGAACTAGAATTTCACCAATCAGGATGGCTGAATCTCACAAATATACTGATGAGTAAAGGAAGTCACGAATATAGAATACAGAGTATGAAAACACACACACACACAGAGCATTCAAAAGCAAGCAATGCTAAACAAATAATCTTTAGGGATAAATATATATGTTGTAAAACTATTAAGAAAAGCAAGGGAGTAAAAAAATTAACAAAATTCAAGATGGTGGTTACCGCTGGAGGCAAAAGGGATGTGATAGGGATCTTGAAACACTAGTAGTGTTGTTTCTTAGATTGAGTGGTACATACACAGATATTTGTTTCATTATTCTGTATACCTTATATAGGTAATATAATCTTTTAAAATATGAAGTAATTCATGGTAGATAGTTTTGTTTTAATGGCAAGTAGAGATGGTAAAAGCTACAGGAGAGATTAGCATTGGCAGGATTTCCAGAGCAGAACTCTTCAGGAGGAGCTGAGATTTCAGTTGGGCCCTTAAAGGGAGGAATCACATAATTTTTCAAACCTGGAAGGAATATGAGGAATTAT
>NW_027529583.1:1644911-1649585 GCF_008692635.1 Crocuta crocuta | reverse complement strand
TGTGTTTATTTGCCCCACCCCTTCCTTTTGCAGATGAAGAAATTGAGATATAGGGAAGTACCTTTTTTTTTCTTAAAGACTTTTTGTTTTCTTAAGTAATCTCTATACCCAACATGGGGCCCAAACTCACAACCCTGAGATCAAGAGTCACATGCTGTACCAACTGAGGCAGCCAAGCACCCCAGGAAGTACCTTTTTTTTTTTCTTAAAAAACAAAAGATTTTAAAAAGTTTGATAAATTCTCCACATTGTCAGACCAATTGCAAGGTGGAAATTGGAGCGAAAACCTCTTTCGAGAAGAGCTTTTTAGGAGTTGAACACCATAGACCTCCAAATGTCAGGTTGCCATTTTCTTTGTCTCAGTCTTTGCACGCCTCTCTGTTCAGTATATACTCCTGGCCCTATCTCCAGGGCCTGAGTGGGTCATTCAGCTATTGGTGATCCGGCATGACAGGCAGCTATGAGTGGGCGGGCAACCTCAGTCTTCTGGGCTTCACCTCTTGCGCAGGGCAAGTGCTGCCTGGAGCCTGTTACAGTCCATCCGGGGTAGTGACAGTACCAGATGAGTGTCCTATCCATGGCGCTCTTAGACTCCTAGGTCATCAGCCCAGTGCACCCGGAGAGTGCCAAGTGCTAGAAACATAATGTAATATTCATTTCACTTTTAAAGAGCTACCTCACTTCATCATACAACTCACATAACTACTCAGGAACAGGATTATAATTTTACCTCCCACATTGGAGGTTGGACATCATCAGGTTCCACCTCAGAGCTGCCTGGCTCCTACTGGCTGTGTTCTCTTTGTCATTCTAATTATTTAATCCTGGTTTAATCCTGTTTTTCCCTGTCATGAATTAGTAATGTATCTACTTATTTATAGTCATTTATTTATGATATTAGTACTTCACTGGAAATAAGGTTGTCAGATTAAATGCTATGCAATATTTGGGACATGTTTATACTAAAAATGGTTTCAAGTTTATCTGAAATTCAAATTTAACTGGGCATCCTCTATTTTTAATTTGCTAAATCTGGCAACCTTAACACAAAACCTTTGAGAAGGTACTTTATTATTTCTAGTGAGGCTTTTCCCCTCATGGGATAAGGAGGAACTCATGGGATAGGTTGGCCACTGAGTAAAGACCTTAAAGAAGTCTTCTCAAGTCTTAACTGGGGGTGACCGTGTTCCTCACTCCCGACCTTTGGCAATGTGTGGAGACGTTTTTGGTTGTCGTAATTGGAGGGGAGCTTGCTACTGGCATCTAGTGGGTAGAGTCTAGGGATGCCGTTAAACTTCCTACAAGGCACAAGACTGCCCTCCCCCACCAGCAACAATTATTGTGTACAAAATGCCAATAGAACCAAGGCTGAGAAAGCTTGCCTTAAAGAATCACTCATCTAAGGTAGTATAAATCCAGGAAAATCATATATAGTTATGGGTTTTTAATCCCTTTAAGGCTACCAATGTATTTCCAAATAGGGCTTGGCTTTCTTTTATTTCCTGGAAAAATAATGTCAAAGGCTTTCATTTATCTGAACTAGTTCATTTATAATTATGGATGCTGGGGGCAGCAGAAGTAGACTCAAATTCTTATGTACTTTGGTACCTATTAGAATAGGCTTTTGATATTAGATTTGTACTCTCAATTATGTTTATGAATAACATTCTTGATGTGTACCGGGGTGGGGTTAGAAATGAGGTGGTCTTGAGGGGCGCCTGGGTGGCTTAGTTGGTTAAGCGTCCGACTTTCGCTTAGGTCATGATCTCGCGGTTCGTGGGTTCGAGCCCCGTGTCGGGCTCTGTGCTGACTGCCAGTTCAGAGCCTGGAGCCTGTTTCAGTCTGTGACTCCCTCTCTCTCTGACCCTCCCCTGCTCACGCTGTCTCTCTCTCTCTCCTAGAAATAAATAAAACAAAAAAAAAAATAAAAAAAAAAACAAATAAAAGAAATGAGGTGGTCTCGGGAAACAGTCTCAATATTAGGTTGAAATATATGATGGCCAAAACTGGTTGAACATCAGCACTTTCACGTGGTTCAAACTGGTGTATGGTGTGTGGTAAGACTGCACAAGATGGAAATGTACGCTGGTCCAACCCTTTGAATCACTTACGGCTTTGGTTGGGCCTCAGAGTTGCTGTAGCTGTTGGCCCTGGGGTAGAACTTCCACTGTGTGGTTGGAAGGACAGCTTTAGTTTTTTGTTTTAATTATGAATGGCACTTGGGAAACTGTCTTTCAGCTATTTGCTGTCCCTGACCTTTTCTCCTTTATCCACTTCCGTGTATTTCACTGGCGTCGGCCATAGAGAACTTAGGTCCCCAGGTGCACAGTGTGCCCAAGCCTAGAATAGCAAGTAAACCAACCAGGAAGGAGAGTTCTAACCTTCTTTTTTTTCTTTTTAACATTTTTATTTATTTCTAGGAGAGAGAGAGAGACAGCGTGAGCAGGGGAGGGTCAGAGAGAGAGGGAGTCACAGCCTGAAACAGGCTCCAGGCTGAGCTGGCAGTCAGCAAAGAGCCCGACGCGGGGCTCGAACCCACGCACCACGANACCCACGAACCACGAGATCATGACCTAAGCGACAGTCGGACGCTTCACCGACTAAGCCACCCAGGCGCCCCAAGTTCTAACTTTAATTTGTACTCTTCAAAATTTGGATCCAGATTTAGCTCAGGGCCCTGTAAAGAAAAAGGAACAAGGAACAGTGTGTTTTAATTTTATTTCTCAAGAGCCCCTAGAGATAAGGGACATAGGAGAAATGCCAACTGCCCCCCATTCAACATCCTTGAACGTAAATATTAGCTCTATTTTGGTGTAACATATTTAGAAGAAAAAAAACTTCTTTGTTTCAAAAAAGACTAAGGACAACATATACTAAAATGATTTGAATTTCACAGATGATACCCTACTAATATTTTTAGTTTAGCACCATCTGTTTATCTGAAATTAAATTTCTGGCAAATGGTCACGCCAGGAGATGCTGTTTTTATTTTTGTGTGCAGCTGAAACACAGAATAATAAAAATCTGCTTGAGTTGAAGAAATATGTTCATAAAATGTTTCTTTTTTAATCTGAGTTGGCTGAGAAAATGACTTTTTAATCTAGTGGCAGCTGCTTTCATTTGGCTGGTTTTCAGTCTAAATAGTTTATGTTGGAGACAGATCATTTGTTTTATATTTGGATGCAGTATACTAAACAGTGCCTTTTGAGCTATGAGGAGGACCCAGATATACAAACATCTCATTCTCCCCATTAGCCTACCTTTCTGACGATCTTGTTTCTTTGACCGACCCAAGTGGCATGCTATAGGTCTGTAAATTAAAAGCACAAGTGGCAAATTGCATAGCACCCAGTCGCCATGTTATTTTTATTCGACTCTAGGAAAGTCTTGTCCTACACATTAATTGGCATTTGTTTACAGGAGGGGAAAACGATGGCTTTTGAAAATATAACTCAGTGGAAACCCTTCTTGTCACACTGGCTTGCAAATAGAACCACTGCACCCCCTTTGGGTATGTGGGTGATCCCACTGGGAGCCCGATTCTTCCCAACAGAGCGTTAATTAAAGAAAGCCACCTCTTGGCACCTGTCTTGCTCCAGCTACTCTTCAGAATCTTCCCACTGCCTCTTTAATCAACAACATGTGTTCGATGCCTACTTTTAATGTGAGGCGCTGCAGCTCTCACCCTGATTTCAAAGGCAGTGGCAAGGACGGAATGGGGGGGACGGGTTACTGCATTCCTTCCAAGTCAGGGCACCTAAGCCTACGTTAAAGACACCACTAATATCGGCCGATGACTTGAAAAACCGAAACTTCCTAAGAAAGGCGTGAATTAATTTCATGGGAGAGAGGGATCTGGCCTGTCTGCCTTCGTGCCCCAGCACTTTGTGCATAGGTCTCATTACGTTTATCCAAGAAACCTGCTTGTCCTACTGGGCAAAATTAATTTTTGTACCAGTTTCTCTTAATAATGAAAGAACGATGCATTATTTTGAAGTGTAGAGGCTGGTCTTCGGAGATAAACTCATTAACTCAGAAAAGTGAAATGCATCTTAAAGAAATTGGATGTATTGGTTAGCTCAGGCTGCCACAACAAAACACCATACACTGGGGGGCTTAAACAACAGAAATGTGTTTCTCACGGTTCTGAACACTAGGAGGAAGCCCAAAAAGGTGCTGGACCCTGCTGAACTCTCTCTTCCTGGCTTGCGGTTGGTAGCCTTCTTGCTGTGGTTTCATAGGGCAGATTGTTGGGGGGGGATGGGGTAGGGCGGAGATACCTCCTCTTGTAAGGCTACAGTCCTGTTAGATCAGCGCTCCACCCTTATGACCTCCTTTAACCTTGATTACCTCCTAAACCCCTGTCAGCAAATATACTCACTCTGGGGTCTAGGGATTTAACATACGTATTTTGGGGGGACACAATCCAGTACATAGCAATTGGACTGGACTAAAAAAAACACTTAAATTTTTCAAAAAATGTTTGTTTTTGAGACAGAGAGACACAGAGCATGAGCAGGAGAGGGGCAGAGAGAGAGGGAGACGCAGAATCCAAAGCAGGCTTCAGCTTCAAGCTTCAGCACAGAGCCGGATGTGGGGCTCAAACTCATGAACTGCGAGATCATGACCTGAATTGAAGTCAGATGCTTAATAGACTAAGCCACCCAGGCACCC
>NW_027529583.1:1643685-1644792 GCF_008692635.1 Crocuta crocuta | reverse complement strand
TGGGCTCGAGCCCCACCTCGGGCTCTGTGCTGACAGCTAGCTCGGAGCCTGTTTCGGATTCTGTGTCTCCCTCTCTCTCTGACCCTCCCCTGCTCACACTGTCTCTCTCTCAGAAATAAATAAAACATTAAAAAGTTTAAATTTCCAGAAAATAACAAGTTAAGAAAATCTGGTATTAATATTATTACTTTTTAATTTCATGTTTGAAAAATAAATCTGTTTTCAGAGTTTTACTTACAATTTAAAAAGATTCCAAGCCTATGGAATATTAAAAGTCAAGATAGGAGTGCCTGGGTGGCTCACTTGGTTAATGGTCCTACTTCGGCTCAGGCCATGATCTTGCAGTTTGTAAGTTTGAGCCCCACATTGGGCTGTGTGCTGACAGCTCAGAGCCTGGAGCCTGCTTGGGATTCTGTGTCTCCCTCTCTCCCTGCCCCTCCCACACTCACACTCGGTCTCTCTTTCAAAAATAAATAAACATTAAAAAAATAAATAAATAAATAAAAGTCAGGATAGTTATTCCAGGGGACAGGGAAGGGCCCTTGACTGAAAGGGGGCACAAAAGGGGCTTCTGGGACCCTGCAGTGCTCCATTTCCTGTTTGGGTGCTGATTCAAAGGATGTGATCAATTTGTATTTGGTGAGCTGTTAGTATATAACTTGTGCACTTTACTATATATGTGTTCTAGGTCAATCAAAAGTTAAAACATAAAAGAAAAATCGGAGTGATGTGTTTAATACCAGAGGTAAACGAAACAGTCGTCCCAATGAGTCCCAAACTAGACAGTGAACAGACTACTCCTCCTTTGTGTTTTCCACTTCAAAAAGGCAGCAGAGGTTAAAATCTACCGAGTCGGAGCATACGAAGATGACTAGCCTTTTATAAGGTTGAGTATAATGTTATCTTCCCACAGGCACAAGCAGAAAGAACTGCAGACACAGTGAAAATTTCTGGCTGACATTGCTTGATGCTGTTTTTCTCAGCCTGGTAGCTCAGCAGCTGGAGGCTAAAAAGCCAGGTTTCCAGGGACGAGAGGAAGGCTTTCTGAGTAAGAGGCAGTGTGGACACCAGAACAGGGGCCTAGTCAGATTCCTCTCAACAGCGGAG
>NW_027529583.1:1641310-1643383 GCF_008692635.1 Crocuta crocuta | reverse complement strand
TTTTAGTTGCTTGTAAACAAACACCACCATGTTGTTCCAGGAGGCTCCAGCTGCCCCAGGATGAGGCTTTGAATCTGTGCAAGAGCCAAAGCTGATTTTCCTAGGTGATGTGTGGAGCCAAAGGGTCACGTGATATGTTTGTGACCCTGGATGTCAGTGTCCCTAGAAGCTTCACACTCACACACTCTAGGTGGAAATTGTCTTCCTAAAAACAGCTGCAGTTGAGGAGCTTGCTCCATGTAACCTTTCACACGAGCCAGCGGCTGCTTCGTAGACACCTTCCAGGGTCACAAACGGATTAACTGCCCAAATTGTAGAATGCCAGGACTCTGTTCCACTGTTCTCAGCTTTCACATTCAGTATTTGATTGTTTCACATTGTGCTTTAACTTCCTACAGAACATTAACAGCAGTAACCAGTTGAATGTTTTCCAAACCATTTATATGTGTGGCATGTGTGGCGTGTGTGGCGTGTGTGGCGTGTGTGGCGCTGACTCTGCCCCACAGGCTAATGGAAAGTTCGTTGTTTCAGGAGTGCTGGCTATGTCAACAGCTATCTTGGTGTTCTTGCCTGTCATGTGTAAAACAAGTGCATTTTCCTCAACTTACTTTTATTAATTGTTGGGATGTAATTTTACTTATTAATTTATTTTTCTAATGTTTATTTATTTTTGAGAGAGACAGAGACAGAGCTTGAGTGGAGAAGGGACAGAGAGAGAGGGAGACAGAATTTGAAGCAGCTTCAGGCTCTGAGCTGTCAGCACAGAGCCCCACATGGGGCTCGAACCCACCAATCTGAGCTTCTAAATTCGTTTATGATCAGAGGGAAACAAAGATGGGGGAGAGTCCCAGGAAACACCCTCCACCCCCAGCAGGGTGTCAATCTTGAGATGGTGATTAAGAAATGGATGGGGCCCTGGGTGACTCAGTGAGTTAAGTGTCTGACTTACACTCAAGTCATGATCTCATAGTTCGTGGGTGTGAGCCCCACGTCGGGCTCTGTGCTGACAGCTCAGAGCCTGGAGCCTGCTTTGGATTCTGTGTCTCCTTCTCTCTCTGCCCCTTCCCCCACTCACACTCTGTCTCTGTCTCAAAAATAAATAAACATAAAAGTTTTTTAATAACTGTATCAAATGCTTTGCACATTTAATTTGGGAGCTCTTTGTTGTTATTTCCCTGTGGAAATGTTTCCTTGTGGAAAAAAATTACTTTTACGTTGCTGAGGGATCCCTTCTCGGCCTTTTGGTGAAGATCAAGTGAAGTCATCGAGGTTGTTGAAAAGTTCTGATTTGGTGTTTGTGGGTTGTGTGTGGGTGTGCTGGCAACAGGCCTATCTCTTCCTGCTTTACTAAGACTCTCTAGACATTCCTGATCACATCTGTTGATTAAGTTTCCAAACGTTTAGGGATGTAGCTCTCTTTTCTTCACCATTACCCAATCCTTGACACTCAAAATGTCCTTGGACCACCAGCATTGCATTACCCTGGAGCTGGGGAGAAGTACAGAATCTAGGGCCCTATCTTAGGTAGTGTATATAATAGCATAATTCGCATCTTAACAAGATCTTCTAAGTGATTCCTACACACATGCAAATGAATCAGCACATAGGCAAAGGCAGGAATTGAGAGATCCCTCTTCTCAAAACATCTCCCCCTGGGCCAGGACTGCTATTATTTAGGATGAATTTTTCTAGTTTGTGCCACTTATTATGAAATATGCCTGGCCTGCATAACTCAGTAAGTCATTTTCAGTTCAGAGCCTTCCTGTGAATTCATCCACTCGGGCCTTTCCAACGCGACAGATGGCAGAGAGCAGGTTGACCGAGGAGTGAAGGTGGGAGGAAGGAAGTGGAGTAGAAAATGCAGCGCCTTTGGTGGAAGAAAGTAGGCAGGCTTTGTAACTGGGCCCCTGGAGTAGTGCTGCAGGGGTGGGCACCAGGAAGGAGCAAGATAGCAATGCCAGTGATCACAGTAATGGTAAATCTCTGTTGGTGCAGGAATGCCTAAGCTTGTTTGACAATAAGAGTCACCTCAGGAAGAAGGGGGAGTTCTTTAAAAAAAAAAAAAAGATTCCT
>NW_027529583.1:1640652-1641274 GCF_008692635.1 Crocuta crocuta | reverse complement strand
TCACCCTGGTTTATGGTTTATTGACCTTGGGCTTATGACATCTGAATCTCTGGGGGAGAAATATGTTGGGGTTTTTTTTAAGTTTATTTATTTTTTTTTTGAGAGAGAGAGAGAGAAAAAGAGAGAGCTTATGAGCAGGAGAGGGGCAGAGAGAGAAGGAGAGAGAGAATCCAAAGCAAGCTCTGCCCTGTCAGCACAGACCCAACTTGGGGCTTGATCTCACGAACCAGGAGATCACTACCTGAGCCAAGATCAAGAGTTGGATGCTTAACCGCTGAGCCACCCAGGCACCCCAATATCTGTAATTCAAAAAAATTTTTAATGTTATTTTTGAGAGAGACAGAGCATGAGAGGAGGAGGGGCAGAGAGAGAGGGAGACATAGAATCGAAAGCAGGCTCCACACTGTGAGCTGTTAGCACAGAGCCCGACGCGGGGCTTGAGCCCACAAACTGTGAGATCATGATCTGAGCCAAAGTTGAACACTCAACTGACTGACCCATCCAGGTGCCCTCCCAACATCTGTATTTTTAACAAGTGCCTCAAAGATTCACATTCACAGGCATGACAGAGTGAATGGTGAGTCTGGATCCTGTGCCTGGTGTTCTATAAATATTATTTCCA
>NW_027529583.1:1634604-1640597 GCF_008692635.1 Crocuta crocuta | reverse complement strand
GTGTTCTCTAATTATTATTTCCAGTGCCTACAATAAGTCTAACAAATTGTATGACATTTTACTAACTGCTCTTTGTAAAGGAGAAGTTCAGGAGCTTGCCCGGTGCCACATCGTACGCAGCAGAGAGAGGATTCCAACCCAGATCTGACTCCAAATCGTTTGTTCTCTTTACTCCATCATACCTTGACCTTTGTAGGGGACAAAAACTTTCCCCTTCTTCCCTTCTAGATTCCTTGACTGGCCTAATAATTAAATTGACATGAGACAAATTAACAGGAGAAAAACTAATTTAATTATGTATGTGTGGAAGCTGGAAGATGTGAGACTCAAGGACAAGTTGAGCTGACAGCTAGGGCCTGGGGCTACTAAGAGGAAGAAGGGTGATTCCCAGGACAAAAGAAGAGCAGGTGTTTGGTAATGAGAGGGTTGCCCTGCCCAGCGAGGTGGCTCACTCAGATAAGAAGTTATCGGGGCCCCTGGGTGGCTCAGTCAGTTAAGCATCTGACTTTGGCCCAGGTCATGATCTCACAGTTCGTGGGGTCGAACCCCATGTCAGGCTCTGTGCTAACAGCTCAGAGCCTGGAGCCTGCTTCAGATTCTGTGTCTGCCTCTCTCTGCTCCTCTCTCTCTCTCTCTCTCAAAAATAAAACATTTTTAAAAAAACTTTAAGAAATTATCTCCGATAATAGCTCTTTCTGGGCCGGGTCCCTATCTAAGTTCTGTTAGGTAATTGAGGGAAAGATAAAAGTCTTTCTTGATTCTGCTGGGTCTTGACCACTTTCAACTTAAAACAATCCACATACCAAAGTGGCATGTTTTGGGGTTGCACATTCTGCTCCCCTTCACCTTCCGTAAAGCTGTTGTGGCCCAAAGGTTCTTCTACCCAGGACACACTTCGGGTTTCCCCAAGCCCACCCTTTGGGGGGTGGCAGTTTCTGCAGAAGTTCCCTAATTTGATTCTGAAATTATGACATGAACATCCAGATTTGGGTGGGGTTGGACGAGGAAACCACACTGGTGAACTAGGAAGGATGTTGCCTCCTTCCTCCTGCTGTGGTTAATAACCAATAGAACTAATAACCCAGGCCTAGGCTGCTGGTCCCAAAGGGAGGAAAGGCAGGGCTCTCTTGGGGAAGTGAGAACTTCTGGTTGCCTTAGTATTAAAGCAGTTTTCAAAAATGATGGAAGCAGGCATATATTGTTCTTGCCCTCTGAAATCTTATTTTGTTTCAAGAAATCCCTAGAAAGAAAACACACTGATTTAATACGGCGATGTTGAATAGTGATAGTAGCAAGAACAGGGCACCATCTGGTACATTTGAATAATTGTCAAGGTTGGCTTTTCTTTAAATGCTGCTTATTGCTCAGTCCACCCATACTCAATTACTGGAGCTAGAAGTCATCTGGTGGTGATGTGTCGGTATTACAAGAGTGTACCTGTACATTAAACTCCTCAATTTGGACTCAGTTTGGAAATTCAGATGCAACGTTTGACCTTCATNTCATGGTGTTGGTCACAGCCTCCTTTATGGATTTCTTTCAAAAACTTTGGATCCTGATTCTGTCATTTAGGATGGTGGTTTCTCATGCAAGGTATATAAACTCCAAAATAATCCATTGGGATGTAGAAAACAAACATTGCCTTTTTCATTACAGTTTTTATTTTATATGTATCTTATAATATATATGGCATTGTACTACAGTAGTAGAATATGTAGAAGATTTAGAAATAAATGCATATAAATATACTGGAGTGGGGCTGCATGATGAAAAATTCCCACCCTTTGGGATGCTGGCTCGAAAAATTTATACATGTTTCATGCTGTGTATTAACGCTTCCTCCCAGCATCATGTTATCTGCTCATTTGACAAGAGTGCCTTTATCCTTGTGATTTGGGTTCAGGCTTACCCTGTGTAGGATCATGTGTCAAATGTTCCAGTATATACAAGGATAAGGCGTATGTATTGCTCTTGCAAAGTTTACTGTCGGGAATGGAGATGTCGATAATGGTCATGACTTTGGAGAAGGTGACAATGCTAATGGTGGGGATAATGATGATGATGATGGCCAAGAAAGGGAAAAGGAGAAGACAGCCTCATTTATGGTTGACATTAAAGCAAAGCAGAAAGCAACCACTTCCCCTCCACACTATCTGGTAATGTGACATCTTTCGCTAGCGCTCTTCCCTGCTTGTTCAGCTTGCTTCCAGCACAGCTTAAAAATACTTTTTAGTCATCGTCAGCATGTACTATAATTCTCAGCTTCCTAGGATTTAAAGCCTTGGGAACAGGAGGTTTTTCTAGGCCTCTGCCACTCTTCTGTATTTTGGTCCTCGGTGCTCCACAAGCTGTGAGTCATGACTCCCATATGGTGGGATTCCCTCCCCTCCCCTCGATCCACACGCCTGCCCAGCCATCTGCTGCCACTCTCAAGGTTATGGAGCAAGAGATGACACAGGGAAAGGAAAGGAAAACACCAGGAACATGAACACTGTTTTATAAATGAAACTGAAAAAAGATGTATTTTCTTATTACAACAGCAATTTGTATTCATTACAGAAAATCAGAAAATGAAGCACAAAAACAAAACAAACAAAACAAAAACACAACACAGCTTCCCTCACAGCAGCATTAATCATTCCAACCATCTCCATGTACGTTTTCCCAAACCTGCCTCCTGCATCTATTTAGGTAGCTAGTTATCAAACAAAATGGGACCATTACCCCTTTATTTTGTAATCTGTTTTTGGAACTGAATCAATGGACATCTTTCTGTGTCTGTAACTATGCCCCCACACTAGCATTTAAAAAAAAATTTTTTTTTTGATGTTTACTTATCCTTGAGAGAGTGAGAGAGACAGAGAATGAGCAAGGGAAGGAGCAGGGCGAGAGAGGGACACAGAATCTGAAACAGGCTCCAGGCTCTGAGCTGTCAGCACAGAGCCCGACGCGGGGCTCGAACCCACAAACTGTGAGATCATGACCTGAGCCAAAGTCGGACGCTTAACCAACTGAGCCACGCAGGCGCCCCCCACACTAGCATTTTTTATGTTTAGGGAGTATTTCCTATGCGAGACATGATTCCAGTCGCTGAAGTTTATATACAAAAATAGGTAAGATCGTCTCTGCCCTCAAATAGGTATAACCTTATTTTTTTTCTCTAACATTTAGATCATTTCCATATTTTTGCTTTTATAAGAAATGTGTGATGAGTATCCTTATAGCTAAATGTCTGCATATACCCATAATTTTTCCATGATTGTGTTGGCTACTCTCTGCCCCTCTGCGATTACTCTCTTTGCCTTGCTCTGTGGCCCACATCAGTGGGCTCATTTACCCACTGGCAACGGGAAGCACAAACAGGACTTTGGAGGAGGGTAGTAGAGAAAGGTGGGTGGTATATTCTGACTTCCACCCTGTCTCCTTGTGGATTGTCACTAGCTGCATTCTTGTATTGATGGTGGCTGTGGTGCCTGGGCAGCCCTCTCCCGGGGCTCCGTTCTCAGGGACTTGCTCACCCCAGGGTACCACACCATTCCTTGATGGTTTCCCTTAACCTTGCCCTTGCTCTCATAGAGAGTTCTGCATTAAACCCTTCTCAGTTACCCCATGGGAGTGTGCCATCTGTTTCCTGGCAGGATCCCGGATGGTAAAAGCATGCTCCTACTCCTGGCATATTGTGCCTCCCTAACCGCTTGCCTGCGTTGGGAACGTGGGGTGGATGGTGCAGAAAGGTCAAGAATTCCATTTTCTCCTTTGATTTAAGACCTGGACACCAGTGACTAGTGAGTAGCTATCTCCCATTTCTTTCTCCTGGACCCCTCCATACCCCTATGGAGATCCCTTAACTGGTGACTATGGCACTCTGGTGGGGGCACAAGAGAGAACCAGAAAGCAAAAAGTCACCATCTGCCACCATATAACATTGTTACAATATTATTGACTATATTTCCTATGTTGTACTTTTCATCTCTGTGACTTATTTTATAGCTGGAAGTTTGTACCTCTGAATCCCTTTTATCTAGTTCACCCATTCCCTGCTCACCTCCCCTTTGAGAACCATCAACTTGTTCTCTGTATTTAGGAGTCTGTTTTATTTTTTAGGTTATACATATAAGTGAAATCATATGGTATTTGTCTTTCTCTGCCTGATTTATTTCACTTAGTAATGCCCTCACCATCCATTCATGTTGTTGCAAATAGCAAGATCTCATTCTTTCATGGCTGAGTAATATTCTAGTGTGTGTGTGTGTGTGTGTGTGTGTGTGTGTGTGTGTGTGTGTGTACATATTCTCTATCCATTCATCTATTGATGGACACTTGGATTGCTTCCATATCTTGGCTATTGTAAATAATGCTCCAATAACATGGGGATGCATATATCTTTTCAAGTTAGTGTTTTCTCTGGGTAAATACCCAGTTCTGGAATTACTGGACAATATGGTATTTCTATTTTTAATTTTGGGAGGAACATCCATACTGTTTTTCACAGTGGCTGTATCAATTCATATTCCCTGCAGCACTGCACAGGGCTCTTTTTTCCACATCCTCACCAACAGTTGTTATTTCTTACCTTTTTTATTCCAGCCATTCTGATAGATGTCATGTGATACCTCATTGTGGTTTTGATTTGAATTTCCCTGATGATAAGTGATGGTGAGTATCTTTTCATGTGTTTGCTGGCCATCTGGATGTCTTCTTTGGAAAAATGACAGGTCATCTGTCCATTTTTAAATTGGATTATATGGGTTTTTTGGTGTTGAGTTGTAAAAGTTCTTTGTGTATTTTGGGTATTAACCCCCTTTGCCTTGTTTTTGATGCCTGAAACCTTCCCTGGGGACCTAGTGAATTAGGAGAGGTTGTGTGGTCAGTTCTTATCCTTATAAACACTCATAGCAACTTTGTTTCTTTAATTCTTTCTCTACTTTAGTCTTAAGTGGTATTATAGTATTCTTATTAAATAGGCAGAGTTTTATTTTTAGAGCTTCTAGCTTGAATTACTCCCCTGATACTATCTCTTCTGTGGTTTTCTCTTTTCTGTGAATCAGTAGAAGTGTTTTCTTAAAAGTCCACATCCAATTTTACCTTCCTTGCCTTTTGAGATTATGCTATCTCTTTCTTCAAAAGTTTTTCACACTTCTGCTTAATCAATTGTTCTTGACTGTTTGGAATTAAGTGTCTGTCCCATTTCTTTTGTCTACCTCCTGTTCAATAAGACTCCTAGGAAGACTAGTCAAGAATGATCAAATGCTCTTCTCTTTAGTAAGATGAAACATTCTGATGTCCATGTATTTGGGGTTCTCATCTTATTGCTGCTCCTTGGTGCATTACCTTGTTCTGGAATTCAATTGCCAGAGGTGGGCACTTAGAAGGAGTTTAGTTTCAGAGTCAGAAAGATCTAGAGTTAAATGCAGTCACTTACTAGCTTTGTCACTTTAAGTCTTCTATCTTTACTGAGTCTCAAGTTTCCTGGCTTCCCTCTCAAGGGGAAGAGTGGTCTCTCAGACCATGTAACTTTCTCCTCCCTCCCTTGGCTCCCTTCTTCCTTCCGTCCTCTCCATCTCTCTTCCCTCCTCCCGACTTCTCTTCCCTCATCCTTATTTCTTCCCTCCTGCCCCCCCCATGTTTTTCTCCTTCCCTTCTTTACTTTCTTCTCCCTCTCCCAACCTACCCCCTTTCCACTTCCTTTTCTCCCTCATCACTTCTTCTTCTCTCCCTTCTCCTTCTTCTTCCTCACTTCTTTTTCCTCCCCATTTCCTCTTCTCTCTCACTCTCCCTTCTTCCTCCTCACTTTCCCCTCTCTCCTCTCTACTTTCTCTGACTGTGAGACTTACTCCAAAGGAAAACTCCCAGTTGTAAATCTAGGTCCCAAAAGGCTTTTCCAGTGTTTCTGAGTTCTTTCATGAACTTTCTCCTTGTAGCATCATGACAAAAAGAATGATGGGAAGTTGCTGATAATGATCATTATTTTCCCTGTCTTTTAAAAATGCTTG
>NW_027529583.1:1631719-1634459 GCF_008692635.1 Crocuta crocuta | reverse complement strand
CCCTCAAGGGGTTATATAGTATGTCAAACGGTCTTATTCCTGGTGGAAGGGAGCTGGCTGGCTAACATGAGCCAGTTAAATAATTCTGAGGTATTTGGAGTTGGGTTGGAAGTATGATCCTGAGTTTCAGGAAACTGCTATATGAGTTGATAAAGGCTGCTCTAAAAGCTAGCTGGAGAAATGCATTGTGAGTCCTTTGCAACAGAATTGAGACTTCACTTAGTCCCTCCTTCTCAATTCTTGCAAATTCTCAACTTTTCAAGGAAAATATGTTGGTCTTAAGATCTTTTTGGAATTTAGATCACAATATTATGACAAAAAATACTTTTATCTTAAATTTTTATTGTGTAATGTTTTATGTATACAAAATAATGAATGAGGGCATCTGGGTGGCTGAGTTGGTTGAACATCCAACTCTTAATCTCAGCCCAGATGGTGATCTCAGGATCTTGAGTTCAAGCCCCACACTGGGCTCCGCACTGGGCGTGAAACCTACTTAAAAAATAATAAATGTGGTATGTAACATATATACATATATATACATACATACATGTATGTATGTTGTGAAAAATATTAAAATATAAATATACAGGGGCTGAAACATTAATATCTGGCCTCTCCTCCTTGATTTTTATTTTTTCCACCAATATAACTGCTCTTCTGAATTTTGCATTCCCTTTCATTGAAAAAAAAAACACTTTTGCCATATATGGATGCATTCTGAAACAGTTTATTTTTGCTTCGTTTTGGGCTTTATAAAAAATGACATCATAATGTATATAGTGTTTTTTCACTCAAGTTTCTAACATTCATCAATTCATTTATATTATTGTTTGTAGCTGATGTTGATTCCTTTTTACTACTGTTCGTATATTCCATTTGGTGAACATTACCACAATTCACTTATCCATTGTCCTGTCTGTGAACAATTTTGGTTGTTTATTGTTTCCAGGTGTTCTTATAATAGTCTTGTTAACAAAGATGAGAAATATACTAATAAGAATTGTTAGTGTTCTTTTGTCAAATTATCATAAACACTAGATTTGTTTGCCTAGTATCCCTTTGAGCTTTTTGTATTTCATTATTCCCATTTATCACCTAAAGAAACCTGGATGCAGGAAAAGAAAATAAATGATCTACCCAGGCTCTGTTGTCACTCCTGCTATTTCCACTACTATTAAATTCAAAAACCAGTTAAGTCCCCTCTTGGTTCTTCTTGTCTGAATGAAGAGGAGCCCCTTCCATTCTCATACCAGAATTAGGCAGTTATTAATTTTGATCTCACAAAACTATGATCCAGGAGGTAGTGTGTCGCAGTGAAAACAATATTAGCATAAGAGGCGCAAGATTTGGCTTCTAAAATACTGGCATGAGCAGTTAGAGCAGGGGGTAGTCTTGTGCAAATTACTTTATTCTCTCAATTCTCATTTCCTCATCTGCAAGATACAGATTGCAATGCCTTCCTTCCAAGATGGCTCACTGATTATGTCAGGTAAGACGTGTGAAAAGCCCAATCATCACATTATAAAATAAGGAACAGAGGAGGATTCACAGCCTGTCCAATGGGACTCATGATCTTACCCTAAAAAGACACAAGCGAAATATAGAAAGAGATCAGTTTTGGCTTGTGCAATTTCTGACCCTTCTACAGATCTTTCTAACTTAGAAAAGAGGAATAATGAGGTCTTTTGCTGACTTGATGGTGTAGCGGTAGAAAAATTTTCCCTTCTTCCTTTCTAGGATCTTTGGCTGGTCTAATCATTAAATTGACATAAGACAGATTAACAGGAGAAAAACAAATTTACTTTGTTTGAGTGCCCCTAAGACATGAGACTCAAAGGCAGTCAGACAATTAAGGCTTGTGTGCCATCTTGAGCTAAGGAATGGGATAGGGGATGGGCTTTCAAAGGGGAAGAGGGCAATCCACAGGATATAGGAAGAGCAGATGTTTGGTTATTAATGTTTGTCCTGCCGCTCAGATAGATCTTTCTGATGAAAGTTATCTCTGGTAATAGCTCTCCTTCTGGGCCAAGCTCACTCTCTGAATTCTTTTAGGCACTTTAAGGGAGAGGTAAAAGTTTTTCTTGAGTCTGCTGGATCTTGATTGTCTTCAGCTCAAAATAATCCATATGTCAAAGTGGCGCATTTTGGGGTGGCATATTCTGCTCCCCTTCAATGGTAATGTAATGTTTTGGGTTTGCTTTGGATATCAGTTTTTTCTTCCCAAGCCTATCTTGTAGGTTATTTTAACATTTACAGCATAAAAGTCTTTTGTATTTTGACTGGCAAAGGAAAACTGATCACAGTGTCTAATAATTAAGGAGATCATGCTTTACCTTTGGAGAGAATTTTCAATTAATAAATGTGAATTAGTGTTAGTTAATTAATGTTAAGGCCATTTCATAAAGAACATAAATCCAGATATTGGATGGGAGCTGCATTGGGACTGTGGCCCAGTCTGTTTTGACCTATACTCTGTCCCCAGTACTTTGCACAGTAACTACCCATAATAGTTAATCAAAAATATTTGATGAATGAATAAGTGAAAGGACTACTTCTTTTTGTCTTTTCCTATTGCTAAAAGAATATTTTTTTCCCTATTCAGAATCTTGAATAATGGAAGTTTGGGATATCATGAAAGTTTGTCAACAAGAAAGCAATACCCCTTTGCAACATTTATCTCTGAAATGCAAATATCCCTGGGAGTAACACACTCTCATTCTGAAGAACTAATGGATAA
>NW_027529583.1:1628704-1631137 GCF_008692635.1 Crocuta crocuta | reverse complement strand
AGGGCTCAGCCTCAGCCTGGGGGGGAGGGGGGGAGGGGGGTTTAGGGAACAGACTTGGAGAAGGGAACAAAGACATCACAAAGACCTTTATGAATTAGTCTAATTGGAATTAGTTTAGCTGGAGGCTTTCCTGCTGACAATTTGCTGATATTCATAGCTGGAAGTAAAGAGACTGACAGAATCGGGGAGGGAGCCCAGACGGCAGCTTACCTGAGCAAACTGAATACACCTTGCATGAGGAAATGGAGGGTCAGGCACACAAGCCCTGTATACATGCCCTTTTTCTAGGGGGTAGATAAATGGAGTTATGGTATCCTACCATAACCGAGGTCTCACAGTAAAGTAATAACTTCTATTCATTCATTCCTCCATTTAACAAATATGCAGGGAAGGCCTTCATTGTTCCAGGCATTCTTCTAGGTGCTTGGGATACATGAGTGAAGAAAATGGACAGAGATCTCTGCCATTACAAAGCTTATATGCTACTGGGGAGAGACAGACAATAAACACAACATGCAATAACTAAGCAAGCCATATAATATGCTAGAAGGTGAGACAAGTGAGGGGGAGCAGAATATGCCTGCCACCCTAAAATGTGCCACTTTGACATGTGGATTATTTTGAGCTGAAGGCAATCAAGACCCAGCAGGTCAAGAAGAACTTTTACATCTCCCTTAAGTGCCTGAAAGAATTTAGACAGGGAGCCTGGCCCAGAAGGAGAGCTATTACTGGAGATGAGTTTCATCAGAAAGACCTATCTGTGCATCAGGGCAAACATCTAATTACCAAACATCTGCTCTTATGTCCTGTGAATTATCCTCTTCCCCTTTGAAGGCCCAGCCCCTATCCCATTTCTTAGCTCAAGATGGCACATAAGTCTTAATTGCCTGACTGCCTTTGAGTCTCATGTCTTTGGGGTGCCAATATGGACAAAATTAAATTTGTTTTTCTTCTGTTAATCTGTCTTATGTCGATTTAATGTTTAGGCCACCCAAAGGACTTAGAAGAGTCGAAGTAAAATTTTCCTCTCCTATACTAGCAACAGAAAACCACAAATGTGGAGAGGGAAAGGGACACTGAATGTGGGAGGAAAAGGGGAGCCATTGGAGAAATTTCAGCAGAGACAGCAATATGATCTGACATGTTATAGAAGGTTCCATCTGCCTAGCTGCTAGAATATGTGTGTGGCAAGGACAGATTCAGGCAGAGAGACCTACAGTTTAGGCAGAGTTACAGTTACCCAGGCACGAAGCCAGGTGCTTGACCAGGGTGGTGCCAGTGAGGTGGTAAGAGGAGATCAGATTGTGTATGTATTTTGAAAGTAAAACCATCAGAATTTCTTGATGAATTGGATATGGGGTGGCAGAAAATGAACTGAGTTTGGAATGTGTCAAGATTTTTTGCCTGAGCAAATATAAGGCAGATGTTGCTACTGGTAGAGAAGGTTTGGGGGGAAACAATTTGGAAATGTTGAGTTTGAGATGTCTGTCACATGGGATTGTTGACTACGCAGTTGGATGCATGTGCCTGAATTGGAATGAAGTATGGGCTGGAAATATAACTAGGGGCAATTAAAGGCATTCTGTACAATTTAAAGCCTTGAGACAGGTTGAGATCGTACAGGGAATGGCAGAGCAGAAAAGACAGCCAGGATTGGGCCCTGGAACACTGCAGGAGAAGAAGAGGAGTTCAGCAAAGGAGATCGAGAAGGCACAACCAGTGAGATGAGGAAAGCAAGAGAGGGTGGGGCCCCAGAAACTAAGGAAGTGTGTATCAAGGAGGAGGGATTATGGACTGTGCAAAATGCTGCTGCTCAGTCAGTGTAAGAGAAGACTCAACCGGGGATTCAGCGATAGGAAGATCATTAGTGAACTGTGGAGAGCGGCTCAGTGGAGTGATGACATCAAAGGCATAATTGGGGTGGGTTTCATGGAGAATGGGAGGAGAAGGATTGAGGAGGACAAGAACAGAGAGCTATTTTGAGGAAAGATTTACCTTTCTGGAAAGTTATATGGCATCATGTTTTTTAAAAAATAAGTAATTAAATTCTTTTAATTACTAAAATTTAAAAGTCAAATACTTTTTAATTAATGTCTACATTTTACATGGATACTCTCTTAATAATTCTAAGACTTTTTTTGTTGTTTTTTAAGAAAATGTAATCAGAGATACAGACTAAGATTGGCCTACATCTTTAAATACAAGGATGCACATGGCCTTTACACGTGACTTGGGCTTTCTCACAGCATGGTGGCTGGGTTCCCAGCATAAGGGACCTGAGTGAAAGTCATGTGCTAGTGTCACCTGGGGAGACTTCAGAAAATGTCTGTCTTCAACTCCCAGAAATTCTGATTCCATTGGTCTGGGATGGGCCCAGGTGTTGATATTTTTATAAGCTCCCCAGGTGGGTTCTGTGTTGTCAGGGTTAAGAAC
>NW_027529583.1:1623345-1628586 GCF_008692635.1 Crocuta crocuta | reverse complement strand
ACATCAAACTGAAGATTTAGCTCCCCAAGTGTCTGCTACCAGCAGTGGTTCCACAGTGGTTCCAGAATGGTTCTAGAGGTTTTAGTCATGGCCTGTGACACTGAAAGGCCTGCCATAGAAATAAGATCAGGGCAATGCCTGAAGCAGTTGGATCATAAGTGCAATAATTCCAGAGCTCCACGGCTCCCACCAGGCTGCTTCAGGATGATGGTGGATGGGCCCAGACCAAAGGCGTCTTACCCAGGATACCCTGGTCAGGAGGAAAGGCTGAGTTGAAGAACTGGACTGCGACTCCTAGTTGCCCTCTTCTTGAGGTGGCCATTAGATGAGCCAAATGCCAACCAGAGTTTCCCCATCGTTCCCAAAAATATATAATCTCTGCATCTGAGAAATGAATGCCCCTGTTGTATTATTTGATCAGCAGCTAAAAGGAGCAGATAAAGATGAGTGTTAGCTACGGCTCATCTGAAGTACTCCCAGTAGATGCCACAAAGAATTAAGATCCTGTTACTTTTTAACCTGACACAAGATGTCACCATTGCTCCTGTGCTTTTAGCAATAATAGGATAAAGTTAAACAGCAGTGAGAGTTTGACTCCCTGAGTACACAGGTTTTTCCTTTTCCCTAACAGTATGTTCTGTCGGTAAGGTTCATTCATCTATAGGCCATTCCATTTATCCAAGTTAAAGTATTTATTTATAACACTTACTTGATTTTTCCCCCTTACACCAGCTATGGATCAAAATTAATATCTCTTTGTGAACACTTCACGAAGAAACTTTGGTGGAGGTGACTGTAAAACAAGATAAGCTGACATTTTTATAGGATAACTGGAAGTTTGCAAATCATGTTCAACTGTACTGCCGCTGCCAATGTTGCAGTGATCTCCTCTTACCATGCTTAGTTTGGTGTGAAAGTGGAAAAAAAGACATGGCCATTATCCTAAGGTACAAATGGCTAAGAAGCAGGGTGGGTAAAAGATCATTGGAGCGCTAAAACAACATTGGAAATGTTGCCAAGATGGAGAAACTTCCAGCACTGTGCACGGTTGGAAGGTTACTTTGCAAAGCCATTTGGAGGTGAAGATGGTGAACTCAAAGTATAACTGAGTGAAGTGTAGAATTTTGGGTTGGAGTCATATTATTGGGAGCATTAAGAGAGGGGTTGGGACTACCGAGCATTCCTATATTCTGCCATTCCTTTATAATACCTCTCCTGTATATAAACATTGAACATTGCCTAAGGAATATGTACTTGAAGTGGTGCCTAATTATGATTCTACTATAGGTTTTCACACCACAATATTCAGTATCTGTTGACTCAGGCTTGTGGAATTAAGGATTAGTGATTAATTTCTTTATTTTCCAGTTTTTCTAGAAGTAAGTAACTAGAAAAAAGATCTCAAAACAACACAAAGTATCTACTGTATAATTTCAACTATATGACATTCTGGAAAAGGCATAACTATGGAGACCATAAAAAGATCAGTGGTTGCCAGCGGTCATGTGTGCAGGGGGCAGGGATGGGTTAGTAAAGCACAGAGGATTTTTAGGGCAGTGAAAATACTCTGCATGATGCTATAATGATGGATACATGTTATGACACATTTGTACAAGTCCATAGAATTTACAACATCAAGATTGAACCACAATGTAAACTGTGGATTTGGGGTGATTATCATGTGTCAGTGTAGGTTGATCAGTTGTCATGAATGTACCACTCTGGTGGGGATGTCAATAGTGGAGGAGGCTGTGCATATGTGGGAAGCGAGGGATATGGGAAATCTCTGTACCTTCTTCTCAGATCTGTTGCAAACTCATAACTACCCTAAGTCAGTAAGTCTTTAGAAAAACCCATGATTCCAGAGATTCATAATGAAGAGAGATGTGCATGTGTTACTAGTTAAGAAAATATTATTATCATTACTTTCTAGTCCATCTAGAGGCAGATGTAGCTAAAGCTCTGCATTAGTCATGGTCCTGGCAGGAAACACAGGACACCTTCAAATTCAGTACTTTGAAGAAAATTTTAATGAAGAAACTGTTTTTAGGGGTGCCTGGGTGGCTCAGTCATTTGTGCGTTCAACTCTTGATTTCGGCTCTGGTCATGATCTTGCGGTTCGTGAGTTCAAGCCCCACTTTGGGCTCCATGCTGAAACTGTGGGGCCTGCTTGGGATTCTCTCTCTCTTCCTCTTTCTCTGCCCCGCCCCCCATTTGCACAAGCACTTGCTCTCTCAAGAAATAAACTTTAAGAAAAAAGAAAGAAATTGTTCTGAAAGGTTTGGCTAGAGAGAAATCCCAAGGGAAAGTGTGGTACTTGAGTATAGATTAGTGGAGCCATTACTATTATTAGGTCTGGAGTGCAAGAGGAGAGAAAACTTTGTAGACCACCCAGCTGGAGTTGTGACCTTCACTGGAGGGATATAGACAGCCTGTGGTGCCAACATACAGAGGGAGCAGGGACATTAATGCCCTGGTCTAATTCTTCTCTCTCACTCTAATCTCTACTGTTTAGCCCATTCAGCTAAGACTGTTAGTGGGGTCCACGTGAGTCACCTTCCCAGGACACTCAACGAGGAGGAGCAGGGCAAAAGGTAGATCTGAGGGGGAAGTGGAAGATGTGCAGCAGTGTTTTTTTTTTTAATTAATTTTTATCACACAATTCTACAAATTCATATGGTTCTACAACATTTTCAATGAAAATGAATAATCTCTTTCCCCATCTTTCTCCATGTCTGTCATCCACTTCTAAGATTCAGTCACTATTGATTCTACTAATTATGTTTTGCCTGGGATTTATTTCTTTATTTTAAATCAACACTGAGAATTCTATTTTTTTTCTAATTTGGTACTATTTATTAATTTATTACTACAAAGGCTGAGGATTTAACTCTTCCCCTCCCCTCCCCTTCCCATCTCACACTGAGTTCCAAAACTCACTTATTTATGCCATCCCACCCTCCAGTTCTGTTATACCAAATTTGAAAAAAGATCAGAATTCATTGTTTCTTATATGACTTTGTAACCATTATGCATAAATGTATTATGTAGTATATAATTATTACATTTATTTTCTTGTTTTCTCTGGGGCGAATGATTGTATAATTCTTGGCCTAGTTTTCTGCACAGCTTTCCCTAATTCATCCCCAAATACTCAGCCAGAAGCATCAATTCCCTTTGAGTGCATCACACATGTGTGGTAATCTATACCTTCATTTTGTGTTTGGCGTTATTATTGGATCCCTCTACCCTCTTTCTCCAGTCTGAATCAGTGGTTCTCTGGGTCCACTTCTTAGCTGTGTGGTCCTGGGATTTTCTTCACCTTCATTCTGGTGAAAGACAATTATCTTCTCTCTCCTCTGTTTGATTCCTTTTCTTAAGCCTTTATCTTCCGTCTTAGTTTACTCCCTCAGTTTGGTGGGGCACATCTACTGATACTGATACCAATTCCAACATGGGGGGGTGGAGGTTCTACCCCACCAAGTAACTCTCCAACACCAGCTGGGTGTCCTACAATTCAACTCAATTCTGACACTATCTACCTGGAGATAGCATCGGATTCCATAGATTAAGGGCTCAGTACTACCAGGCTGCCCCCACCCTGTATGCCAGATACCAACTGAAAGCCCAGGTTGTCACCTGTACTTCTAACCTGACTACTACTGACTATAGATTGGAAGCTACTGACTATAGATTGTAGGTTATAACTACCCCCTTCTTGGGTTTGACTAATTTGCTAGAGTGGCCCACCAAACTCAGAGAAACATTTTACTTCCTAGATTACTGGTTTATTATAAAATGATGTAACTCAGGAACAGCCAGATGGAAGAGATGCATAGGACAAGGTATGAGGAGAGGGGCCCAGAGTTTCTACACTTTCTGAAGCAGTCACTCTTCCCGCATCTTCACGTGTTCACCAGCTGGAAACTCTCAGAACCACCCCTTTGGGTTTCAGTGGAGGCTTTATTACATAAGTATGATTGATGAGATCATTGGCTATTGGTGTCTGAACTCCAATTTCCAGCCCCACTTGGCCTCCCCAGAGATTGGGGGGGAGGTGGTGGGACTGAAAGTTCTACCCCTTTAATCACATGATTGGCTCATCAGGCAACCAGCTCCGATCCTTAGGTGCTTTCTAAAAGTCACCTCATTAACATAACAAATGACACCTTTCTCCTTCTCATCACAGGAAATTCCAAAGGTAAACTGAGACAAAGACCAAATTTATATTTCTAATAAATATATAAATCACAATATCACAGCATCCCATTAGTTTCCTGAGTCTTTTGAGGCCTTATATGTTTTTGAGACATTACATGTCTGAAAGTATTTTTAACCTACCGTCAAAACAAATTGATGAGATGGCTGTTATAGAAATCTATATTGAAATTATTTTTTTAGAATTGTGAGAGCATTCTTCCATTGTCTTCTAGCTGGTTTGCTTCTTTAGCTTTTCTTTGTGAGCTAAATTTTTCCCTGGAAGATTTCATTTTATTTTATTTTTTAAGTGTTTATTTATTTATTTTGTGAGTAGTGGAGGGGCAGAGAGTGGGAGAGAGAGAATCCCAAGCAGGCACCATGCGAGCAGCGCAGTGCCTGATGTAGGGCTCAATCCCACGAACCATGAGATCATGACCTGAGCTGAAATCAAGAGTTGGATGGATGCTTAACCAACTGAGCCACTCAGACGCCCCTCTCCGGAAGATTTTAGAATCTTTCCCATATACCCAGTGTTCTGAAATTTTATAATAATACTTTAGCAAGAGTAAGGTGTTGGGCAGTAGGTTGGCTCCTTATTGTGTTCTGGAATTTTTAATTATTTGTTTTTTATTGTTTTCTCCTCTCCATATTTATGTCTTTCTTTCCAGAATTCTTATGATACAATCTTAGACCTTATAGATAGATCCTCTGATTTTCTTATTTTTTCTTGTCTTTTCCATTTCTTTCTTTTTTCTATCTATTCAATTCTCTATAAAATTTCTTCAACTTTATTTTATAACTTCTCTCCTGATTTATTTTGTGTTATATTTTAATTTCAGAGAATCTTTATTGCTTCTTTTTTATATAGCATGCTGTTATTGCTGCTTGGATGATGCAATCTCTTTTATCATTTCAGGATATTATTTATAGTGAGGTTTAGTTTTGCTCTTGCTCTCTGCATTGTTTCTGTTTTCTCTGGGTTCCTTTTTTCCATTTTTCTTCTTTGTGTTTCATGTTAGAAACTTTATTTAAATGTAAAAT
>NW_027529583.1:1622805-1623319 GCF_008692635.1 Crocuta crocuta | reverse complement strand
GAGTGAAACACTAAAAAACTTAGTTTGGGGGCACCTGGGTGATTCAGTCAGTTAACTGTCCAACTTCAGCTCAGGTCATGATTTCACAATTCATGAATTCGAGCCCCGCATCAAGCTCTGTGCTGACAGCTCAGAGCCTGGAGTCTGCTTTGGATTCTGTGTGTTATCTTTCTCTCTCTCTGCCCCTCCCCCACTCACGCTCTGTCTCTCTCTCTCAAAAATAAATAAACATTAAAAAAATAAAAATAAATAAAAATAAAAAGTTTAGTTTAGTGGAAACTATGTATACTGGTAGGGCTTGACAGTTGATGGACCTTACCATAGGTTGATTAAGAGGGAGCTTGGATGTTTCATTGGAGATCCCTGTATGGTAGTATCTGTGAGTGCTTTCTCAGGGGTCATCATCTTATCTGGGAAGTAAGTGAGTGGCTGCTGGTATTCTCAGAGCCAAATAAGACAAGGGATTGGGAGCATATCACCATTTGGAATATAATAACTCTGAATTAATTCCTCT
>NW_027529583.1:1620185-1622674 GCF_008692635.1 Crocuta crocuta | reverse complement strand
TGGTTTTAGTACAGTACCCCTGCCCTCACTCATGGCTATGTTTTAGCCTTCTGCCACTAAGCCTTCAGAAGTACCTGGTCCTACCAATTTCTGAGCATCACAGGAATTCTGTGGCTCAAACTGGCTTTGTCTTGCCACTTCTACCTGACTCTGAATCCTTGTGGATACTTAAGTTTTAGCTTTATGCTAAGTCAGTTACCACCTAGCCATCTGCTTTCCAGCTTTNGGCTCTGAGCTGTCAGCACAGAGCCTGACACAGGGCCCAAACCCATGAACCATGAGATCATGACCTGAGCCGAAGTCAGACGCTTAACCAGCCAAGCCACCCAGGTGCCCCTCCAGCGTTCACAATTTTATGGCCATCTCTAATTTGCTGTCTTCTGCTCTCTCATTCTTTCTGACCTCATAGCCTTTCTAAAAAATCATTTTTACTGCCATGTTTAATCTGAAGTCTTTCAATCCTCATGTTGTTTTGTATCTAAACTGAATGAGTGGTCAGAAGAAACTACAGCTTAAGGTTGTTCAGCTTCCCAGGATNGCCTCACTTGCCTTTTTAAACTTTCTTGCTTCTTTGCTGTGTTGACTCTTTCTCAGACATATGGCCCATTACACCCATTAAATTACGCATTCCTCCATTACACTCAAGTCCAGTTCCTTTATTCCTCAGAAGATTACAGTCTTGCACATGATCAGTGTCAAAATGAATTAATTTCTACTCTATTTATAGAAATGTGGTGACATGTCTCCCAAGGTATAAATAGAACAATGGGTGTTGACAAGATTTTTTGTAACCATGGATACGCTGCAATTATTCCTGAACCATACTCATTGTGTATCTGTATCTGAATTTTAACAAACAGGACTCTTGCTGCTAACACGAATTTTCCAGGGAAAACATATCGTCCATTATTATCCTCTTCTCATGAGTCAGGCTTTGTCTTTGAAATTTAAATTCAGCCATATACTTTGAGAGGCCTGAGTCAATCACTCTTCTTGGGTAATAGTTAAAAATTCATGATGGGAATAATAATGGTAATAATGATGATGACAAAGTAATAAAAACCAAATATTCTGACAGTGTTATTTGGTTCTAAAAATAACCCTATGATGTAAGCAGGTATTATTGTTAATCCCCGCTTTATAGATGAGAAGACTCGAGCCTCAGAGATCTCCATTTATTGCCCAAGATTCTGATGCTATTAAATGACTGAGATTCATAATTAGGCTGTCATCAAACATTTACTGGATACCCACCATGTCTCTGGCACTAAAGATACTGAGATGAACTACATACAGTCTCTGTCCTCTGGTTGCTTACAGATTGATAAATTAATGCATAAAGGGATAAGTAAACAAACACTTGGGAATATGCACTAGAGATAGGAATGGGGGTGAGGATGAGGGAGACGAAAGAGTTTACTAAATTGCATGCTGACTTCAATGTGCCATGTGAAAGGATCAGAGAGAGAAAGGTTTGAGGCTCTATTGGTTAGGTCATAATAATAAAGCAGTAGTTTTGAAAGCACCTGACACTGGATCCACCAGCGTTCTGTGGTCCTTCCAGGTCATTTACTTGGATGAAACCTTGGGAGAGTATCTGCAGAAAGCATTGATCAACATGGTTTTACACACTTCAGGATTGTTTTCAAAGTACGTACGAGCATTCCACAATGGCTCTCCCTACAGTAAGTAACACTATGTAACCACTTCAGTGAATATTCCACTTTATATACATAAATTGATTGACCACTCAGTAATTCACTTAATTTCACACTCTATTTCCTCATTTGTAATAAAGTACACCATAGACATTTCAAGTATACTTAGAAAGAAATTTTCAAAGCTTCTAAATATGTAATAAACCAGATATTTTTCTTTAATATTTTGTTTCCTTTGGGGTTTCTGGCATCCCCTGAGTTAGCCCTACTCCATTTATAATGATCTATAGCTAAACCCCGCCATATCACTCAATTTCAAATAACCAAAATTTACCTCTGGAAAATATTCTATAATATTTTTCTGATGCCAAGGGCAGATTTAAATTATTCATTTTTAAAAAAGATACAGTTAAAGTCACTGGGTTTTGAATCCAGTTCTCTCTGCTCATTTTTTCCTATTCGTACTTTTCTATAGAATATAAGCACAATATTTAATATGTTAAAATAATGTTGTGATTAAAAAATAAAGTCTCCAAAATGCTTAGATTGACTTTTAAAAAATCAGCATAAAACTACAGGGTTGGGAAGACATTCCCTCAAACTCTTCCAGATGTGGAATTACACTGGATTTGACTTCCATCTGGTTTTATGGTTTCCCTGGAGGAAGTCAGGTGCCAAGGGAGCTGTGACAACAGTGCAAGGGGTGATGGGAAAGTTCTGTCATTTCAAGGAGTAGAAGGGAGCAGTATTCACCAGGGACGCCTTCCACTGGGGCAAGGGAGTGTTTGACCAATAGTTCCAAGTACTGATGAGAAAAGGAGATTTGCTAAT
>NW_027529583.1:1613491-1620063 GCF_008692635.1 Crocuta crocuta | reverse complement strand
TACTGAAAAGAAAAGGAGGTGTGCTAATTAAATCTGGTACCAGAAACTCTTGAAAACCAACCTCTAGGTTGAGATGGACCTATGTGCGTGTTTGAATAAGGCCTGGCTTCTTGTTCTGTCCCTTTTGAGAGTTTGTATGGATTTCCATCTCTCATCTGCCACAAGGAAGCATTGCTCAGGTGAATGCTCCTACCATTTTTTGTGGGGACATAACATTGGTCTTCACTGATAATGTTGCCCATAAAGCATTTACCTTTTTCATCAATAAATAAAAGATAATCCTCGTGATCTTGATTATCCTGTGTTCCGCATTAAAACATTTTTTCAGAAGATTCACCACCTAATGTAAAATTCATAAGAATTTTGTTACAATAAAAAATGGTAAAATTAGACAAAAGCATTCCGAATAGCTTCTTTATTCTCACTGGTATTTTCATGGCAGAAGATATACAGTTTTTGTCCTCCAAGGAAAATATGTAGCAATTTTACCCCAGAAGCCTACATTCTAATTGTATTAGACAGACTGTATCTCTAGCATTGTCATTCCATTAGAGAATTTGTAATAAATCTTAATGATACATGCAAATACACCAATCTAATGGTCCATTATAAAAGAAATGACTGACTGTTAGCATTTGTTTCCAGCAATTTATATGATTTCTCACCTCCTGCTGGTAAAAAGTTCCAGAAGGCAGGGAACTCAATTTTTTTTTAAGAGCAAAGCAGATCAGAGTGAAAAGGGAAGACTAAGAAAAAATATTGCTCTTTTCTTCTGCCTACATTAAAAGTTTTATAGACTTTCATAACCTGGCATAATTCTGAGCTTTTTGACTTGAAAACTACCTAAAAATAGTTACATATAGATATTTTTATTGTTTACTTTGCTTTGGCATTCTTTTTGATGCCCTCCTCCATGGGGTTATCTACACAGAGTGTAGAGAAACAGGGGAATAGGTAAAAATCAGGTCAGAGAGGGAAAAAAAAACTTTGAAAAGGAGTTCCTTCTTCTAAAAATGTCAATGGAATCATCTCCCCCTTCTGCCTCTAGGTTACTGAGTCATCTTCCAACTGAGAGATCTGAACTCCTTCTTGCTAGCTATGACTTGATGTGCATATACAATACTGGAGTTGGTTGAGAGTCACTTATGATAGCAAATTATAAATTCCTGGATAGGGTTCATGTCTTAATCATCTTGCAGTCCCAAGACCTACCACAGTGTAGAACCTCAATTGAACTCAATTTCTCAAAATTGAGTCCAATAAGCCAAACCAATAGCCCAACCCTTTTTCACTATCTTTATCCCTTAATAACCTGTGATGACATATGGCAGGCAAGATAACTCTACTGGCCGAAAGTAGCAGATACCTACTCAGCGAACTATACACTAGGGATGGGGAGGGGGGAACACATAAAAAACCCCAGCAAATTTCATGCTGGTTCCAGTGTACCACATGGGAAGATCACAGATGGAAAGGTTTGGGATCGTATTGGTTAGGTCAGAATAGGAAAGGTAAGCCCTTGACACAAGCTACACCAGCTATTTATAGTCCTTCCAGTTCATCTACTTGCATGTAACATTTGGGGGAAATATCTGCAGAAAACATTGACCTGCAGAACAAGGTTGTACCATCTCTGCTTCCCTCTCCTCTATTTGCAAAGTAGTTCTCTTGGCATAAATGTGGCAGAAGATGTCTGCCCCTGTTGTTTCTGAATGTACATAATCCTTTGTTTAAATGACTAGTGGAGACTGACTTGTGGTTTTGATCACAGATCCAAATTCTCAGAAGAAAGAAACAGGTCTGCTCCGCGTGGATAACTTTTTATCCCTGACCTAATATTCAAGAGCCAAGGGGGTAGGTTAGGTAGTTATAGAAATGGCTCAGGGACCACTCTTGTCTGAGAGAGTGGTTCTCATAGAGGTGAGTTGGTGGGCTGGGCAGATAGCCTAGAAGGCCTGTAATACAATGAAAAAATAATAATAATTTATTTTTGCTCAGAGAGGAAAGAAAGTACAAAATGAATAGGTTATATAGACAATCAATAAACAATATATACAAATTTATGGAAGGCAATTGAGTTGGATCAATAGCCCTCATAAATATAATGCATTCATCTGGTAGCACAGGAAAAATCTCATCAGTCTTTTTTAATTAAAACTTTATTTTCAGACCCAACCTGAGAAATGGCTGTAACAAAGAATACTTGCTTCTAGAGAAAGCATTTTTACCCTTCTTCTATTAAAACAGTTGGGGCATTTTCTTGCACAGCTAAAAGAACTCATTTCTCAGCCTCCTGTGTAGCAAGGTGTGGCCAATGAGTTGTATGTTGAAATTGTCTGCATGCAGTGGGACTTCCCAGAAAAAGTGTGGTTTCATTGTTGTTTTGTTGCCTTTTTTTTTTTTTTTAAAGAAGGGGCAAATATCTAGAATATGTGTCTTATTCTTTTCTCTCCTTCCCCTTCATCCCAACTGGAACACAGACATGATGACTGGATTCCTAGCACCCATTGTGGAACAACGAGGCAACCTTGAGGATGATAGTCATACTCTAAGAATGAAGGATTAGAGGGGAGCCTGGATGGCTCAGTCCGTTAAGCATCTGACTCTTGATTTTTGGCTCAGGTCATGATCTCATGGTTAATGGGATCAAGCCCCGTGTTGGGCTCTGTGCTGACAATGCAGAGCCTGCTTGGGATTTTCTCTCTCCCTCTCTCTCTGCCCCTCACCTGCGTGTACATGCTCTCTCTCTTTCTCAAAATAAATAAACTTAAAAAAAAAAGAATGAAGGAATAGAAATATAGCAGGTGCCTGGGTCGAGGATGATGCCATGGAGCTGTACTGCTTAGCTACAGACTTCTTATACATGGCAGGGGTAGGGTGGATAAACGTCTGTCTTAGTTACACCATTTTCATCTCTAGTCTCTATAACTAGCAGCTGAATGTAGATCCTAACTTGGTTAAGGAGCCTCTGTTCAAGGAGGGAGCACTATGTGATCAACTGATGGTAACTAATAAAAACAAAATTGATAACAAGACCCATCATTGAGACTAGTTTGCTGTGGTCGTGACCCTTTATGTTTTCATAGTGGCTAAAAGCTATTAAAACAAAATGGTATACAGATAAGATGGATAAACTCATGTCACCTTTAAAAAAACACTCTAGGTTTGGTGGTGTGCTGTGCTCTGAAGCTTGAGATATGAAGAATGAAGGATGAGATAATGTAGTCCCTCTTTTGCTTGCTCTAATTTGGTTGAAAATATGAAAAAGTAGAAAGAGGCTCTGCCCCACACAGTGTTCAGGAAACCAGGCTGTCCTGCCTCTGCCATCTTCAACATGGGGGAGGAAAGAGGGTAGAGGATTACATGGGAGCATTTTCTAGGCCAGGCCTGGAAATGGGGTGTATAACTTCCTGCCTATCTATATTCCATTGCTTGGGAATCTATCACATGGGATGGGAAATGTAGTCTACAGGGGAGCCAAGGAAGAAATGGAAATGGGGTTGAGGAACATTTGGCCAGTTCCTACCCCAGACACTTAGAAGAGGAAGTGTAAGGAACAATGGGGCCTTCATTTCCTCAGAAAGGGGAATTTGTTTTTACAGGGACATTTCCATATAATGCTTTCTCTTTATCAGTACTCTGCTGCATCACTTCATTAGAAAGTATAAATTTTTAAGGGATATAGAATATAATAAAATATTTTATGGTAGTTAAACTGTCTTAACACCACTTAATTTACTTGGAGATTTGTTATGCAGTCAAGTATTCCCAGACTGCTTTGAACAGATTGCAAAGCTGCCTGATCAAAATTCTCATTTCTTATTTATAGGCAGATTATCGTTCAGATCCAGATGTTGAATGGGGGAGCAGGTAGGAAATTTTATCTTGCGCTTCATAAGCATGTCAAGTGAAAAGATGAATTGTATTTTCTTTTTAAATGCACAAATAGATGGCTATAAATTGGACCCTGAATGAAAATATATTTAGGATCTAATCAAATTTCTATGGATTTGAATACACTACGGCTGTTTTATACATTAAAAATAAAACTATTTCAATATCATAACATTCCATATGAACCATCACTCAAAGATGGAAATTTTATTTTTAACAGTGCATTAAACCAAATCAACCTTTACTTTGAATGCTGCCAATTTTGGCATGGAGTGGGGAAAGGAACATGTGTAAAATGCTCTCAGTAACATTTCATTTAACATTTGCCTAGACTGTCAGCATGTCTTTTTCTAACTTTTGTTAGCTATTTGGCAATTCCAGCTGCTTGGTAACAGTTGTAGGGTACCAATATCTCCAGATTGCTGACTACCGCACGAGACCACACAAAGTCAGAATTAAATTAAAAATAACATTCGTGAAAGGATAGCAGAGTAACCAAAAGCATCACTTTTTAGTTTGGTTTCACGATACCTGCAGTAACACTTTATGAATTCAGTGCTTTAAATTCAGAAAAGATCTTAAAGGTCAACTAGTCCAACCTTTCCATTTCACACTTGAGAGAACTGAATCTCAAAAAAGCTGAAGGTTACACAGCTAATTAGTTACATGGCCAGGTTTAGAAGCCAAGTTTGTCCATCCATCCATTCTCCATCCATCCATTGACCTATCCATCCAAATAATATTTATTGAGTTCCCACCATCCAGACATTTGCTTGATGCTGAGGATACAATGGTGAACAAAATCAGACATGGTTTCTGTCCTTGTGAAAGAGACAAACACTATTCAAATGGTTATAATAATATATTACCACAAAAGAGTACTACACTGTGTATCGAGAGCATATAATAGGGGCTGACCTTTTCTGGTAGGTGAGGATGGCAAGGAAGTCCGACTTTAGGTCCTGAAATTTAAGCTGGGAGCTGAAGTCTGAGTGTGCATTAACCAGGCAAAGAGGAGGATGAATACACCATGGAAGTCCATGTGCTCTGATAGAAGTAAGATAGCATATTTGATGAGCTTAAAGTAGGCCAATGAAAGTGTATTGCAGAGAACAACTGAGAACATGATTCAGGGTGGGGCTGAAAGATGGGCAGAGACTAGAGAAAGAACATCTGTCATCCTAGTGAGTTGGTGACCACATGAGGTTTGAGCTGCCCTTTTGCTCCAGTGGAACAGGCCAAGCCATCAGCAGCAAGGCCTGAGGACGGTTGCCAGTGCCACGGCAGGCTGCGAAGAAACTAGTGAGACCTTCATGAGCCACAGGGCCAAGTCTCACCTGAATAAAGTCTTGATGTGGGACTACTTGGTTGTAGTTTTTATGATTTGAGTGAGTTTAAATTGGACTTTTTGTCACTTGTAACCAAAAATGTCTTCCTCACGTAGGGAGTCAGCCAAGTAAAAATGGCAGTCATTGTACTTGATGTGATGTTTGTCTTTTTTTTTTTTTCAGTAGTTAGTGAATATTTGCTGAGTTGCATGCCCATTTCAATCACTGTATGGATGCANGGCTCCAGGCTCCGAGCTGGCAGTCAGCACAGAGCCCGACGCGGGGCTCGAACCCACGAACCGCGAGATCATGACCTAAGCGAAAGTCGGATGCTTAACCGACTAAGCCACCCAGGCGCCCCTCTATGTCTATTTAAATCCTACTCATCCTCAAAGGCCGGGTTAACCTCCCTACCTTTCAGGAGGCTGAACAATCACCTTCATCGCCTTTTTGACTGCTTCTGCCCTTCCTGTTGGTCTATTAATACTGTGACTCAGTCTATGTCATTTTGTATTTTACTTCTTTCTTTTTTTTTTTTTTTAAGAACTATCCCCTGCCTTTAACCTTCCCCTCTCCCCCCCCCTTTATAAAAGAATGCTCTTGTATTTTAATGTCAGAGCTTCACCTGTATCTTTTTCTCCTTTGTATCTTTTCAAGTATTACTTCTCACACATAGCAATCACCTGTGGACTTGTTAAAAGGGCAGATTCTCTCCTATATCATAGGTGCACACATGGAGAAATGCTGTACGTTAGGTATTATATATTATAGGCACTCAATGCATAATTCATGAGTTGAACTGAATTGGAAATCCAGGAGGGATTTGCTTTTGGGATTATCAGAAAGCTTTCTCCTATAAGCCACCTCCTTCAGCTTGTCCCTAGTGATCTCATAAACAAGCTGGGTACCAAGGTTGAGATATTGCATGCTTAAGAGGCAGCCAGAATTTTTGATGACCTTAGCTAAAAGTGGTGAGAGAGACCATATCTCATCCCTCAAATTCTGCATTAATAAGAATCAGTGTCAGGATTTCTTGACAAATAATGGATATTTCACCAGCTCCTCATTGATTTTTCTTTTCTGCCCAAGTGCCTTTATTTCCTTCACCTTTGAGCACTGGTCTCTTCCCACTCATTTTTGGTTTGTGTTCCAATAGGGAGCACCCTGGTGTCACAAGAAGCAGTGATGCTTCTACATCACTTTGTCTCAGTGACACACAACTTTGTCTCAGCAACAAATTGTTCATTTATTCCTTTACCCCTTTGGCGTGAGCTGAGCCCTGCCTTACCCGCCTTCCTCTCTCATACACATACAGAGTTCTTACCAGTGTTGGCTGCAGAGGAAGACGGT
>NW_027529583.1:1607600-1613419 GCF_008692635.1 Crocuta crocuta | reverse complement strand
CCCAGATCTTCTTTCTTTCTTTCACACACACACACACACACACACACACACACACACACACTTTTTTCATTTTCATATATGAAAATATAAAATTTTACATTTGTTTAACAAAACAATGGAGAAATTTTAAAAACCGTAAGAATTTTTTTTTCAGTTTATTTATTTTGAGAGAGATGGAGAAAGAGCAAGCAGGGAAGGGGCAAAGAGAAAGGGAATTCCAAGCAGACTCCTCACTGTCAGCAAAGAGCAGGGCTCAGATTCATGAACCATGAGGTCATGACCTGAGCCGAAATTGAGAGTCGGATGCTTAACCGATTGAGCCACCCAGGCGCCCCAAAAACGGTAAGAGTTCTTACAAGCCCTAGTAATAAGGGTCTGTTTTAACTGCCCCCACTGGTGATGGAGGAATTTCCACCCTAGGGCTCTGGGGGTGGCTGAACACGCAGCACCCCCCACAGGATAGGAGAGATGGACAGCAGTTTATTGGTCTTATGTACTCATAGTCTGAGTGGGGGAGAATACCACGTGCCATACATAAGGCTACATGGGGATTGCATGCAGGAACAGACTGAACCCCCAGGGGCTGTGAGAGGCAGGCTTGGTGGTATCAAGAGGGTGAGGTGACCCCTGGTTCCTGTGGGAGGATGTGATTGACTTGTTTGGATAGTTCTGAAGGCTGGCAACATACTGCAGCCCGCAACGCAGGGATCAGCAGGAGTTGTGCTCAAGCCCTTATAAGGACACTTGCTTAGCTAGAGGACATCACCCTCCACAGCACAGTGGGGAGAGGAACTTGTATGTCAGCCATGGAGACCTTCCTGATTTTACCAGATGTCAAGGCAACACATAATATTAATTTTAGGCCTTATACCACAGGGTCTCTATTTAAAAAAAAAATCTAAGTGGAGCTAGTCTAGGTCTTTCTGGCTCCTGATTTATCTCCTCTGTGTTACTTTGGGAGTAGGCTCACTCAAATAATTTTCTTTCTTTTCGGATTTTATATCGCCACTTTGCTATGTATGCCTCTGGGTCAGATTAGAGTGTGTCAGAGGTTCTTTTATTTCCTGCTTGCCCTAAATTTGAGTGATTAAGTAATAACAGTGGAAATAATCGACTCTTTATACACTTAACTTTGAAGCTCTTTGAACCTCCTCTCTGAGCTTGGGTTCCTTAGAAGCAGAGCCTGAGGCAGGAAGTCAGGTGAATGGGATGTAATGCAGGAGCATTCTTCAGGAGTAACCTGTGAGGAGGGAGGAAAGCGAGAAAGGAAAGGAAAGCTGAGCAAGGAAGTGGTCTTATTTTCTTAAAGAGAGGCTCTGGAATGCAAGACATACCTTTATGCAAGGCAGAGTTATCCCTGCCTTGAGAGGAGGGGGTCTCTCTTGGACCCCATATCAGCTGGTCATTGGCTATGGGCTGTGAGGTGCGGTGACTTCAAAGAGGAGATGGCTGTTCTGCAGAGAAGAAGGGCAGCTGGTGGGGAGGTGCTGTGACCTGGCCAGGGGAATCCAGGCAGAGTGCCACTTGCAGTACTACATACACTGCACCTCCATTGATCTCCTCAACAACCCTAAGAGGCAGATATGATGATTACTCAATTTTTCACGTGAGGAAATTGAAGCATAGAGAAGCATGGCTAAAGTTAGGTCAGTATTCCAACCCAGAGAGCTGGGTGCTCATTTTTAGAGCATTACAGGGGAAATATGCTTGACAATTCTAAAGTGTCTTCTAGCTCTTCATTTCAGCCTTTTAATTTGATTCAATTCATAAAATATGCATTGATCACCAATATTGTGTAGAGTTGTCTTACAGGAGTGTTTTGCTGAAGGGCCTGAGTTACAGTGCATCCCTCTCCGCTGGAGGCTTTGATGTTGAAAGACTCTTGGGCCCATTTTGCCAAAAACTTCAAATGATATAATTAACTATTCATACCTTGTTGGATTCAGTCTCAACTGTCCAATGAGTTTATTCTTCTTAATTCATCCATGTGAATTATCTGCTCATAAGATATGTCTTTTAATGAGGAAATGAAACAATGGCTCTTTAAGTCAGTAATTAAGGAATATCATGGAGAGGAACATTATTTCAGCTGCCAGCGTTGTACCTTTTTATCCTCAAGCAAATAGCTTGAAAGAGAGAGGCTGATAACTAAAGATCTTTCTGGTTAATACTGGACAGATAGCCTTCCCGTGTTTCTGGTACAAAAGAGAAATGACATGAGCCATGGGTTCTCTGTGAAAGAGACAGATCCATCTTAAGACTTTAGCCCTGGGCGCCTGGGTGGCTCAGTCAGTTAAGTGGCCGACTTCCGCCCAGGTCATGATCTCAAGGTTCGTGAGTTTGAACCCTATGTTGGGCTCTGTGCTGACAGCTCAGAACCTTGAGCCTGCTTCGGATTCTGTGTCTCCCTCTCTCTCTCTCTGCCCCTCTGCTGCTCATGTGCTTACTTTCTCTCTCTCTCTCCCTCTCAAAAATAAACATTAAAAAAAAAGACTTTACCCCTTTGTTTGAAAAATGGGATGGGTTTCCATCAGCATTGATCTCTGAGGAAGAGGAAGATTGCTAGGTAGGTAAAGTTTGAGTCATAAATTTTCTAAATTTTTATTTTATTCTTAAAATAGATAATACATCACATGGTTTAAAATTCAAAAGGGTATTACAGTAAAAAAAAAAAAGTCTTTCTTCCTGATCCTGCAGGTATCTAGTTCCATTTTTCAAAGGCAACCAGTGTTGTCAGTTTCTTGGTTATCTTTGCAGAGATGTTTTCTAAATATTCAAGCAGATACATGTAAATATTTCCCGAGATCTTTGAAAATTCAGTGTTCTGGGTAGAAGTAGGGAAAACCATGTATTAATCACCTAGGGATGCCATAAAAAATTACCAGAAACTGAGTGGCTGAAGACAACAGAAACTTATTCTGTCGCAATCTTGGAGGCAAGAAGTCCAAAATCAAGGTGTCATCAGGGCCATGCTCTCTCAAGGCTCCAGGGAAGAATCTTTGCCACTTCCTAGCTTCTGTTGGCTGCCGTCTATCCTGGGCATTCCTTGCCTCATAGACACCTTACTCCAATATCTGCCTCTGCCGTTTCCTGGTGTTCTCCCTATGTGTCTCTGTCCAAATTTCTCTCCTGTTACAAGGATACTCATCACTGGATTAAGGCCCACTCTAATGCATTATGATCCCATTTGAACTTGATTACATCTGCAAAGGCTGCTTCTAAATAAAGTCACATTTATAGGTACTGAGAATGAGGACTTCAGCATATCTTTTTAGAGACATAAATCTACCCACTTTAACCCATAATGTTATAATTTCTTTAAAAAATTTTTTTAAAGGTTTATTTTTGAGAGAGAGAGAGCAAGCAGGGGAGGGGCAGAAAGAGGGAGACACAGAATCTGAAGCAGGCTCCAGGCTCCGAGCTGTCAGCACAGAGGCTGACGTGGGGCTCGAACTCACGATCTGTGAGATCATGACCTGAGCTGAAGTCCAATGCTTAACCAACTGAGTCACCCAGGAGCCCCTTTAATGTTATAATTTCAAAGCTTTAAGTAGCCTTTGTAAGGAAGTAGAGTTCATTTCACTTTTAGGATGTGGAATGGAATTGAGAGTTCTGTCATTTTGGAGAAAATAAATGCCTAAATGGATCTTTCTCTTTCATAGACATGAAGCAAAAACCCACAACAGTAGATGGAGATTTCTAAGCCTCCAGTAGCATCAAGAAACCCAGCTGTTCTGGATGTAAATGAGTATTTAAATTTGTGAGGGGTTTTTCTCCCCCCAACTTTTTTTGATTCTTGCTCATAGTACAAAATATGTCATAACCCTGAACATCCAAATGTTGGAATATACATATATAAATAGATATAACTGAAACAAATACTTTCTCTATGAATCAATATGCACATTTATTATTTGAAATGAATTTTGATCTTTTCTAGTCTACCCTTTTTGATTAATTTTTTTCTCAGGACTACTAATGGGTTTCTACTTATAGTATGAATAACACTTCTTGGTGATTCATTCTTCCCTAAGAAAGGGTTTATAGATTTCAGTGCCTGCATGTTATTACTTAGTCTCATGGAGATGTTTGTGTATAGCAGGAGTAAAGTGGAGGACTAATCTTCACCTCCCCAAGGGGGAGTGAAAGGCTCTAAAAGGGAAATGAACCCTGCTAATTACCTTGGCTCAACACAGATTGGACTGTAGGTTCCATGAATGCATGTTACTGTTTTATGTAAGTCAGACTTGGCCAAATGTACTAATGTCACGCTTTTGTGTTCCAATGTCTTCTTGGAGTCCTAGAACCAAGTTTAGCGAATAGGGTTGTCAATCATCTTGGAAAATCCTGGAATTGAAACAGGATTGGGTGATGTCTTTAAGGGAGAAAGAAATGTCTTTGGGACCCCTGACTCCAGGGAGAAGAGCCAGCTCAAAGACATTTTTGTTGGTGGAATGGAAAGTAGGTGGAAGAATGATAAATAAGGTTAAGTCTTTTAAACACTGGTGAGGCTGGGGAGATCGGCAGAGGTGCTCTTCAGGGACTAGTTGTGAGCTCTGTTTTGGTCATTGTAATGGATGCTCTTGGTACCCACCCAGATCTCTGTCTGTTTAAGAGCCTGTGCCCCATCCCTTAGCTGCTGTGAGTGTTGCCTGCTAACGGTTCATAGCTGCCTCTTTCTCTGGAGAATTGTCCTCAGCAGAATGGGCCTCCCCTCGCCTGGGAAGTTATGTTTCCCTATCCCCTGAGTAGCAATGGCTAATGACTGACTGACACAAAGGTAAGACAGGCTGGCTCCTTTGACCCAGGTAACAGCTGTTTTCCAGGGTTCTTTGTGGGGTCAGGTTGAAGCAGAATTCCCACTCCTTCCTCCACCCCATCCTGCTTCCTTCACTCCTCTTCTCTCTCCCGCTAAGAAGTCACATGCCCAAAAATTCTCATCTTAGGTTCTGTTTCTAGGGAACACAGCCTAAGATGGTTACCTCTGTTTTGTACCTTCCTCAACTTGTAGTTCTGATTATGATAAGCTGCAGCCTTGCATTTCAATTTGAAGATTAAGGAAGGTGATCAGGACTGTGCTTTGGGCAGAAAAGCAGATGGGAGTGATGCAGGAATGCAGGGCATGTGAGTCCTGGGAGAGGACAGTGACCAGCGGCAGGGTCATCAGTGGCCCCAAGGGTAGACAGGAGTGGCTTTGAACCAGGAGGGAACTGAGTCAGCAGGGGACAACCAGGGCCAAGTCAGAGAAAGAGTAAGCCTTTCCCTTTTATTTGTGGAGGGAAGTCAAAGCCTAGACTTCTGGTGACAAGAGAGATGGGACTTAAGTTGTAATTTAGGGACCAGGAGTAAATTGATCTCATCTTGTCTGCATTGGCTGTTGGCATATTAGTTTCCTGTGGCTCTTGTAACAAATTACCACAAATTTAGTAACTTAGAACAACACAAATATGTTATCTTACTGTTCTGGAGGTCAGAAGTCCAAAATGGGTTTGCAGGACTGTGTTCCTTCTGGATTCTTTGGGGGCAAATCTGTTTCCTTGCCTTTCTCAGCCTCTAGAGGCCACCTACATTCTTTGGCTTATGGCTCCTCCCTTCCTCTTCAAAGCTATAACTTCAAACTCTGTTTCTGGAGTCGTGTCTATTCTTTGACGCTGATGCTTCTACCTCTCTTTTATAAGGACTCTGGTCATTACATTGAGATTCAGGATAATCTTCCCCTCCAAAAAACCTTAACTTAACCATTTTAGTCCCCTTTGCCACATAAAGTAACATATTCACAGGTTCTGGGGATTAGGGCAGGGACTTCTTTGTGGAGTTGT
>NW_027529583.1:1596527-1607490 GCF_008692635.1 Crocuta crocuta | reverse complement strand
GCTTTTGCCCCCCCCCCCCCCCCCTTTTTTTTTTATAATCTTCAAAGCCAGCAGCGTAGCATCTTCCAATTTCTCTCTGTCCCTCTGCTTCTGTTTTCACATCTCTTTCTCCCTGACTCGGACTCCTCTTGTGTCCTTTTTACAAGGACCAGTGTGAATAGAAAGGGCACACCCATGTAATCCAGGATAATCATCCCAGCTCAAGATTCTTAATGTAGTAACATCTACAAAATCTCTTTTGTTATGTAAAGTCACATATTCATAGGTTCTCTGTATTAAGTTATGGACATCTTTAGAGAGGACCATTATTCAGCCTACCACACAGGGGAGGCCTGGACACAGAAGTTTTATTTGCCTTTCAACATTTGTTTCACGTTCGAAGCCAGGAATCAATTTCGCTGAGTTAATGTTTGCACCTACTCCTCATCCTCTCAATGCAAGAGTTAGTCTCTGCGAGGGCTTGGAGCTGGATCACAGTAGGCTCTGCCTCTGATACTGGGGCCCTGGGGTCTGTGTCACATAGGGCTGTGTGGTGCCGGTGTGCCTAGACACCGACAAGGCTTTCTCCTGGGACGATCTGACAAGGGCAGAACCATGAGTGACATCTCCATATGGTCTGTCCAACACCAGCTGTCTGACGATCTCTTTTGGGAACTCACTAAAGCCCAAAAGGAAAGGATGAGACGACTCTTCTCTTGCCATTAAGGCTATATACATACATTCAGCTGATAATTTACAGCCACTAAGGAAACAAGGGGACTTAAAGAAGAAATCACCATGTGTCCCACCCCAGCCTCACTCTCAATCTTTACCTTTTCCCTAATTTGTCATGTGTTGTTCCTCTTTAGAAAAGATATCAAAATCAGGCTCGGAGCTCCAGACAAAGTCTGTAGTACATACACATGAATCCCAGAGCTACTGTTTAGTAAAATGCTAAGATAGGGTGGCATGTGCTTTCTTTCTCCATTAAATAAAAATTTCTTTGTGGACAGTAACTCATGATTAATGTCAACTAAGGGAGGAATAGTGTCAGAAGGTGCTGTCATTTGATATCAGTAATTTTTCTTTTTCGTTCTTCAAATTACTGTCAAAGACCATTGGGAGTAAAGTTAGACATTATTTTGCCCTGCAAAAAGTATCTGACTGAAACATTTCCTGTTTTCTGTCTTTGCGTTGCTGTCTTGATGTGAAAGAAATAATTCAGTCCCTCAGCAAGGGGTGCATGATGTCTTCCACTCCTCATACTTTAAACTCATGTCTTTGAATCTTCCCTTTTGTTCATCTCCCTGTCTTTCTCTCCCTCTCCCTCTCCCTCTCCCTCTATCCTGTTCAGATTTTTTTTTTCTCATCCACTATATTATGTTCGTCATTCTAGAAATTCTTGCTTGAGCAGGATCCTGGTCATCATATGGATAGTTTCATGAGAACTAAAGTTAGAAAGCTAGGCTAACTCTACCTTTTATTTTTAACATTTTATTTTTAAGTAATCTCTACACCCAACCTGGGCTTGAACTCACAGCTCCAAGATCAAGAATCACAAGCTCTATGGACTGAGCCAGCCAGGCACCCCTAGGCTACTGTACTTTAAAGATACTTGCAGTATGTAAAAAAACCAAAAAAAAACAAAAAAAAACCTCCCACCATCTGAACCTTTTGAGTTGCTTGCCATCAAATTTCTAAAACCCACCAGCTATTTTCTCAGAATATTACCTTGAGCCACATGCTGTTTATGACAATTCATTATTCCTAATATAATGGAAAAGAGAGATATTGAGTAAGGGTCAAAATCATGCACATTGCCTAGTCACTTTTCACAATCCAAGATGTGGAGCCATGCACTTGATGAATTCTGGGTGTCACTGACATGCTTCAGGAAACCAAGTGGCTGCTTCATGGATATTTCTTCAGTCTTCAATCTCTCTTGCTAACTGACTGTGACAGTTTCATACAGGGCAAGAATATCCTTTCTGAATATGTTTCCTTCAATCCACAAGAATATAAATGAGTTGATGATTGGAGCTCTGAAGCATACAGAATTCCATATCACTCTAATATGTTTCTGAGATTTGAGCTATTTATTTTGCCAGCTCAGTGTTTCTCCAATGCCAGGAAGAAATCTAGCTAGAGTAGAAGCCCTATGATATGCTTCATGTGGGTATGACTGTAGACAGGATAGATAGAATCCAACATGCAACCAGCCTGTCTTAAGTAATAATAATAATAAGAAGAAGAAGAAATAATAATGAAAAAAGAAGAATCTCTCTTCTTCAACAAAAAGTAATAATGTGCTCTTAGGGGAAATAAGCAAAATTATTTCAGAACTTGACTATGGTATTTAAATTTTTTCTAACGTTTTATTTATTTCTGAGAGAGAGAGAGAGGCAGTGTGAGCAGGGGAGGGTCAGAGAGAGAGACACACACAGAATCAGAGAGAGAGAGAGAGAGGCAGTGTGAGTAGGGGAGGGTCAGAGAGAGACACACACACAGAATCGGAAGCAGGCTCCAGGCTCTGAGCTAGCTGTCAGCACAGACCCCGACGTGGGGCTCGAACCCACGAACCGTGAGATCATGACCTGAGCCGAAGTCGGATGCTTAGCTGGCTGAGCCACCCAGGCGCCCCGACTATGGTATTTTAAAATGCATCAGACAGAGGATTTTATGAATGCAGTTGAGTTGATTGAACTTTTGTGTGGGATGGTAATATGTATAAGACAAACAGAAAGTCCTTTCTCCATTGAGAGCTTGGTCTAAGGGAAGCATTTTTATTGACAACCCACAAGTAAGAATGCAATTTTATTAGTCTCTTTAAAAAAATAGGTAAGTATATCCATAACTGTAGAAATATTTTTAAACATTTTATTATGAAAATTTCAAGTACACACATAATTAGTGAGAATAGTATAATAAATCCCCATACATACATCATCTAGCATCAACAACAAGCAGAGTTTTTCCAATCTTCCAACTTCTTTCAAAAGTAAGAAATACTTGAGTCGTATCTTATAGAGGTCCTATTCAGTGCTTGCCTAGTCTTTCTACTCCTTATGGACCTTAAGACATCTTAATTTTAATAGATTTTCTTACCTCTTACTTCCCCAAGAAAACAGGCCATTCTGCCATGTTCCTTTCTCTCCACTTCAAAATGTCTGTTCTGTGTCAGAATTCTGTTCTATTTCTTCCATATTTTCCTTTTATTTCTTTTTTTTTAATGTTTATTTTTGAAGGAGCGAGCTAGAGAGAGAGAGAGAGAGAGAGCGTGAGTTGGGGAGGGGCACAGAGAGAGGGAGACACAGAATCCCAAGCAGGCTCCAGGCTCTGAGCTGTCAGCACAGAGCCTGATGCGGGGCTTGAACTCATGAGCTGTGAGAGCATGATCTGAGCTGAAGTTGGACACTTAACCGACTGAGCCACCCAGGTGCTCCCTTTTTATTTCTTCTTGTTGAGGAAAAGTGTTTTTTCTTGTGATATTAAACCTCTACCTGAGTGTTTTGGTCATATCTGTCTCATCCCGAATCTTGGCCTGTTAATTTCCCCTCATCTATGTTCTATTTTCTTTTTTTTTTACTGTTTATTTATTTTGGGAGGGGGACAGAAAGAGTGCAAGTGGGGGAGGGGCAGAGAGAGAGGGACACACAGAATCTAAAGCAGGCTGTAGGCTCTGAGCTGTCAGCACAGAGCCTGATGCAGGGCTCGAACCTGCGAAGCACAAGAACCATGACATGAACTGGAGTCGGACACCCAACCAACTGAGCCACCCAGGCACCCCTCCCTCATCTATTTTCTATCCCTTTATCTTTTGTTTTAATTGGCTTAAACAACAGACATTTATTTCTCACAGTTTGGAGGCTGGAAGTCTGAAATTAAGCTGGCAGCAGGGCTGGTTTCTCCTGAGACTTCTTTCCTTGACACGTAGATCACGGCCTCCACGCTGTGTCCTCACGTGGCCTTTGCTCTGTGTGCGTACATCCCAGTGTCTCTTCCTCTTCTTATTTATTTATTTGTTTCTTTATTTGCTTATTTATTCATTTATTTATTTTCTATCTTTACTCTTCCTCTGGGCTCTGCCAATAAACATGCTCAGATCTTCTCCAAACTCAAAGTGCAGAGCTACTGGGAACATCTTTTGAAATAATCTTTCCTCCTAAACTAGCTCTGACTCAAGACTTCCTATTTGTGGTTATTCTTTTTTTTTCCACCTAGACTTGATACCTGGGAAAATTCCCGTTTTCTTGCCCTTTCTCCAGCCAGGCTCCAGAAATCCATATTCCTTCTCTGACTTTGCATCTGCCCAGAGTAAGAGGCTGTATTTTCCAAAGATGGCCACCGCAGTGTTTCCTACATGTTCTTCTTACAGTGTGACCTTGACACTCCTCCTGTTGGGTGGTATGATCTGTGTCCCTTCCCTTTGAATTGGGTGACCCTTTGTGACTACCTTAACCATTAAAGTATGGAACAAGTGACTCTATGTGACTTCTGGGATAGGTGATAAATGTGCCGTCTGCTTTCCTCTTGCTCTTAGAGCCCAGCTGCCATGCTTTGAAGAAGCTCAGATTTGTCCTCATGGTGAGACCACATGAAGAGGCTGTGTTTCAGCTAATAGCCGGTCTCAACTACCAGACATGGAAGTGAGGAAGCCCTCGAGATAAATAAATGGAGCTCTCCATCCTTGGGTCACTCCCAGATCTGAAACTTCCCAGCTGAGGTCCCAGGCATTTTAGAGCAGAGACAAGCTGTCCCCATGATGCCCTGTTCAAATTTCTGACCTACAAAATCTGTGAACATAGTAAATGACCATTCTATGCAAGTTTCCAAGTGGTTTGTCACCCAGGCACAGCCCTGGAATACTCAGCCTCTCCTTCCTCAGTATGCTCGCTCTGGTTCACACATGCATCTTCTTGGCCTGATTTCTGGGTTAGGCTTTTGCCCTTAAGGATCTCATTGTTGCCTCCATGTCTCGCCTGAACAGAACACTCTCCTGTTTTTGAAATACTTGTCTGTCACATTTTTCATTTGCTCCCCAACACTTGGGAATGCACAGGGCATATTCCAAGAATTATTTTGCAGATAAGGAACTGAGAATTAAGTAAAGAGAGGTTTAAAAATCTCTCAAATTAGCTTACAGAGCTAGGACTAGAGCTATAAGAAGGGATTTACTCTAGAATGCAGTTTCTCAAACTCGGTTTCCCCACAGAATCCTTTCTGTAAACACCCATCAACATTTGAAGAACTCTGGTTTCCCCAAGGAGCACAGTTTGGGAAATTCCTTTCTAGTCCAATTTCCTCTCTTTATGGTCAGGCTTGGGAGATTCCATTTCCAAGAGATAATTAAATATTCTTTTTTTAAAACTTTTTTTAATGTTTATTTATTTCTGAGAGAGAGAGACGGCATGAGCGGGTGAGGGTCAGAGAGAGAGGGAGACAGAGAACCTGAAACAGGCTCCAGGCTCTGGGCTAGCTGTCAGCACGGAGCCCAAGGCGGGGCTCGAACCCACAAACTGTGAGATTATGACCTGAGCTGAAGTCGGACGCTTAACAGACTGAGCCACCCAGGCGCCCCTCCAAGAGGTAATTAAATAAATGATAGAAAAGGGACAACTGGAGCACAGCGTTCTCCTGCCAAGTCTTTACAGCTGGCTGTATGTGGTGAGAATTTTTGTGTGTTTGTACCTCTGTAATATTCCTATCAGCCTGGCTCTTGGCGTTCCAGATGAGGGAGAAAAAGATGTATTTGGAGGTGTCAATGCTTTTTAGCCAAAGATCACTGAAAGCACACTTAGTTAAATAAGTTGAGTTTATTACTCATTGCAGGGCACCCTCAGTAAGAGTGTTAGAAAGAACATATTATAAGATTTGGGCTTCAGTTGGCTGAGTTAGGGGGCAGGAGTTTAGATTGGATGCTGTCAGAAAGTTAGGGTAATTCTATGATTGGGTATTTTATGGGTTGCACAGTGACCTTGTTTTGTTTGTGCTTAATCAAAATTGTGAAGTATTCTTGTTTTGTTTCATTTTATCATGATCCCAGAATAACCTTGTTTGAGACTGGTGTTCTGTCAGTTTGTTTATATCCAACAGGAGAAAAGAAGTGGCCTGGCTGTATCTGATGAGCTTGTATCAAGGTCTAGTTGTGAATATTGCATTAGTTTGGGATATCAAAAAAATTTTTTTTTCTTTTTCAGTGGTCATTATTTGTAATCATCTTAGGTATTAAAGAGCAAAGCAGATCTCTTTGAGGCCAATATTCATCCCAGGGAGCATGTCCCAGGGGGTGGGGTCTTTACTGCTGGGTAATAGGAGATACTTAAAGCAAAGAAACAAGCAGATGACCAACAGACTTTGTGAGTAGTATCCAATTCCTATTGCATATAATCTTCAATAGAATAAAAGACACTGTTTCAAAACAACAACAACAACAATAACAACCCTTCTAACCAGTCTTTTAGAATTCTGAACCTTTCAAATACTGCCTTCGAAGAAACAGATCTTCCTGATTTAGGTTAAGAACACTCAGGAAGCATAGTCACAGAATTGCATGAGAATGGAGAGAGAACATTTGTGAACTTAAAACCTGGCTCATACAGCAACATTTCCCCATTTTACACAACCGGTTGGCATTTGGTTTAGGACTACAACCCAAGCCTCTGACCCCTACTTCAGTGCTATTAAATCCCCAGTGCCTGGCACATGGCCTGGTACATAGTACACATCCAGGGAATGGTTGTTGAATGGATAAATGAATTCATCATAGATACTTGGTTTGGACCTGGATTGGTTAAAGGTGACAGTGAAATCTATCACCATGTAACTGGCTGAATTTGACTGGCCTCCCAGCTTGCCCTGCCTCCCACCGGCCATTCTCAGCTTAGTCCTTCTCCCCAGGACTCTTCGTCTTCAACAGAAAGCATAAGCTTGAGTAGTTCCTATTTCTTTTATAGTCTCATATCTGTGTCTGAGACAAACCAAAGTTTATTGTATTGGTTCTCCAGCAGCAGGCTTCAGCAATAATCAATAATCAGCAAAAACCCTTTGAAGGGTCTTAAGTGGAGAAGTGAGTTTTCTAAATATAAAAACATTACGTTAAATATTAAACCATTTGTTTTTCAACGTAAGTCAAATTGGCACCCATCACATAGGCATTGACATTATTCATAATGTTATGTTGGCATCTAACGCCAGTTGTTTTTGTCCCTTCGTGGCCCTTAATGGGTATATTTTCAATAGAAATGGTTAATCACATTTTAAATTGTTACTTCAGAACTCATGAGATCTGATAGTCATTGATGTATTTGATGATTCTTCCCCAGTGTTTTTGAAGGATAATAAGACTGCAGAAGGGAGGTGAATATTTTCTTTTTATGGCAGTGTAGCTCATAATTAATTGATCATCATCTCCTATTAGTGAGGTATCTTTGATCCTGCTAATTGAAAATGAGACTTTTTCCCTAAGTACAGAATAAAAGCAATATTAAACTGCTTAGTCTTTGTCCACTTAAGGGCCGACATTAGTCAAGTGAGTTTATAGGAATGATTAATCAAAAAGTTTAAACTGATTTTTTAACAATTTGCTGGCCACAGTGGTTGAGAAAACCTCTTACTTAGCAGAACGGCTTTCCTAATAGCTGAGAAATAATTGTAGAGAGGTTGAGGGGGCATAAGAGAAGGGGACCACAAGATAGAATGAACCTTATCATTTTCATCATCATCGTCATCGTTGTCATCATCATCATTATCATCATCACACAAGCATGTTGCTTTCACATAATTATTACTACTTCCCGGAAGTCCCATGAAGGGTAATTTTTATTCCCATTTTGCAGATAAGAACATCAGGGCTACATGGTGTTAGGAAATTCACCCAATGTAAGTGGCATAACCAAAATATAAATGCAAATTTTGGACTCTAAATCCTATGTTAGGCCCAACAGTCTTTTTCCTATATCATTTGGCTTTATTTTTTTTTATGTTTTTTTAATTTATTTCTGAGAGAGAGAGAGAGAGAGAGAGAGCAGGGGAGGGACAGAGAGAGAGGGAGACACAGAATCCGAAACAGGCTCCAGGCTCTGAGCTGGTTGTGAGCACAGAGCCCGACGCGGGGCTCGAACCCATGAACCATGAGATCATGACCTGAGCCGAAGTCGGATGCTTAACCAACTGAGCCACCCAGGCACTCCTATCATTTGGCTTTATAATCTGATTAATGTTAAAAGAAAATATGAGCAATGCTAGAATATGAGCAGCTGTAGACAAATGCCCAGAATCAGTGTAACTTGCTCATCACAATTCTGGATATGATTGTTACCCTTATACTTACATTGGAAAGACAATGTAACTTGCAGAGTTGATAGATATGGTAAAGTGTTCTTTGAGTTGAGTGGCTGGATATTGCGAAGTGATGGGGAAGAGTAATTGCTTTGGACTCTACAAATCTCCTATAAGACTGGAATACTCTTAACATGGAACACCTAAGTAGATAGTTTCATTTTATTTTATTAAAAAATGTTAACATTTATTTATTTTTGAGAGAGAGAGATAGAGAGATAGAGCATGAGTGGAGGAGGGGAAGACACAGAATCCAAAGCAGGCTCCAGGCTCTGAGCTATCAGCACAGAGCCTGATGTGGGGCTCGAACTCATGGACTGTGAGATCATAACCTGACCTGAAGTCCAGTGCTTAACAGACTGAGCCACCCAGGCACCCACAGTAGATAGTTTTAGAAAGAAGAAATCCACTGTTTTCCTCAAATTATTTCTTTTCCTACTGGAATGCTACATGTCTTTATTCCCCTTAGCAGCAGCAAAAGGTATTCTGCAAGGGCACAATTTGTTACGATGTCATAGAGACATGATCTAGTGTGGAAAGGATGCTGCTTAGCCTTGCCTTTTTATAAACTTACAGCGTGGACATCAACATACAGACAAGAGAATGAAAATGCCTAAATTAGCGGTCGGTAAACTTTTTCTGTACAGGGCCAAATAGTAAATATTTTAGGCTCTGCAAGTCACATGGTTTTTTGTTTTTTGCAGTTTCCCTATTGTTGGAGAGCTAAAGTAGTCAGTCATAGATAATACAGAAACAAATGGGCAGGGCTATGTTCCAATAAAACTTTATTTATGCACAGTGAAATTCACATTTGATATAATTTTCATGCTTCATGAAATATTATTCTCCTTTTGGTTTTTTTCAACCATTAAAAAAATGTGAAAAACCATTCTTCACTCACAGGTTGTACAAAAACGTACAGCAGGCCAGATTTGGCCGGTGGGCCACGGCTTGCAAAGGCCTGGCCTAATTAGGATAGAATGGCTGTTAGGGATGAAGAAAGAGATGTGGATTTAATTGGGAGAGGGGAGAAAGACATTAGGATGAAAACAAACCCGACTTCAGGTTTAGAGAGGACAGAGCAGAGAAAGCTCTTCAGAGCAAGCGGACACCTCTTCCCAGCCACAGTAATGAGCAATGCCTGGCACTTTGAGGAATCCTTATGAAGAGATTCATACAGAATGACTCACTGGCTTGAACAAAGCTGGGGAAGATTTTCTGCCTTTTATTCGAAGAGAGTAATTGGCCCACCTGCATCTCTTAAATTAAGATTGCCAGAACTCTAGGCCTTTAAGCCTCTTAACGTGGTTTATTTCTTACACTTTTTATTAGCATAGAAGAATAGCTGCTCTTCTCATCTTTTCTTGTAAAACTCTGTTCCAAATGTCCAAGGCACTTTATCCACATGGTGATTCGTGGCTATTTTCAGGCCTATGATCACGGAAACACAAAAAGTTATAGAAAATTTAAATGACACCCTGTTAAGTGTTGTGGACAGCCTTTGACAAGGCAGATAATCTGGAGTTTCAGAGATGTGATTTGAATTTCTCATCTGCCCTCCCACCTGCCCCCCCCATTTTTTTAAACAGAAGAATAAGTTATATATGGGAAATTCATTCTTTTTGGTATATAGTCTGTAAAGTTTGACAAATGCATGTAACCACCATGACGTGTTACATTTAACACTTACATAGCTACCATGGCAAGCAAAATATAGAACATTTTCATTGACTTAAAAAATTCCCTGGTGCTCTTTTGTAATTATCCTGTACCCTAATCCTAGTCCTTGGTAAGCATTTATCTGTTTTCTGTCCCTATTGTTTTGTCTTTTGCAGAATGGCATGTAAATGGACTCATACAGGATGTAGCCTTTGGCATCTGGCTTCTTTCATTTGGCATAATGCAGTTGATGTTTATCCATATTGTTATATGTTTTATCAGTAGTTTGTTCCATTTCATTGCCAAGAAATGAGAGTATCAATTTGTTTATATATTCTCCAATGGGGGATATTTGGGTTGTTTCCAGTTTTTGGTGATTATGAATAAGGCCAATATAAACATTTATGTAAAGTTTTTGTGTGAACATAATAAATTTGTATTGTTCTTGGGTAAATTCCTAGAAGTGGGATTGCGGAGTTGTGTGTGAAGTGTATGTTTAACTTTATAAGAAACTGCCACACCATCTTCCATGCCATTTTGCATCCCCTCCAGCAGGGTATAAGAGTCCTAGTTGCTCTGTATCCTCACCAGTGCTTGGTACTATCAGTTTTTGTTTTTCAAGTTTGGCAGTTCAACAGGTGTATAATATTGTGTCACTGTGGTGTGATCTGCACATTCAAATGACTAACAATGTTGAGCATCTCTTCATATGCTCATTTGCCACCCGTGTATCTTTACTGAAGTCTAGTCAGATTCTTGGCCCATTAAAATTTTTTAATTTTTAATTTTTATTTTTGACAGAGAGAGAGAGAGAGAGCGAGCAAGCACAAGTGGGGGAGAGGCAGAGAGAGAGAGGGAAATACAGAATCTGAAGCAGGCTCCAGGCTCCAAGCTGTCAGCACAGAGCCCATTGTGGGGCTTGAACCCACAAACCATGAGATCATGACCTTAGCTGAAGTCGGACACTCAACTGACTGAGCCACCCAAG
>NW_027529583.1:1596079-1596449 GCF_008692635.1 Crocuta crocuta | reverse complement strand
CAATCTTTGGCTTGTCTTTTCATTTTCTTCACAGTACTTTTTCTAGAACATAATAGTAATAATAATAATAATTTTGATGAAGTTCAGTGACACCCCAATAACAAGGACCACATATAGTGCTCAAATCTTGGCTTTAAAATGCCATTATCCAATAAAAGGAACCAGGACTCCTTAGAGAAATGACTGATTCCAGGGCTGGGGCAGGGAAAATACAAGAAACATCTTATGGTGTCAGAAAGTAAAAGTGCTCAAAACGCATGGGGATGGGTTGAAAGGGCATGTGAGTCAATGTGAAGAAGCTCTCAATGGCCAAAGCTGGGAAAATACTAGCATCAAAACAAATTATGATAGTAATGGATTATAACCAATA
>NW_027529583.1:1593539-1595413 GCF_008692635.1 Crocuta crocuta | reverse complement strand
CAATCTTTGGCTTGTCTTTTCATTTTCTTCACAGTACTTTTTCTAGAACATAATAGTAATAATAATAATAATTTTGATGAAGTTCAGTGACACCCCAATAACAAGGACCACATATAGTGCTCAAATCTTGGCTTTAAAATGCCATTATCCAATAAAAGGAACCAGGACTCCTTAGAGAAATGACTGATTCCAGGGCTGGGGCAGGGAAAATACAAGAAACATCTTATGGTGTCAGAAAGTAAAAGTGCTCAAAACGCATGGGGATGGGTTGAAAGGGCATGTGAGTCAATGTGAAGAAGCTCTCAATGGCCAAAGCTGGGAAAATACTAGCATCAAAACAAATTATGATAGTAATGGATTATAACCAATAGAATAAGATAAATATCCATGAATCCATACTGACATAAGTGAGTAAAATGATAAATGAAAGAGAAGTTCTTTTTTGATGAGATTTTAATAATAAATATGGAAAGAATGATGGAAATAGAAACTCACCATTTGACAAAAGCTACAGTAATAATTGTTTTAGGCAAATTAATAATGGATGTTAAAATTAGCAGATAAAAATTTAAGCAGATATAGTATGTGAATTATACCTCAATAAAGCTGTTTAAAAAAACTTTGTTATACAGACAAAAGAGTCTAATACAATGATCCCCACATACTCATCACCCAGCTTTTTAAAAAAATCTAGTTTTGGGGTGCCTGAGTGGCTCAGTCAGTTAAGTGTCTGACTTTAGCTCAGGTCATGATCTCGTGGTTTGTGGGTTCGAGCTACAAGTTGGGTTCTGTGCTAACAGTGTGGGACCTGCTTGGGATTCTCTCTCTTTGCCCCTACTCCCCATCTCAAAATAAATAAATAAACTTTGAAAAAAGCAAGTTTAACCAGAAATAACATGTTTGCATAGTTTAAATATATCTCCCCCCAAATATTTAGTAATTACAAAGGGAAAATAATAACATTATAGTGGAGAAACCTAGGCAGATGCCACCTTAACCAAATTAACCTCATCGGTAATGGGGTTAATTGAATTGTGTACCTCCTGATAGGATGCACTGAGAAGGGCACAGCATCACCTCTATGGTTTTCTTACCTAAAATGTATAACCTGAATTTAACCATGAAGAACCATCATTTAAACTCAAATTAAAGAACTTTATATACTTGGCCAGTCCTTTTCTTTCTTTTTTTCTTTTTTTTACAAATAGTTTATTGTCAGATTGGTTTCCATAAAACACCCAGTGCTCATCCCCACAAGTGCCCTCCTCCATGCCCATCTCCCCCTCCCCCCCACATCCATCAGTCCTCAGTTTTTGTCAGCATTCAAGAGTCTCTCATGGTTTGCCTCTCTCCCTTTCCCCCACCATTTCCCCCCTTCTTCTCCCTCATGTTCCTCAGTTCAGTTCCTCCTAATCCTCCTATACGTGCAAACATATGATATTTGTCCTTCTCTGCCTGACTTATTTCGCTCAGCATAACACCCTCAAGGTCCATCCATGTTGCTACACATGGCCAGTCCTTTTCAAAGGTGTCAAAATCATGAAAGGCAAAGAAAGATTGATAAACCATTTCAGATTGGAGACAACTAAGGAGTCATGACAAGTAAATCTAGTGCAGGATCCTGGATGGGATCCTGGCCCAGAAGGAAGACATCAGTGGGACAATAATAATATAATTAAATTTGAAAGAAGTTCATAGTTAGTAGTATTATACCAATGGTAATTTCTTAGTTTTGAAAAATGTATCATGGTTTGGTAAGATGTAGCAATAGAGGAAACTGGATGAAAAGTATGTGAGAACTTTCTGTATCTTTGCAACTTTCTGTAAATCTAAAATTATTTAAAAAGAAAAGAAAAAATCAGTGGAAAAATAAG
>NW_027529583.1:1588314-1593444 GCF_008692635.1 Crocuta crocuta | reverse complement strand
GAAAATGGATTTTCTTGTACATTATGTTTTGTAGATTGGTCTTTGAAATCATGTCAATATTTTACAAAGCTCTAAACAAAATTTAATTTGAAAATAATTTCCTAAAAGTAAAAAGAAAAATAAACCAGTCTAAAGGTATAATAAGAATGGCAAAAGTACAGAGACAAGAAATATTTCAAATGACCTTAAAAGCACAGTGATTTGAGAGCACCTGGGTGGCTCAGCTGATTGAGTGTCTGACTCGATTTCAGCTCAGGTCATGATCCCAGGGTTGTGGGATCGAGCCCTGTGTTGGGCTCTGTGCTGAGCATGGAACCTGCTTAAGATTCTCTCCTTCTGCCCCCTCCTCTGCTTGTGCTCTGTCTCTAAAATTAAAAAAAAAACAAACAAAAAAAACCCTGCAGTGATTTAACTGTATATTCCTAATGAAATATGCCCTAAGGACAAAAAAAAAAGTAAAAATTCAGTTGTGTCTTATAGGCCATGGCTGGGTCATATAGTAGCACAAAGCTGCAAGAGAGTATGTGAAAGCACTTGACATTTCACTCTGTAGTGTGAGGCATCAGGAAGAATGGAACTGGGAATGGCTTTGGGACAGTCAATCAACAGTGCCAGCTCAGTATCTACTGGGCCACCTCCTCCCTATTTCCACCCCTCTTGGATTGAGGTAGGCAAAGTCTTTCCCACCAGCAGATAAAGTGGTGGTGGCAGCAATGCTTCTCCTTCAAGTGTTCTGCCAAATTACTGAGGCTAGGGTTGCTGCCATGACTGAGTTGGGCAGCAAATCTGTAACCATTTCTTCCCTGACCAATGCAGGAAAAATTCCAAGTTTGTAATCAATGATTACTAATTTCTCATCTCCAGTCTAACGGTTGGAACACTGCTTCCATCACTTATTTTTATGCTGAAAAAAAAAAAAAGGTAACCATGCTTAGAGACTCTTGCATTTTGTAACAAGACTTGTGATTTTGAAAGAAAGAGTAATGGAAGCCTAAATTCTGGAAAGATGCACGATGTGTAAATTCAGTCATCATTATGCAAATGTATATTCACATAATAAATCCAGAGATGGCTGACTATATTTTAGAAATATTATAGGCCAATTATTTTGACATCCTACAGGAGGTAGATAAATTGTGAAATATATGTTATAGTATACACAGTAGCTTATTAACAAGATATCTTTTGCTAGAAAATATTTTAGTAGAGAAACCATCCATCAGCACATTTCTAACCATTTTCCTCCTTTGACTTCACAGGCATATTTAGNATCAGTGAAATATTTGGATTTTTTTAGTTTTTTAAAGTTTATTTATTTTGAGAGAGAGAGACAGAGAGACAGAGAGAGACAGAGAGCAGGGGAGGGGCAGAGAGAGGGAGAGAGAATTTCAAGCAGGCTCAGTACTGTCAGCATAGAGCCCAACATGGGCTCGATCCCACGAATGTGAGATCATGACCTGAAACTGAAGTCAAGAGTTGGACACTTAACTGACTGAGCCTCCAGACACCCCACCCCAATCAGTGAAATATTTGAACCATAGTTCATTCTCCCATGTTATAGATTAGCAAACTGATTAATGATTTATTTATGGTCAGTTGGGAGGCAAATTCAGATTACAGCCCTATATTTGATCAGTGTCTTTTGCACTGTAACATTTCTATCCTTCTTTCACTCCTCACGTTTCAGATTGAGAGAGTTTGAGGTAGGTTGTCTGGCATCCTCAGATGGAGAGTGACTGGGCACACAAGAGGGCCCTAGGATTATTGGTGCCCTATCAATAGAGTGTAACACTAAAGATAAGAGGTGCCTTTTGAGCTAATGCCTGGGTGGAAGAATGTTCAATAGACAAAAACCAAACCTGCTAAGACCTCTGCTATCATGTCCAGCGTTCACCAGGTAGCACTGGGGACAGTATTCCTATATTCAGAAATGCACATTAATGGCAAAGTGTCAGGACGTCAAGATAGTGAGACTGTTAGGAGACTACTTATTTCTTGGGTGACATAGGACGAATTATTTCACCCGTCTGGGTGTCAGAGTGTATTATTTCTCAGGCTTCTACATAGTTCTAATATTTCATAATTCCTTACTTGGACTTACGGTGAAGAGAGGGAAAGTTCTAACCCAGGGGAATGGTAAGAAGTCAACTGTTTATGCCATAGATTTTTTTGTGGAAATACGGGCCTCACCTGCAGAGTTTAAAGTCTGACAAGAGAATTCTCAACTCCCATGAACAATTGCAGAGTGCAGGAAAGCTGAATTAGTAAAGACAATAGCCTTAATAGGAATTTTAAATGATGCACTTGGTGCTTTCTCTGTTGGCCTCACAGAGGCTTCATGGTTGGCTTTGTAAGAGCAAAGAATGATATGGTGAAATTTGCCACCTAAGGACAAAGCTGGGAGTGGATAAGAGAACAATACTCTGGCAGTCCTGGTAGCGTGGTGGTAGTGGTTCTCAGTTCTGGCCATTTATTAAGAATTACTTATAATTTTAAGATTTTAAAGGTTATGACTGAGATTTAAAATAAACGAAGAAATATACACACAGAGAGCAAAAATCTTAAATATACAACATAATGAATTTTTATAGGTGTATCCACTTGTGTTACCATTACCCAGGTCAAGATAGATCATTCCCAGCACCTCAGAAGCATGCTTCCCATTCATCACCTTCCCCTAGGGTTACAACTTTTCCATCCTCTATCACCATAGATGAGTCCTGTCTATTTTTGAACTTCATGTAAATAGAATCATATAGTGTATACTCTTGTACTGGCTTGTTTCACTCGATGTTATACATGAGGTTCATCCATGCTGTTGTATCAGAGGTTTGCTCTTTTCCATTGCTGTGTACTGTTCTATGGCATGCAGCTACTACATTTTATTTGCCCATTCTACTGTACATGTACATTTAGGTTGTTTCCAATTTTTGTATTACTGTAAATGAAGTTGCTATGCACATTCTTGTGCATGTCCTTGGTGCACATGAGCACTCATTTCAGTTAAGTGTGTACCTAGGAGGGATTCTCTGGATCATAGAGCAGATGTACATTTACTCTGTAAGAAACTGCCAAACAGTACTCCAAAATGGTTGTGCCCCTGCCAATTGGCTCAGAATCTCTGAGTGAGACCCTACCTGAATGATAGGTATCACTTGGTGGTTCTGACGCACAGTAAAAATGACAGCCTCTGTGACCCAGCCTTAATGCCCAGGCCTGCATCTCTGTTATCACCTCAGCTCCAAAGGAACAATTCATTTATTGTCCAAAAGCAAGGAAGTTATTTCTTGTCCACAGATCTGAGAAGGAGCTGAGATTTGTCTTCTGGGGTTTGCCTCTTACCTCTTGTTTGCTTTTGTTATACTTGGTGGGGATCAAATTAATCATCTTTCTCCTCCCTGAATCCTTGAACACAGGAATGGGAGGCTTTGTCCTATGCAAATGGGATTTTATGTATCAGGAAATATGAAGTGTGAGGATGAGGCAAAGAGCTCTTTCAGAGCTCTTGATAGCATCTGACCACATGGGCAACCACAGTCTTCTCACACTGTAGAAATTCATCTCTTTTAGCATTTCTCTACCTAGTTAGGCTGAGGGACTGTCATTCTTTCTATCTGTCAGTGCTTTGAATTGACTTCACTCAAAAATTTTATAAGCAACATGGCCCATTTAGTTATAGTTCATCTGAATTAATAAGAACAGCTAATATTTAGTCGGTACTATGGGCAAGGCACCCTGCTATATGCATGCATTCTCTTAAAACAAGCCAACAAGCTTCAGCAGCTACTATGAAGCTCATTTTACAGATGAGGAAACCGGTTTAGAGAGCTGAAGTAGCTTTCCCAAGTTCATGTGCGGATATATTATGGAGCTAGGATTCAAACCCTTGCATTCTGGCTTCAGAAATGGAACTCTTAATCACTAATTACACCACCTCTACTTAACCAATCTGAGCTTTTGAGAGCTATTTATGGCCTGGAATATGAAAAACAAGAGTTTTTCATACCTCTCCGAGTTACAGGTCTCCTGGAAAGAAAATGCCAAATAATGGTGGTCACTTGAATAATGGAATAGGATGGAACGGCTGAAGGGTCAAACTTGGCCTTTATATCTCCTTAAAAGAGTTGCCAGTCTGTCAGATGATATTTTCAGGAGAGAAGGAGAAAGCAAAAAGGAGCAGAAAAAGCAATAGGAAAGTTATACAACTTTCCTTCTCATTCTTCACTTTGTGTAGATGATCTTACCCACAACTGGAACTAAAACTAAATGGGAATGAATCCAGAATTTTTACCCAGAATAATTCTAAGCCACTCCAACTGCTTATTTGATCCCTTTACTTGGATGTCTTATGGGAACCTCAAATGTAACATTGTCCAAAAACGGAATTTTTTACTTCCTCTGTTCTCCCCCACAATCTGTTCCTCTTTCAGTAAGTGTCACTTCCACCCACCATTACTATGCCCCAAAGCAGAGTAGCCTTGCCATTCCCCTTTGTCTTCTCCCACCTTATGCCATCATAAGTCCTGTTGGTTCTGGCTCCAGAATATATCCTACCTGCCTGTGCTTGAGTCCTGACTATCCCATTGGGGACAAGTCTCTTAAGCTCTCTGTCCTCAGTTTTCTCTTCTATAACATGGCGCTAATAGTTGTAAGGCAAGCTAGCAACTATGATTATTATTCTCGAGACTACACACTAGTTTAAGTCACAATTCTTTCTTCCCTGGATTTCTGTAAGCACCTTCTAACTGGTCTCCCCACAACCATTGGTGTCCCTTGGACCCATCATCTAAAACAGTGGTTCTCAACTACAGCAGTTCTGCCCCCCAGGACACTTAGACATGTTGAAGACATTTTTGTTTGTCACAGTAGGGGAGGTGGTTGCTAACCCCCTGGCATCTCGTGGGTAGAGGCCAGGAATGTTGCTAAACATCCTAGAGTGCACAGGACACAACAAAGAATTATCTTGACCCATGTGGAGAAACCCTTTTCTAAAGTGATCTTTGTGAAACACAAATCAAATCAGGCCGTGCCTCTGCTCCTGTCTATCCGATAGCCCCCCACAGCTCTTGAACAAAGCCCATACACTTGGCTGTGCTCTCAGAACCTGTGATCTGGCTTTAGCCTACTCCT
>NW_027529583.1:1580784-1588157 GCF_008692635.1 Crocuta crocuta | reverse complement strand
CTCTCAGAACCTGTGATCTGGCTTCAGCCTACTACCCCAGCCTCATCTCCCACCACTCTTACCCATTTACCCTGGTCCAGCCACCTCAGGGTTCCTCTAGTTCCCAAGTGGACTGAGGGCCTTACTGCTTTAAAATCCTCAAAAAGGCTCCTCCTGCTGCCAGGGTCACTGTTTGCCCTCTGTGTGGATCCCTACCCTGCCCTCTTCTGACTTCCCTGAGAATTGGTGGAAGACAGCCCTTGAGATGGAACAATCAATTGCACTTGCTACCAGGTAGTGACCAGCATCCTCTATTTGTTCCTCTTTCCCTGCCTTAAGCACCATCGTATACATTTAGTGGCTCTTCTCTTCTGTGGCCTTTAATTTGAAGTGATTATGGAAGGTTCCTATAAGGATAGGAAGGTGAGGCAGAGGTCTACACTTCACTGAAAGGCCCTGCCTAGAGATGGTAAATAGGGAACCTGACGGATAAATCAGTTCTTCAGACTAGTCTCAGAGTATTATGAAAAAATTAAATTAGTCACCAATATTTGAAGATCTGGAAAATTGCCATGGACATTGGAATTCCATTTATCTCTTTCATAGGAAAATCTGGGAGTATATGGTTACTTCCTCATGAGCCAATAGTCACCAAGTTCTGATTCTGGTTTCCCTTTAGATGGGGCTTCAACAGTCCCCACCTGGCTTCCTTTATGCAAGTACCTTACCTGCCCACCCTTAGCTAGCCATCCTGTGTCTACACCCCTGTGTCAGTCTAGAGCCCTCTAGTGCTAGAGGATTTTGTCTCTCTGGGACTGCCAGCCCATGCCACTGAGCCCTTGCTACCTACACTTAGGAGGAATATAAACAGACCATAGCCAGAGCTATGAACACAGAGTGTTCTGTGTCTCCCTGGGTTAATTTCTGGGACCCCATTAGAAAGACAGTCTGTGCTTTCATTTCTACTCGAAGTCACCATGAGGCTAACTTGGCTGGTAAGCACGTTCATTCTGCCCCCTCAGCCTAGATGTGGGTACTTGCACAGGGGAGCTTGGCACTTGTTTTCAGAGCTGCCTGGGTCTCATGAAGACATTTTGTTGTGATTGCAAATTACAGTGTCATAGTCAGTTTGTAGACAGCTATAACAGAATACCGTAGACTTGGTGGCTTAGGCAAAAACATTGATTTCCCACATCTCTGGATGTGGAAGTGAGAGATCAGCATGCCAGCATGTCCGGTTCTTGGTGAAGGAAACTTTCCTGGTTTACAGAGCCTTCTTGTTTGCTCACATGGTGGAGAGAGAAAGAGCGCTGCGAGCAAGCTCTTGTCTCTTCATCTCCTTATAAAGGCATCAATCTCATCATGGAGGCTCCCCCCTCATAACACCATCTAGACCTAATTTCTTTCCAAAGGTCCTACCTCCAAATACTATCACATTGGAGGTTAGGGTTTCAACATATGAATTTCAGGGATGCACATTCAGTCTATAGGACATGGCATCAAGATTTTTAGCAAATATTAGTGGTTACCAGCTATGCATCCCTAAATTGATTCCAAGGGTCAAATTCCTTTAGCTTCTCTGGCTTCTAGCTTCTTGACCTCCAAAACAACTCTAATACTGCATTCTGCTTGGTGGTACCTCCCCTGCAGTCAGAAGATCTCCCAAGCAGTCAGAAGATGAACCTATGTGTCCTGGATCACCTCAAATCCACCCCCTGCTCTGGAAGATTGATGTGGCTGAGACCCTACAGTTGCATAGCTTGAGCAGATGTGGGGCTCTTCCCACGGTGCTCTCAATTCCAGGCTGGATGTCCACAGGATCCCATGGCTCAATTCATGTAGGTCATCTTGATTCTGCCCTAAGCTTACCAGAGTTCATAGCTTCTCTGCCAGTTTTTTTTTTGTTTACTTATTTATTTTTGAGAGGGGGAGAGAGAGGCAGAGAGAGAGAGGGAGGAGAGAATCCTAAGCAGGTTCCACACAGAAAGCACAGAGCCTGATGAGGGGCTTGATCTCATGAAACGTGAGATATCGTGACCTGAGCCAAAATCAAAAGTCAAATGCTTAACCAACTGAGCCACCCCGGTGCTCCTGTTTTGTTTTGTTTTTAAATCCATTATGGGCTGGTTAGCATATAGATTTAATCCATCTTTGGGGCTCTCCTAGAGGAAGATTTTCAACTGCCTTCTGAACTTCCCATTATCTCAGCAGCTACTAGCTGACTTTCTCTCCCCACCCACCACCCCTGCTTACTCTCCCCTCATGTTTCTCCCTCCACCTTCCGAGTTCTCCAACAAGGAACAGGCTTTCTGAGTCTTCCCGCTGCTTGTAGCTTCCCTAGGAATTCCTTTGAGTAAAATTTTCTTCATCTCCTCCATTGTTCTGAAAGACAGATAGTGTGGAAGGTGACATTACCTTTCAGCACATGTATCAAGTCTTTCTGAAAATCACTGACTTGCATCAAACTACAGATTTCACCAGTTCCAAAGCATACATTTTCCTCCCACATTTTAACATCTGTGAGATTGAGGTGTGTATTATGTCTGCTAGTGGGTCATGATTTAATTGTCAGTGTGGTTTTCTTTCTTGGTGGTATAATAGTTGTGTGTCTTAGAGTTAATGACATCTTAGATTTGCTGAACTATACTAATATGGGCATCTTGCTTAGGAAATGTTTTCTTGAGACAGAAACAAGAGGGCAGATGGCTGAAGGCTGTGTAGGGATGAACTGTGGGAAAGAGCTAGAGGTGCAGAGACAGGCAATAATATTCTCAAGGCACCTGGGTGAGAAGAGAATGGCCTGTCCAACAAACCAAAAGTGTTTAAGGAGGCAGGGGTGTGGGGAGCAGAGAAGATAATGAGCCACTTTAAGTGGATGTGAGGATTGCACAGAAATATTTATGGAAAGTGCTTAGGACTTAAACACACTCTATAAATGGTACTTTGCTTTGGTTTGTTTTCTGGACAAATGAATGAGGGAATTTATGATATTTTATCAGTTCTCTGGCATTCTTCCCCCCCCCACACACACACATTTTAACACCTCCAAAATTGGGATGCATTTTACAGCAGGGTGTTTCATTATTTAATTGGTGACATTTTCCCCCCATAAATGGTATCTTAGAGTTGATGAAGCATGGTATATTAAATCAGTTGCTAAAACTGACACACTCTCCCTTTGTTCCTAACTTCTTAACCTGAATTCCTGTTCTCCTACAAATTCTGACCTGTATACTTGGAACATTTTAAACTGCTTTTCCTAATCCAGGCTTACATTATTGGTCTCATGGCCTGATCCCTTTGTGCCTCAACCCTTGATGTCCCTGAGCTCCTATGGGTCTGACCTGAATGTTAGTTTGGGCTTCTCTACATCTGTGTGAAAAGGAACAGATGAACATTTGAAGGAATGAAAGTTCATACAAGTATTCATGTATAGTTTCTTCTTCAAATTCCAGGCTTTAAAAATTCATCCATTCAGCTAGTATTTATTTGAGTATCTGTTATCTGCTAGGTCAGGGTTTGGCAATCTATGGTCTACAAGCCAAATCAGGACCAATGCCTGTTTTTGTAAATACAATTTTATTGGAACACAATTATGCCCACTTATTTACGAATGGTCTATAGCTACTTTTGAGCTACAAACAGTAGAGTTGAGTAGTTGCAACAGATGGTGAGGCTTGCAAAGCCAAAAATATTTACTATCCTGGCTCTTTATAGCACCAGTCTATCCTCCTGGGGAATCAAGAAGGGCCACATCTTAAATGAACAGTCATAGAAAAGACAGTTCCAAAAGGAAAATGTTATATTTTATATGGAAAAGCACACATCTAACCCAGGAGAACACGAGCCTTGTAAATTTAGTCTTCATAGAATTCCCACTGACTAGAATAGTGCATGGCACAAAGTAAGTGCTTGCAGCAGATAAAGATGCCTTCTTTCTTTGCGACTCCTCCCACTGAGAGATGGAATCTGTTTCTCCTCCCCTTGTTTTGGGACTAGACTAGTGANCCAAGCCTCTTAGAATGCTCACCGTGAGGGAAACCAGCCACTTGATAAGGATTCTGACCCCATCATGCTGGAAGACCAGGTACAGGCACTCTACTCTACAGTCTTAACTGAGGCTAGCCTTGCAGCCATCACCTACAGACATGTGAAAGAAACCATCCTGAACCCTCCAGGTGTGCCCATCCACCAGCTGAATACCACTGAGGAATCCCAGTTAATAGCATGGGGATCAGAAGAATCGTTCAGTGGAGCCCTGCCCAAATTCCTGACTCATAAAATCATGAGATATAACAAAATGATGTTCCCTTAAGCCACTAATTTGGGGGTACTTTGTACCTAAGAAGTAGATAGCCAGAACAATGCTCAATAAATAAATACTGGTGGCTTTGTTTGTTTACATAGCCAGGCAAGTGTAGAGTCAGTACCAGAGCCCAAGTCTGTTGATTCACAGTGTTTATGACAGTTTTATTTTATTGATAGTTGCCCAACGTTAGCAGGGCAATCTGATTCTTCTCACATCTCTTCCAATCTCTCCCCAAATCTGAGTCAATTAGAGGCCAAATAACATGTTGGGAGCTTTGTGAAAGGTGATACCTAAAGTCTGTCAAGTGTTTCTGGACCAGATGCTGAGAGGCATGTTGGCACTGGAGTGCATTTCACAACATACAGGGGCTTAGGGTGCACCTTCAAGTTTTGAGGAGCCCCTCAGAAGGTTTTAGTAGTTATGCAGAATCTCAGATATAGTACATTTATAGAGGAGGCCAAAAACAATAATGACGTTCAGTTTCTCCAGTAAGACTGGAGATTGAAATTGGGTTTCAACCTCAGATCTCATGCTTACTAGTTAGGAGGACTTGGGTGAGTTATTAAATTGTTTTACCTCACTTACCTCATTTGTAAAATGATGATAATATTGGCACACAGGTTGTTGTGAAGATTGAATGAATTAATCCATGCAAAGCAAGTGGAAGATTTGCAGCACTTAGTAAACACTCCTATAAAGAGCATCATTCTTAGTAGTAGTACTAAAGATTCGACTTTCATTAAAGTCTCAAACTTTGACCTAGAAAACTTTTTTTAACACATGACAGATCTAATTGTCCTGTGGGGACTAATATATTGGCATGTGTTTTTATTTATGGACTTGTTGGAATGATTCATGTTTAGTCACCTACCTNTATGAGATCATGACCTAAGCCGAAGCCAGACACTTAACCAACTGAGCCACCCAGGTGCCCCTGAATGTCTATACTTTATCACCTCATTTAAGGCATTGGAATCTGTACCATAATTTTTTTTAAACTACATTTTTGGCTTTCCAGTTTACTCAGCTATTAGGCATACTTTGGAAACTCTGAAGAGCAGACATGTCTNCACAGAGCCCAAAGCAGGGTTTGAACCCATGAACCATGAGATCATGACCTGAGCTAAAGTCAGATGATTAACCAGTTGAGCCACCCAGGCACCTCAAGAGAGATGTTCTGTCTTCACTGAACCACAATGCAGGATGGAGCTAGATGTAGTGGCTGGGGTTAGTTTAAAGGGAAACTTAGGTCCCAATAGTTCATTTTTGCTTTTGTTTCCCCTGCCTCGGGAGATGTGTTGAGTAAGAAGTTGCTACAGCCAATGTCAAAGAGGCTTTTGCCCGCTTTCTACTCTAATATTTTGATGGCTTCCTGTCATATGTTTAGGTCTTTCATCCATTTTGAGTTTATTTTTGTGTAAGGTGTAAGAAAGTGGTCCAGGTTCATTTCTCTGCATGTTGCTGTCCAGTTTTCCCAGCACCATTTGCTGAAGAGTCTGTCTTTGTTCCATTGGGTATTCTTTCCTGCTGTGTCAAAGATGAGTTGGCCATATGTTTGTGTTTCCATTTCTGGGTTCTCTGTTCTGTTCCATTGATCTAAGTGTCTGTTTTTCTGCCAGTACCTTACTGTCTTGATGATTACAGCTTTGTAATACATCTTGAAGTCCAGGATTGTGATAATTCTAGGTTTGGTTTTCTTTTCCAGGGTTGCTTTGGCTATTTGGGGTCTTTTCTGGTTCCATACAAATTTTAGGATTATTTATTCTAGCTCTGTGAAGAATGGTGTTGTTATTTTGATAGGGATTGCATTGAATATGTAGATTGCTTTGGGTAGTATCAACATTTTAACAATATTTGTTCTTCCAACATGAGCATGGAGTATTTTTCCTTTTCTTTTTATGTCTTCTTTAATTTCTTTCATAGCTTTCTATAGTTTTCAATGTATAGATTTTTCACCTCTTTGGTTAGGTTTATGCACAGTGAAGGAAACAATCAGCTAAAACTGAAAGGCAACCAATGGAATGGGAGAAGATATTTGCAAATGACATATCAGATAACGGGTTAGTATCCAAAATCTATAAAGAATTTATCAAACTCAACATCCAAAAACCAAGAGAAGAAATGGGCAAAAGACATGAATAGACTTTTCCAAAGAAGGCATCCAGATGGCCAAATGACACATGAAAAAATGCTCAACATCGCTCATCATCAGGGAAATACAAATCAAAACCACAGTGAGATATCACCTCACACTAGTCAGAATGACTAAGATTAACAACTAAGGCAACAACAGATGTTGGCAAGGATGCGGAGAAAGATCTCTTTTGCACTCCTGGTGGGAATGCAAACTGGTGCAGCCACTCTGGAAAACAGTATGGAGGTTCCTCAAAAAGTTAAAAATTGAATTACCCTACAGCAATTGCACTACTAGGTATTTATCCAGAGGATACAAAAATGCTGATTCAAAGGGGCACATGTACTCCAATGTTTATAGCAGTGCTATCGACAATAGCCAAAGTATCGAAAGAACCCAAATGTCCACTGACAGATGAATGAATAAAGAAGATGTGTATATACATACAATGGAGTATTACTTGGCAACCAAAAAGAATGAAATCTTGCCATTTGCAACAATGTGGATGGAACTAGAAGGTATTATGCTAAGTGGAATTAGTCAGTCAAAGAAAGACAAACATATGACTTCACTCATATGTGGAATTTAAGATACAAAACAGATGAGCATAAGGGAAGGGAAGCAAAAATACTATAAAAACAAGGAGGGGGATAAAACATAAGAGACTCTTAAATATAGGGAACAAACTGAGGGTTGCTAGAGGGGTTATGGGTGGGGAGATGCGCTAAATGGGCAAGGGGCATTAAGGAGGGCACTTGTTGGGATGAGCGCTGGGTGTTATATATAGGGAATGAATCACTGGATTCTACTCTTGAAATCATTATTGCACTATGTGCTAACCAACTTGGATGTGAATTAAAAAATTATAGAATACATATTATATATTATACACATATATATATTATATGTATTATATATATTATTTATATAAAGTTAAAAAATAAAGGGAAA
>NW_027529583.1:1574500-1580383 GCF_008692635.1 Crocuta crocuta | reverse complement strand
TATGTCAGAGAAAGAAGGTACAGTAAGAGATGTTTCTATATGCTGTTTCTTATTCTCAGGCTTCTCACGGGAGATGGCAAGGAATCAAAACTTGTTGAAAGGCTAAAGTAGATATTGGAAAAGGTTTAAAGCCAGAAATCTCTGGTGCTAAGGTCTGCAAATGTTTGAAGGAATATAGGCAGTCATGAAAGTCTATTCCGGGAACCTATGAATTGTTAGCTCAGGAAGGAGACTAGGCACTGGTAAAATAAGGTCAAGGTCTTAGATGTTATTCCTAGGAAGATTAATGAGCTTTGCTCTGGTCCCTGAATTCTGTATTTCTATGAAGCCTGGCCAGGCTTAGTTATTTAACATAGGCTAGTTATTTTGTCCCCATTCACTGAGGTCCTGAACACAACGGGGAGTGAATGAGCAGTATGTGAATTAGATGGCTCCATCTTCCCTAGTTGGTTAACAAAGCATGGTTTAAAAAGTGTAGCTGTGAGGGGCGCCTGGGTGGCTCAGTCGGTTAAGTGTCTGACTTCAGCTCAAGTCATGATCTTGTGGTTCATGGGTTTGAAACCCACATCAGGCTCTGTGCTGACACCTCAGAGCCTGGAAACCTGCTTCAGACTGTGTGTGTGTGTGTCTCTCTCTCTGCCCCTCCCCTGCTTGCACTCTGTCTTTCTTTCTCTCTCTTGCTCTGTCTTTCTCTCTCAAAAATAAATTAAAAAAAAAATGTAGTTGTGAGAGCAGAGGGGCACCTGGGTGGCTCAGTCGTTGAAGTTTCTGACTCTTGATTTCTCCTCAGGTCATGTTCTCATGGTTTGGTTTGTGAGACTGAGCTTGCTTGGGATTCCCTCTCTCCCTCTGTCTCTGCCCCTTCCCAGCTTGCATGTGCTCTCAAAATAAATAAATAAATATTTTAGAAAAGTAGCTACGAGGGCAGGAGGATTATTTTGACCAGGTCCTGGGAAGGGAGCTAAAGTAGACCAAATATTAGACCTGGGAAACAGCTGAATTGCTTTTCTCAATTGATGGCTCTTTGCAATGGGCTTTCAAAACATGTCATTATGGGGAGGGGGCCAGGCTGTGGGCACAGGGTGATGTGTGAGCATGGAAGGAGCTTTTCTTTCTACCCTAAGAATAAAATTCAACTGCGTGTTATTCTAGCAGGCAGCAAAAGGCTTCCAAGCACTAGACTTTCTAACTCTTTCTGGTGAAATTTGGATTGTTGAGTGGATCACATGCTTTGAGATTCTAAGTGGTTGGAGTGGAGGTGGGAAAGACGAAGGGACAGGAAATTCCATTTCTTTCATAGTGAGCTAACTTGAGGATGCGTCTCAGGGCCAGCTTATCAACAACCACTCTAAATTGACCATGATTTTATCCTTGCCTCTCCTTGTAAAGATTTCTTTTTCAGAGTTTTCAGCCAACAGCTTCCAAACTGTCATTTACAATTTACGGAAGGACAGAAAGTAGAATAGTTGTCAGCAAGCAGCATAATTATGTGCCAGGAAATGACATGGCAAATAGTCTAGCCTGGCAAGCGCTAGACGGCTCTCTCCCTATCTTCTAGCTTCAGGCAGGAGCAGAACTACAATATCTGCTCATTTGTTTGTGACTTATTTTACACTTGGAGTGCAGATTACTAAGGAGTATTTGGTCTGGAGATCAGGTAGAAATTTAGTTTTTAGAAAGCAAGGCAGTGGGGAAACGGGAACTTGGAAAGTATGATCTGATGTTATGTTGTGAAATGCTACCGTGTCATCCTGAAGGAGCAGCTGTGTCATGTGGGCACTTGTTAGAAATGTGATATCTTGGGGCGCCTGGGTGGCTCAGTCAGTTAAGCGTCCCACTTCGGCTCAGGTCATGATCTCACAGTTCATGGGTTCAAGCCCCACATTGGGCTTTGTGCTGACAGCTCAGAGCTTGGAGCCTGCTTCAGATTCTATGTCTCCCTCTCTCTCTGCTCCTCCTCCACTCACACTCTATCTCTCTCTCAAAAAACAAATAAACATTAAACATTTTTTAAAAATGTAATTTCTTGTGAGCCATCCAAGGCCTACTTAATTAGAAACCCTGGGCTGGAGCCCAGCAGTCTGAATTTTACTAAGTCTTTCCGGTGATTCTGATGTAGGCTCTAGTTTGAAAATCAGTAGAGTGTAATAGATGGCAAGTAAATCCTGCCTTGTTTTACTTGTTTGTCTGTTACAAATAAAATTAGCTGCCCCCCCAAAAAATGCCCCCAAATCTGGAAAACCTAGCAAATAGTGGCTGTATAAGTAAGAAGAATTTTATTATTCTCACAAAACAAGAAATACCAAGGGAGACAGCCCAGGTTGTTACCCAGGGCTCAAGGATGCTGTGTAAGAATCCAGGCTCTTTGTAACGTCCTATTCTGCCACATTAGCAAGTGGCTTTTGTTACCAGAGTGGCAAGATGGCTGTGATGCATCCAGGCATTGCTTCTATGTTCCAGGCAGGGAGAAGGGAGGACAAAGCGCTTCTCCTATTTTTATTCAGGTAAAATAAGTGCACAGGGATTTCGGCCTTTTATCATGGCCAGAACCACGTCACATGGCCAGCTTGAACAATAATGGAAGTTAAAACAACTTAGCTTTTTTTAGTCTTTATGATAGAGAAAGTCAAGGGAAAAGGGATTGAGGTGAGAATAGTTATGGGGAGACCAGTCCATGCTATCTCCTTCAACTTGCACCTCATAGCTAATTCAGTTGCTTTTTTATTGTTGAAATTCCTGGATAGGTCATTATGGAAAAAGACAGCATCTTAATGTTTAATAGGGAAATAGGATCAACAAATTATCTTTCTATTTGCACTTTAATTCTGATAATCTAATTCATTAAGGAAAACTCAGGTTTTATGTCTGAGAAGTTATTTTACATTAGGTTAAGGGATTGGCTCAGCTTGCCTTCTTGAGATTTAATGGAAGTTCTGTAAAATAAGACAAAATAAGAAATATTGTGAATTACTGCACAACTACACATATTTGGACTAATTATAGTGGAGAGTCTGAGAATTTGAATATTTTAAAATACTCATCCATTATTTCTTTAAAATATAAATAATAATTAGAATTGGGCTCCAAGGTGGTTACATATAATTTCTTCTTATTATAATGCATAGAAAATAATGATTATTGACATACTTATGGTAAGAATTACTTCCAAATTAGTATAGCACTGTTAAAGCTCTTTATTAGTTTCTGTAATCCTATAAATTTCTCAACAAGGCCATTCCTCTTGTATTTTAAATGGTAAATTTGCAAACACTTTGTTCAATATATTACCAATTTTGATTTAATGCAATGTGAATATATGAGCTATTGTTGGACTCATTGCAGTTGCCATGGTAATTATCTAGCTGGCAGGAAGAAACTGGGGACCAGAGAAGATCAATGCTATGACTAGGGTACAATAACTTATCCATGTCAGAATTAGAGTCAAAACAGAGAGGGCTGGACACTAAGTCCTATGTTCTTTTTACACTTTTTTTCTCTAGCTTCCTAAGTTCTAAGGTTTTAGTCTTCAACATATATCTGTAATTAAAACAATCTCTTAGCACTCCCTGCCTTAATCCCCATCCTGTAGATCAGGGGTTGGCAAACTATAGGCAGTGGGCCAAATCTGGCCCATCACCTGGTTTGATGGGGCTCATGAACTAAGAATGGTTTTTACATTTTGAAATGTTTGGAAAAAATTGTATGGCATGTGAAAATTATATGAAATTCAAATTTTAGTGCTCATGAATAAAGTTTTAATAGAATAATACCAGGCCCATGGGTTGAATATGTCTATGGTTGCTTTTGTGCTGCAACAGCAGAGTAGAGTAGTCGCAACAAAGACGGTATGGCCAGCAATGCCTGAAGTATTTACTATCCGGTCCTTTACAGAAAATGTTTGTGGATCCCTCCTCCTGGCCAGTCCTAATCAAGGGGCCTTTTGGATATTGAGAGAGAAGGGGATCTGAAGTGCTAATTTAGATACCTCTGATCAGCCTTTCTTGCTTTTTTGACATTTTTTCAAAGTCAATTCTCTTTCTGCAACTTTGGGTCTTGCTTGGACATAAAAGATGATAGTTTGTAGCTATGCCATCAAATATGGTAGATACTAGACATGTGTGGTTACTGAGCACTTAAAATGTAGCTAATGCAAATTGAGATGTGTTCTAAGTGTAAGATATATGCCAGATTTTAAGGAATCAGTACAAAAAAATGTAAAATCTCTCATTAATATTTTATATTGATTATATGTTGAAATGATAATATTTAGGATATGTTAGATTAAATTAAATATATTATTCAAATGAATTTCACCTTTTTATTACTTTTTAATGTGACTGTTAGAAAAATTAAAATTACACGTATCGCTCTCATTATATTCCTTTTGGACAGCGCTGCTTCAAAATCTTTCACTTCTTCCCACCCTCGCCCCGCCCCTTGGAAATTTAGTTTTTTTTTTTTTAGGTCAAATTTGCATTTTATTTTTTTTTTCAGATTTCTTGAGATATAATTGACAACATTGTGGAAGTTTAAAGTATACAATGTGATGATTTGATATGTAGGTTGTGTGAAGTGCAGTTAGCTAACACATCCATCACTTCACATAGTTAACATTTTTGTGTGTGAGAATATTTAAGATCTACTCTTTTAGCAAATTTCAAGTATACAGTACCATGTTATTAATTATGGTCACCATCACTGTGTGGTCTCCAGAACTTATTCATCTTATTACTGAACCAATTTTCCATTGGCAAACCTCTGTCAAGTCACTAGAAAAAACATAACAGGTGCTTTATCAGAGTTCACCACCTTCTTGTTTCTCCATAAGCCATTTCTGACACTTTGGGCAGAAAGTTTTCTTCTTAACCAGGCAAGTTGATAGAACAATTTATGGTGGACAAGTACTTCCAAATTTGTTGAGTTACCAGTAATATTGGTTATTTATTTACTGCTGTAGTTTGAAAAGTGTTATTTCTCTAAAAATGTTAAACAAAACCATTTTCCAAATTTCATCAGTTAAAAATATCAAACAATTTTATCAACATGAGTTTTCCCACTGGAATTTATATATTTTGTGAACTTTATAAATTATAACATGAGATATAGAAACACATGTAGGTTAGGGGTTTCTTCTAACCCTAAATTTCAACATGGCAAATTAATGGTAAAAGATATGTAGTTAGCAAAAATTTAGAATTGACTCCAAGTACCCAGAGAATGTCATTTTACCTTGCTATTGTACTTTTAAATCACAATTGGCATAATACGCTAATTCTCATTTGAGTTTTTTAAAAATAGACTCTATTTCTTAGAGCAGTTTTAGGTTCCTAGTGAAATTCAGTAAGAGGTAGAGATTTCCTATATACTCCTTGGTCTCTCCTACCTCCAACATGCATAGCCTACCCCATTATCCCCATATCCGTCACCAGAGTAGTGTATTTGTTACAATTGATAACCTACATTGACACATCATTCTCACCCGGAGTTCATAGTTCACATTATGCTTCACTCTTGGGTTGTACATTCTGTGGGTTTTGACAAATGTATAATGATGTGTATCCACCATACAGAGGAGTTTGAATGCCCTAAAACTCCTCTGTACTCTGTCCATTCATTCCTCTTACTTGATTTTTAAATCTGCACAACTCTTGTCAATAGTTTTGTTTCTACACAGCCACCTCCTTTTAAATTTAATTTTTCTTTTTTAATCAGTTACTTTTGTGTGTAATTTAAAAAAACAGATACTTTCCAAGATTTATTACGACTGAATATCAGTTCTGTCTCCTTCATCCCTTTTCCTTCTTTAGAGGCAACATTTTCAACTTCTTAATCTTTTTTTTTTTTGGTGTTTATTTCAATAGCTTTAAATAACATGCTTATATT
>NW_027529583.1:1569615-1574273 GCF_008692635.1 Crocuta crocuta | reverse complement strand
ACCAGGGCCTAGCTCTTTCAAATCTTTTCATCCCCACTACACACATGAACATTTCCTGTACACCCATTTTCCCAGCATAGTTTCATTATAATTTTAGTTAGTGCAATAATTTGACTATATAAATGCTATTTATAGCTGAGCCAAGTTGAACCACTGATAAGACAACTAAAGAAATGGTTGGGGAATTGGAATATAGATTTAAATATTTACCCAGAATTCAGCTTACATAGATAAAAATAAGAGAAAATGTGAAATAGAGGTTAAAGGGACATGAAAGATAGAAAAAGAATGCTCAACATATGCTAATGTGAGTTTAGAAAGAAGATAAGTACAAGAATGAGGGGAAATTAAGTGTCAGATAAAATAGACTAAGGAAGAACAATCAAATAACTACATTTGATTGATGGGAACATTTTTTAAAAATCATACTACTATCTACTGAGATTAAAAATGAAATAGAGATTTTTCCCAATGAAGTCTGAGAGAGTTGGCTATTCACAAACCCTTAATATTAAAGGATGTCCTTCTGGAAGAAGGGAATCGAATCTAGAAAGATCAATACTAAGAAGTCATGTTGCACAAATAAATTGGCAGACATGTTGGTGATTTTAAATAACAAATGACTGTTTATTTTATTTTATTGAACATTTTTTAAGTTTATTTATTTATTTTAAGAGAGAGAGCATGAACAGGGGAAGGGCGGGGGGAGGGAGGGAGGGAGAGAGAGAGAGAGAGANGTTTTTAAAAAAAAAAAAACTCAAAATCATAACAGCAATAATAAGTGGAATTAAATATTATATGACCTGTCATAGAACATTGAAGAGGTGTCCATATGGAGTTAAAGGGTTCTAAGTACCTTGAATTGTCAGGAGGAGTCTAAACGTGAGATTATAGTAAAAATTTTAAGGTCAAGTAGGTATATTAAATCTTTTTACTAAAATAATAGAAATAAGATGTATACTTCCCAAATAAATAGAAAATAGAGGAAAAAAGAAGCAATGAAGAATCTAGACAGCACACTCAATAAAAAGATATCACATATATTTGTAGTAACAATAAATATAAGTGGTTCAACACTCTTCATTAAAGACAGAGCTTCTTAGATTAAATAAACCGCAAATCTAACCATATTCTGTTTATAGGAAACACACATAAAACATAAAGATACAGAAAGGTGGGATGCAAAAGGATAGAAAAAGAAAAACTAAGTGACTATTTGTTGAACAAATTACTAAAGTTTCTGGATGACAGAAACTATTTTTCTTCTCTTATTAATAGCCTTCATTTTCAGAGCAATGGTAGATTCACAGCAAAAGTGAGTATAAAGTCCAAGTGTTCCCACATATCCCCTCCCTCCCCTCCTCTTGCAGTCTCCCCCACCAGTGGTACATTTGTTATAATCAGTGAACCAACCAACACTGACACATAATTATCACTCAAAACCCAGTTTATATTTGCAGTCACTTGGTGTGGTATATTCTATAGGTATCATGTCAAGTATTATTCATGCCAGTATCATACAGAAGAATAGTTTCACTTCCCTAAAAATCCCCTGTGCTCCCCCTATTCATTGAGACTGTGTCTTATATTTATGTTTTTTATTTGCTATAGGGCCATGCTTATGTTAGGTGTTTGAACATCTGTGCTTGGATTTAACTGTTTTACCAAGTTTCTTGTGATATTCATCTCTTCTGATTATTCATGATAATCAGAGAAAATGAAAACTTTTTGGCAGTTCCAAATACTAGATCTTTAACGAAAATGCCACCACTACCAAGTACCTGATGCTTTTGCAGACACTTCAAAAAATGGTATTGAGGCTTCTGGGTGGCTCAGTCGGTTAAGCATCCGACTTCCACTCAGGTCATGATCTCATGGTTAGTGGATTTGAGCCCCACATCGGGCTCTGTGCCGACAGCTCAGAGCCTGGAGCCTGCTTCAGATTCTGTGTCTCCCTCTCTCTGCCCTTCCCCTCTCATGTTCTGTCTCTGTCTCTCAAAAATAAACATTAAAAAAATTAAAAAGAAAATGGTATTTCTTGCATAAACAGGAAATAAACATCTTCAATTTTAGCTTCTAGAACTAGGGATGATTAGCCCAGCTGTATGGAAAATGGACATGCTATTTATAGTAATAAAATAATTTGAATGTTCTGTGAAGGATTATCAAATAATCTTATTTTTTCTGAGTTTGTGATTATTATTAAAAGGACTTTGATAAGCCAGAGCCCTGTGTGACAGTCATCAAAAATCCTTGGACGGAAAGAACATCATCCATCAAGTTAACGATTCATCAATTGATTTTAATAAGAGACTTCTAAGATATTTATAGACTCAAACTGTACTAAAATCCTCTGTATTCATTTTCTGTTATGCATAATAAATTACTCCAAAACTTAATGGCTTAAAACAACAAACGTTAATTATCTCATAGTTTCTGTGGGTTGAGAATTTGAGAACATCTTAGCTGTGCAGTTCCAGCTGGGGACCTCTCAGTCAAACTGTCATCTGGGGCTGCAGTCATCTAAGGGCTTGACCGTGACTGGAGTATTCACTTCCAAGATGGTGCATGCACATTGCTGTTGGCGTGAAGCCTTAGTTCCGTGCCACATGGGCCTCTCTAGTTGATGCATGGCAGCTGGCTTCCCTGAGAGTGAGGATCTAAGAGAGAGCAAGACAGAAGCTACAATGTCTTTATGACCCAGCCTTTCAATATCATACTCTATCATTTTTATAATATCTTGTTGATTATATAGGTCAGCCCTATTCAGTGTGGGAGGGGAGTATCAAGGACATGAACTAAGAGACAGGAATTACTAGGGGATCATTCTGAAGATTGGTGATCACATTCTCAGGTACAGACATCAAACTAGTGTTTGGAAAGGATAGAAACAACATTTTTAGGAAATAATTTAGAATTTTATACCTACTTTCATTTTTTTCCATCTTACATAATGATGTTTTTTTATTTAAATCAACATTTTGACTTCTCCTTAATTCCTACCTTTTCTAGTTTTATTAAGCCTGAAACTCTTGAAACTTAAGGAAGCTGATGACATTTAGAGGTTTGTCCATTCTTACTGTGTAGAAATATTGAGGATTTAATGGTTACTCTGGCGTGAATAACTCAGTGTACGTATATCTCATTTGAAGTGAAAATTGTCTTCCACCCCTACAACAATTAATCTTCATTTTATGTGTAGCTTTTTCTAAAGTCAGAGGTAATCTCTTTGGCAACATTTTAGCCATTTTCATGCCACTGAGGCTACATTAAATATAAGGAAAATGTTTCATTTTTTTACCTCCTTTTCATCTTCTGATCTGAAAATTTCTGAAAAATTTCCTTTAACTTCCATGAAATTAATGCCTTTAATATTTTCCGTCCAAAATATCATATGTTTGCACGTATAGGAGGATTAGGAGGAACTTGACGGAGGAACAAGGGGGAGAAGAAGGGCGGAAATGGTGGGGGAAAGGGAGAGAGGCAAACCATGAGAGACTCTTGAATGCTGACAAAAACTGAGGACTGATGGATGTGGGGGGGAGGGGGGTGATGGGCATGGAGGAGGACACTTGTGGGGATGAGCACTGAGTGTTATGTGGAAACTAATTTGACAATAAACTATTTGTAAAAACAAATAAATAAATAAAGTAAATAAGGACTTGAAAAAATATTTTCCGTCCATACTAGAACCATAGTAGGAAGTGCTTTTGTAATATTTTTAAGGGAATGATATATGAAACCCTGCCTATCATGGGCTAAATGGAGACATTAGAGAATGAAATACCTCAGCCCTTTCCAAAGGGCTGCTTCCATGGGACAATATGAGCCTTGAAAAGTGGATGCAATTTTATGAAATTGGAGGCTTACGATGCATTAAAATCTAGAAAGTCTGCACTTCATTTCAAATTGAGGTCTTGAAAGGAGTACTCTTTACTTACAGCTGTGGTATTTTAATAAAGCTTCAGGGATAATTATTTTTAAACCGCCGTCATCCTATGTTTAAATGAAAATCATAAAAACTTGATTTAAAATTTTAGAACTTGAGGAATGAAAGTTGCTGGAGTCTACTTTGTATAATTTTAAAGGAGATTTGAAAAAAATGAATAGCTGCCACCAGCACCAAACCTCCCTGCTGATAGTCTTGTGTGGGTCCCTTTTCTATTAACCTTAGAGAACTCCAAGCCCCCAGGGGCCTGCACAGGCCCATTTCTACTCTGTCTGGAATCTTCGTGGCTACACACTCTTCTGGGTTAGAGAACAAAGTAGAGGACATTGTTTTCAGAAGGTTTTAGTTGTTTGCACATTTTGTGTCTCACCAGTGTGTGCTTTCATCCCTAGACTCTTGATTTGGAACCCACCAACTGCCAGATGGGCAGTATCTTCTTGTACTTTCCTAAAATCAGGCTGGCGGGATGAAACATATCCCATAGAAAATCAGAGCTGATGTCTCTGAACTTGCTGTCTTTCTAGCTGCATTGTGCTCCTACCTCTGACCCAAAGCTCAGCTGCTCTTCTCAGATCCAATGAGGGAAACCCTTGCCTTCTGATCTCCATTACCTTCCTTGGGATTTTGGCTGAACTATTAGAAATGAATCTCTCTCTCTCTCTCTCTCTCTCTCTCCCTCTCTCTCTCCCTCCCTCTCTCTCTCTCTCTC
>NW_027529583.1:1569273-1569570 GCF_008692635.1 Crocuta crocuta | reverse complement strand
TGATGATAGGGCTAGAGGTAGGATTTGGTGTCAGAGTTCGTGGTGGTCATCTCTGTCACAACTTGGGGAGAACTGTTAGAAAATAAAACCAACCGGGGCACCTGGGTGGCACAGTTGGTTAAGTGTCTGGCTCTTGATTTTGGTTCAGGTTATTATCTCACAGATGGTTCGTGAATCCGAGCCCCGTGTCAGGCTCCAAGCTGACAGTATGGAGCCTGCTTGGAATTCTCTCTCTCCATCTCTCTCTGCCCTGCCCCCCCCCCCCTTCACCCTCCCTCTCAAAATAAAACTAAAAAA
>NW_027529583.1:1560089-1569162 GCF_008692635.1 Crocuta crocuta | reverse complement strand
CTGGGAGCCAGCCAGGTGACTGTTGGATTTGTCAATGAAATAAGCCCCCACATTCCCTCTTCTTGTGCTGAAGTGTATTTGAATTGAATTTTGATCACTTGAGACCAAAACGAATCCTTATTACAGCAGCAATTATGAGATGAAAGTATTGTTTATAAAAACAAATGTTACCTCTTGAGAGAAGAATTTGATTATGTTTTTCATTGAACAGTGGCCAAGAGAAAACAAAATAAATTCTTAGTATGGCTTTTTGAGTTGCTACAAAAAGAATACAAATGACATTATACCTAAAAAGTGGAGTGAGCAAAGACTACTGGTAATATAAAGGGGTTTGGATTGGCTCAGTGGGCAGATGAAGATCAAGGGGAAAGCTAGTGATTTTAATCCACAAATGCTTTGAGGCAAAACTAACTAGGAGAGATACTTTCTTCTTGTCAAGGAAATTTTAAAACAGCCATCTGGAGAAATGAGAGCAGTGGATAAGACAGGGACCTATTGCCTGGTCAGTTTTAGGATGTGAATTGTAGGGTGGGGATTGGTAGGAATAAAGGGTATTTGTCCTATAACTTTGTCCTATATGTTGTTGTCATATAACTTGAGACACCAAATCTCAAGACTCTGTGACCCTAGCAGGCCAGATAGAGATATTAAGAATCAGACTGAAATAAGAGGACATTTTGAGGTCTGAGCCTGATTTTTCCTTTTCTTTCATGGAGCAACATCGCCTTTTTTATAGCTTCTGCTCACATGCTAGAGCCAGTGATGTGGTGAAGCCCTCGGGACAAACATAGGAAAAGCATCCTGTGTGTGTGTGTGTGTGTGTGTGTGTGTGTGTTGTATCTTATGCAAGGAACAAGAACTGTTTATAGTGTACTTTATTATTCCCTTTGTTTGTTGGAGAGCATTTTGGTGAATTGAGGGAGAGAGGGAGAGGCTGGTTTCTGGGATCATATTGCAGACACTGGACAGTGTTTCACAGAAGCAGCAGAGAGAGGAGGAGGTTCCTTTACTACCTAGGAGATGAAAATACTCAACCATGGGAGATGAAAATTCCCCAACCATGCTTCACCTCTGCAGCAAACACTGACAAGTATGTCTCCCGGTTCCATTTATATCTATAAAATAGCCGTTTTGTGACCTTCCGCCCCCACTTCAAAGCTACCCTGATACCTAGGGAAGAGAGAAGACATTGAAGGAAAGATGATGAAGATAAAATTTAAGGTACTCCTCCTCCATGCCCTTAAAGGAAAAGGAAATGTTTCAGCCAGGCTTTCAAATAACAGAGGCTTTGCTGGCTCATTTGGGCAAGACAGGAGTAGGACCACCCCTGAGGAAAAAGAAGGGGAAAATGAGTCATGAAGCCCACGGACATTTCAGAGCACCAGTGCTGCTTGAGAGTGAGTGTCAAGCAGGAGCTTCTGATTCTCTGGTTGGCAAATTCTCACTCCTATCTCACTCTCCGACTATGTTTCCTAGCATCGGAATTGCTCAGAGTCACATCAGCTGCTGTAATATGAATTAGAGCAGTATATGACTGGTGTCATTTCTGATTCCCAGCTTAAAACTGTGCTTTTGCATCCAAGAGAAGGAATGGATTCATAGACCAGAGTGTACTTTGCTACAAAAACATTCATCAGTGTTTGAGCCCCACCTCAGGATGTAACTTGAACCACACTGGAAAATTATGTATTTGAAAATATGTATCTAATAAATCTGGTGTCATTCAGAGAAACAAGACCTGTTATTAGGCTGCGGCACTGGCTGGCTATTCATTTTCCCGGTCAAGACCTCCAGGCATGGCAATTTAAAGTTTAGCTCTGAAACAAACAGCCGTCTCGCCTTGGAAACCTCTTTCTCCCTACTGTTGCTAGGTCCTCCAGCCCTGTGCAAGCACCGTGTGTGATAGCTTCTTGTGAGCAACTGACATTTAGAGCTCTCTCGATCTGTTAGCTTAATAATCGCACTTTAAGAATCCTATGTTAGTGAGGCCCTCTCTTTAAGTCTAAATTTTTCTGCTTCCAAGTTTGAAAGTATGTTCAAGGAGCAATTTAAAATTGACACTGGCATTTGTGTGATTATTTTCTATTTTACAGTGTTCATTTTCCATGTTGAAAAGAGCTTCTTTAATGGGCAAAATATGACATTAAAAAATAGCTATGAATAAAGGGTTTTCTTGCCATAGCTCATTTCCCCAAAGCATTCCTTTCCAAGGAGGTTACTGTGGATGAAAGTAGATAATTATGTATTGAGTGGGCTGTTCTGCATTTTCACTCAAAAGAAAGTGACCGGCATTTAGTAGATGCTCAATAAATAACTGTTTAATGCTTAAACAAATTAATGAGTGCCTGGTGAATCAGCCCTGCCTCATTATTTTATACTGAACTCCAGATCAATATACCAGGATTGTATTTTTTGGGAAAAAACTTAATTATCTTGAAGTAATATTAACATTGCCAAGTGTGTGCGTTTAATTTTTAAAACTATTTTATTGTGAAAATTTTCAAACATCCTGCAAAGTTGAAAGAATTTTATGGTGATTATTTGTTATAGATAAAAAATATATATTTGTTTTACCACATGTATCAAATTATCTCTGTTGATGTGTTTAAATTGAAAACATCTGTATGCTCCCTCCATCTAGTGCAGCATTCACATTACCAATTAGAGTTCAGTGCTTGTCTGAGGTTTTCCTTTTGATGTAAAATTTCCGTGCAATGACATGCACGAATCTTAAGTGTACATCCTGAGGTTTTTTGTTTGTTTTGTTTTTAATGTTTATTTTTGAGAGAGAGAGAGAAAGGGATAAAGAAAGAGAGCAAGGGAGGGACACAGAGACAGGGAGACACAGAATCTGAAGCAGGCTTTAGGCTCTGAGCTGTCAGCACAGAGCCCCATGCGGGGCTTGAACCCACAAACTGTAAGATCATGACGTGAACCAAAGTTGGATGCTTAACTGACTGCGCCTCCCAGGCGTCCCCATCCCTGAGTTTTTGATGCCATACAGACCCCCATCAAGGTATAGAACATTGTCATCACTCCAAAAAGTTCCTTCATGCCTCTTCCCAGACAGACACTGTCCTCACCTAACACCCTCTTCCCCACCAGGAAACCACAGTCCTAATTTTTTCCCCTGTAGATAAGATTTGCCTGTTCTAGAGCTTTGTATAAATGGAATCGTACAACACGTATTCCTTTGTGTAAGGCTTCCTCCACTCAGCGTGTCTTTGAGATGCATGCATATTGTAGCGTGTATTGGTAGCTCAATTCTTCTGTTGCTGAGCTGTATTCCATCATGTGAATATTTCAGAGTTTGCTTATCCATTCTCTTATTGATGGACACCTGGACTGTTTCTATTTTCAACTATGAAAAATAAAGCCACTGTGAACATATGTGTATAAATCTTTCTGTGGACATGATTTTCATTTTTCTTTGGTAGTACCTAGGAGGAATTGGTGCACCATAGGGTTGGTGTATGTTTAGTTTATAAGAAACTGTCAGACCTTTTGCCAAATGGATTGAACACTTTTAAAGTCATACCAACATATATGAGAGTTCTGATTGCCCCAAATCCTTGCCAACATTTTGTACCTATTCAAATTATCTTGCCCTATTTTAAAAAACTTTTTTTTTAATTACTAAATTTTAGGAGTCCTTTATATATCCTGGATACCAGTCCTTTGTCAGATACATGTTTTCTAAAGCTCTAGGGCTTTCACTTTTAGGTTTAGGTTTGAAATATATTGCAAATCAATTTTTGGGTATGGTGTGAGGTGGACGCTGATGTTATTCTTTTTCCTTTGCATATGGATACCCAGTTATTCCAGCAGCATTTGTTGAAAAGACCCTTCTTTTCCCTTGGGATTCCTTTAGTGGCATTATAAAAAATGAGATGACCATATAATTGGGGGTCAATTTCTGGGCTCTATTCAGTTTTGTTGATCTATTTGTCAATCATTATGCCAGTACCACACTGTTTTAATGATTTTAGCATTGTAGTAAGTCATGAAATTAGGAAGTGTAAAGTTCTTAACTTTGATCTTTATTTTCAAAGTTGTTTTGGCTATTCCATGTCCCTTGAGTTTTCATGTATTTCAATACTTAGCTTGTCAATTTCTATAAAAACTCTGCAGATTTGATTGAAATTGCATTTATATCTATAGATTCAGTTTGGGTGAACTGACATTTTAGTAATATGGAATGTTCTAATCTATGATATGATATATCTCAACATTTATTTAGATCTTTAATTTCTCACAGTGATCCTTTATAGTTTAAAATGTAGAGATCCTAGAAGTCTTTTTGTTAGATTTACTATGTTTTATGTTATAATTATGTTATGTATATTAATATAACATGTTGGAATTATTTAATAATTTTTGATGCTATAGATGGGATCCATTTTTAAATTTCATTTCCCAACTGTTTGTGATACTACTTGGTTTTTAAAATTAATATTATATCCTGTGACTGTTAAATGCATTTATTAGTTCTAGTGTTTATTTTGTGATTCTTTAGGCTTTTGTATGTAAATAGTTTTGTCATCAGCCAATGTATTCCTTTAGTCTTTCTGCCTCTTATTTCTTTTAATTTTAATTTTTTTGCCATACTGAATTGCCTGAGACCTCCTATACAACATTAAATAGAAGTGATGATAGTGGGCAGCCTTGCCTTTTCTTAGTCTTGAAGAAAAAGCATTCAGACTTTCACCATTAAATATGAAGTTAGCTGCAGGTTTTTAAAAGATGTTTTTTTTACCAAGTTGAATAAATTTCCTTCTATTCCTAGTTTGTGAAGGATTTGTATGATGAGTGAGTGGATTTTTTTTTTTCTGCACCTGTTCAAATTATGGTATAGTTGTTCTCCTTTTTTCTGTTAATATGGTAGATTGCCTTGACATTAAATGGTAAAAATCTTGCGTTCCTGAAATAAACCCTACGTGGTCATCATGTATTATTGTTTTGATATATTGTTGGATTCCATTTGCTAATATTTTGTTAAGGTTATTTTTGCATCTATGTTCATGAAGGTTATTGGTCTATAAACACCATTTTTTGGACTGCTTTTATCGTATTTTAGAATTAAGGTGATGCTGACCACACAAAATGAACTGGGCAGTATTTTTTCATCCTTTATTTTCTGAAAGAGTTTTGGTAAGATTGGTGTGATTTCTTCCATAGATGTGATAGAATTTATAAGTGAAACCATCTGAGTTTGGAGATTCCTTTTCAGAAAGCCATTTAACTACCAACCTAATTTTTCTAATCAATACAGGACTATTCTCTTTCACACCCTACATCCAGTCCATCAGCAAATCCTATTGGCTTGACCTTCAGAATATATCCAGAATCTCACTTCTTATCACCTCTTTGGCTACCATCTTCCACCAAGCATCTATGGTCTCTTTCCGGATTATTGCAGTGAGTGCTTTGCTGGATTTTTGCTTCTGCCCTTTCTCCTGATAGTCTGTTCTCAATATAGCAGCTATTGTGCTGCTTCATATTAAGTCAGATTGTGTCACTACACAAAACTCACACCCAGGGTAAAAGTCAAAATCCTTGCAGTAGCCCATAAGGTTTCACATGGTCTGGTACTATATTACCCCCCATCACCTCTCCTTCGTCTACTCTGTCTCTCAATTACTCCTCTCCACACTGTCCTCCTTGTTGTTCCTTCAGCATACCTTGCCCCAGGGCATTTGCGCCTGCTTCCTCCCTTTTCCTCCCCTCCCCCCACTCAGCATACAATCCCCTTAAATATCCACAAGTCTTGTTCCCTCATCTCCTTTAGATCTTTGTGCAAATGTCACCTTCAAAATGGAGCTGTCCCTGACCACCTAATTTTAAATCCCCAGTGCCCCCTGGAACTCTCTGTCCTTCTTTCCTTTTTTCTTGTTCTCTATACACTTACGACTTTCTAATGTACTATACCATTTACTTATCTTGTTTATTGTTTGTCCTTTCTATAAGGTCTATAAGAGCATAGATTTTTGCTTATTTTGTGTACCATTGCATTTGAGAATCTAAAACAGTGCCTGGTAAATAGAAGCTACTCAATAAATACATGTGTAGAGAATAAACTGTGCTCCTAGATTCACAACCTTGTCTAAATCATATAGTATTTTGGGGGCACCTGGGTGGCTCAGTCGGTAAAGCGTCCGACTTCGGCTCAGGTCATGATCTCATGGTTCATGGGTTTGAGCCTCATGTCAGGCTCTGTGCTGACAGCTTGGAGCCTGGAGCCTGCTTCGGATTCTGTGTCTCCCTATCTTTCTGCCCCTTCCCTGCTCATGCTCTGTCTTTCTCTGTCTCTCAAAAACTGAGTAAAAATGTTAAAAAATTTTTGATTAAAAAAAGTTAAATCTTANATACTACCTTTAGCCTAATACTCTTAATTTTCATCATTTAAAAAAAATCAGATTTTTTTAGTCTGGATCTTTTGTAAATAAATGATATCATAAAACAGCAATTTCATATTTTTGTTCAGCAACAGTCTCACAGAACTTATCCTCAGGAGCAGTGAATTATTTTATAACAGTTGATGGGATTGAGAGGTGAGGTTGCTAAATGAAAATGCTATCAATCCCACAATCCCTTAACTATGTTACAGTATTTCAAAATATAACACCTTAATATGATTCTTACTGCCCTTCTCATTCAATAAAAATACGTATAAGAAAGAGGGAAGGCCTACTGTGAGTCTATGATGATTTGAATAAATGAAGTTTGCAAACATCAGTAGTTAAACTATCCCTTTGTTTGTCTACCCCTAAAGTTTTCACAGTCTGGAGTAAGGCCTAATGATAAGATTTGGGAATTCATAGAAATATGTCTTTGCCTGAAACATGGAACAGGATGCTTGTGAAAAGGGGGGAGAATCCACTGCCATGGTCATGCCATGACTGTAGGAAGAAGACCTTACTCAGTTCCTTGTCGGTTGTTGGCAAGAGGTCCTAGTTTCTCTTCACGTGAGACTCTTCATGAGGCTGCTTGAGTATCTACACGACATGGCTGCCCTCTTCCCTTAGAGTGGTTGATCAAAGGAAGAGAGTAAGGAGGAAGTCACAATGCCTTTTATATCCTAAGCTCAGATGTCATAGACTGTCACTTCTACCATTCTATTCATCTGAAGCAAGTCACTAAATACAGGTTGCATTTAAGGGAAAAGGAATTAGTTTCTACCTTTTGAAAGAAGGAGTATCAAATTATTTGTGAACATATTTCAGCACCACTACAGCCATATATCTGGATCAAAAGTAGATTGTTCTTTTTCTTTAGTTAAGACATTCCATGTTAGGTAACGCCAGGATAAAAATACTGTCTCTGTTTTTCAAAGGAGGCTCAGATACAATGAATGACAGACCCACTTTGGCAGTTAAAAAATGATGGTGTGAGATTAGCTCAGGTCTTCTGACTACAATAACTCCTATTGCTTGATAGTGGTTGTCAACAAATTATGTCGATAAACACTTGAGAATAAGTCTGTTAATAACTCAACAGAACATTATTGAAAACTGCCCAGGCAATAATACATTGTACATTTCTTGTACTTATTTGAGCCTCATTAAAATATTTCATAAAACAGCCCATTAGCTAAAGAAACAGATTCCTGTGAAAGAAACCATTTCCATGGAAACTATTTTCAGTTGTTCAGATTATCTTTCAAAATATTTGGTATGTTCATTGAAAATGGCACATTGGAAAATAAAAATTTGTTTTGTTTACTTTTAATGGTTTGAACTTTTGTGCATCAATGTACAGAGATTCTTCAATTAATAAGCTTGTGGCTATGAGTTGGCAGAATGACAACATGTATACTCTTTGCAGTCTTTAGAACATCATTATACTCTCCTGAAAGGTCAGAGATAGTCAGAGGTGCAGATAGTTTGGGTCCTTGTTAGCAGCAAACACAGGAAAATAACTGAAGTCATTATTTCTCAACTGTTTGCAAAATAGTTGAAATTTGATTTCGGAGACTCCATTGTTATGGTAGATTTTTCTGTTTGTTTATAAACAGTGGTTGAACTTGGCTCTTGAAAAGCTCTTACAACTCTTGAGTAGATAATACTCCTTGCATATCACTAGCAAATCAGTCCCTTTAAAAATAATGGCCTTCAAATCAGTGCTGGATACACACCTGTGCTGCATTGCCACACAGCTCACATTGCTTGCAAGTTTGCGGAGCTGAAGGAGAAGATTGATTGTCGTTCTGGAAAAAAGCTGGAAGGTGGTCCCCAGTTCTTGAAATCTGGTGATGCTGCCATCGTTGATATGATTCCTGGCAAGCCCGTGTGTGTTGAGAACTTCTTTGACTATCCTCCTCTGGGCCGTTTTGCTGTTCGTGACATGAGACAGACGGTTGCTGTGAGTGTCATCAAGGCAATGGATAAGAAGGCAACTGGGGCTGACAAGGTTACCAAATCTGCCCAGAAAGCTCAGAAGACTAAATGAATATTATCCCCAAGAACTGCCACCCCAGCCTTAATCAGCAGTGGAAGAACGGTCTCTCAACTGTTTGTGTCAATTGGCCAAATAAGTTTAACAGTAAAAGACTGGCCAATGATAATAATGCATCATAAAACCTTCAGAAGGAAAGGGAAATGTTTTGTGGACCATTTATTTTGTGTGGGTGTGTGTGGCAGTTTTAAGTTATTAATTTTATTTTATTATTTTTTTAAATTTTATTTCTAGGAGAGAGAGAGAGAGACAGCGTGCAGGGGAGGNAAGTTATTAATTTTATTTTATTATTTTTTTAAATTTTATTTCTAGGAGAGAGAGAGAGAGACAGCGTGAGCAGGGGAGGGTCAGAGAGAGAGGGAGTCTCAGACTGAAACAGGCTCCAGGCCCTGAGCTGGCAGTCAGCACAGAGCCCAACACGGGGCTCGAACCCACCAACCGCGAGATCATGACCTAAGCGAAAGTTGGACGCTTAACCGACTAAGCCACCCAGGCACCCCAAAGTTATTAATTTCTGAAATCAGTACTTTTCAACGGAAACAACTTGACCAAAAGTCTGTCACAGAATTTCGAGACCCATTAAAACAAAAGTTTAATGAGAGAAAAAAGAAAGGGCCTT
>NW_027529583.1:1555852-1560035 GCF_008692635.1 Crocuta crocuta | reverse complement strand
AGTTCGTCGTGCCATTGGTCCTTCAGCCTAGACATATGACTACAAGCAGTACACTTTTGTGGCAAGTCCCCCAAATTATAACATTCTCAGCCAATCTCTTAAAATGAAAAATCCTTTCGTGAATGGCAGAAGCACTTAGGGGAGGCACTTGGGTGAGGCGCTTGAGTGAACTTTAAGGCAACAAAGTACAAGTATCTTTATGTCTTTTGGTTTCCTCCCTAAGTTATCTGAAATGTTAATCACCTCATGGTGTATTATAAAAGGAGCATACTGGATCCTCAACTATGTTTCTATTGAAATGTTACAACATGTTTGTCTTTAACAGGGGGAGGATGCAACAATAACATCCTTTGCTGGCACTGATAGCTATGTGGTCTTTGGGGAGGGCTGAGTTAGGGAAAAAAAAGAGATGCACTATCTTATTGTTGAGGTTTATAATTAGAATCGTGCTCTCTGCTCTCAGTGAAGTATCCAGGCATCCTGTGAGGCGATAGGTTCATTCTCTCACTGGCCTCACTCCAAATCTGCTAGCCTTTGTTAGGGGCAGAGCTAGCAGAACAAGGATTGGACGTAGAATAAATGACCCAAGAGATGCAGGAAGTAGCAGCATTAGAAGGCAAGGGGGATAGTTAGCCAGATTCATTTCTGGGCTCCAGGTTTATAATGTGGCAACAATCAGACTTGACATTTTGGGAGGCAGGGAGTGCCTATTTATTGTTATTTTAAAATAACACTAATTCTTGGGGCACCTGGGTGTCTCAGTCGGTTAAGCATCCGACTTCAGCTCACCATTTGTGAGTTCAAGCCCAGACTCAGGCTCTGTGCTGACAGCTCAGAGCCTGGAGCCCTCTTTGGATTCTGTATCTCCCTCTCTCTCTGCCCCTCTCCTGCTCACACTCTTATCTCTCTCTCTTTCTCAAAAATAAAAAAATAAACATTAATTTAAAAAAATAACACTAATTTTTTACAAAATACAGAGAAATAAAAATAAGGAAAACAAACAAAAAGTCATTCTCACTGTTCAGAGAATCTATGTTAACACTGAAAATGTACCAAAATTCACATATGTACATGTTTAGAAATTGTAGGTAAAGAAGAAAGATACAAATGAATGGCACTTTCATTTTCCTGCTCACTTTTCCAACCCAATTTAATTTTTTCCAAAGGGGACTGCTGTTAACAGTTTCTNTGAAGAGATGAAAAATCAGCTCAGACCTTATTGGGGGAAGGAAGGAAGCCCTTCTCTCATTAAAACCAGGGAGATAGACACATAAATTCAAATGCAAAGTTAACAGAAAACATTCTTTCTCAAATGGTTGTGCAGCAGCTGTAAAATGCCATAATGGCACCCCCGTGAGTGGCTTCCACTTTCTTATTGATGACAGCCCCCCAGCCCCACTTTGCTACNGCTACAGCAAGCCAGGCCCCTTCTTTTTTTTTTTTAATGTTTATTTATTTTTGAGAGAGAGAGAGAGCCTGCATGGGAGAGGGGCAGAGAGAGAGGGAAATACAGAATCTGAAGCCGGCTCCAGGCTCTGAGCTGTCAGCACAGAGCCTGACGTGGGGCTCGAACTCACAAACTGTGAGATTATGACCTGAGCCGAAGTCAGAGGCTTAAATGACTGGGCCACCCAGGCATTGTTGAACTCCCCTTCTAACGCTACTTCAGAAAAGCAACCAACCCAGAACTGATCACCACTCTCTTAAACCCTCTTTATAATCCTTCAGTGAGAACCCTCCCTCACTGCATTGAGATAAGAAATCTAGCCTCGTCTTACTTCAAGTTTATCCTTGGTAGTCTTCGGCTGATTAGGCTTTAACATAACAAATTTTGTATTCATCTACCTGCTTTTTAATTTACAAAAGCGATTTGCTTTACACACTTAATTACACATGCCTTTTTTGTTTAATGGTACATCTTGGAGGCCCATCTATATCAGAACATAAAGATCCACTCCTGCAAAGGATCCATAATAAGAATGTACCATAATTTGTTTAAATTTAAGTCACCTATTGACATATACTTTGGATGGTCCCAGAGTTTTGCTATTGAAAAGAAGGTTGCAATTAATATCCTTATACACGTATTATGATACATTTGTGGTTGAACTACCCGGCATCTACTTCCAGCTTCTCCCTTCTCAATAGTACCCAGCTTTTCTATCTGGGGAAGACAGCCCATCCTTATCTTTGGGGGGTGATTCTGATTGATTTAAATCACGTAGCAAAATCACAGGGTGCCTGAATGGCTCAATTGGTTAAGCGTCTGACTGCATGTCATGATCTCACAGTTTGTGGATTTGAGCCCCACTTTGGGCTCTGTGCTGACAGCTTGGAGCCTGGAGACTGTTTCACATTCTGTGTCTCCCTCTCTGCCCCTCCCCTGCTTGTGCTCTGTCTCTCAAAAATGAATATATGTTAAAACAATTAAAAATAAATAAAATAAATCATGGAGCAAAATCAGAGGTATGCCAATGCCTTAATTCAGCCCTGTTAGGCTAAACATAAACACTGTTCCTTGGAACGTTGACACTGAAGTGCTTTCTGTATCCTGCAATATCTATATCCCCAAATGGGACTGATAATCATTTAATGAACACTATGGAAAATATTGGTTGGATAAAAATAACCCTGGAAATCAGAAGGGAGAGAATGTGATGTTCAGCTGCTGGATCACCCAACCCTGAAGTCCACCTGTGGCAGATGCTCTCAGTGCCCTGCCCGTGTCCGCTTATCTTTACCACTTCAGTGCACACTGGCCTGATTTCTAACTGTCAGCACCGAATTCTTTGCCTGAGGAGTTTCTCTTACTGCTGGAGTCCCCTTTGCCATCCACTCAGCAGAATGGAAGGGCAGCTCTCAACCAGTGACTCATTATGTACCTCTCCCCTCCAGGGTGGATTACCTCTGAGGCATATGTTTTACACCGGCTCTCAGGGGTTCCTCAGGGGAATTAAACTCTAGTTGTCCACAGTGGGTATTAGCTTGATAACGTACCCACCACTGGCTCCCTTCTCACCTGTCTCACTTTGCTACTCTTTCATTGGTGTTTCCTTCACCTCCCCCAAACCAGCCCAAACTATGAACCATCTTACGCTTGAATTTTCCAAGTCTTTGAGCTAACAAACCTCCTTCATTGCTTAAGCCAGATTACACTGATTTTGTGTTACTCTCTGGAAAAGTGTTCTAACATTACATATCTTTCGTGGGCATATCTGAGGAGTCATTTTTGTAGGCATAGCTGAGCAGTGAGTATGTGGGAACTAAAAGGTACACACATTTCACATTTGGATAAATATTGTCCTCCAGAATGGTTGTACCAATCTGCAAAAGACTTATCTCTTTAAAAAGTAATCCATGCTATAGTTATCCAGATCTTACTTTTCTTTGCAAAACTGCCTGAAGTTACTGAGCACTAAAGTGAATTTGAATAACCTGAAGATTTTTAGGATTGTCATCACCTGTCCCAGAAACTGCCACCTAATTAATTATGCTTCGCACATACCTGAGGATTTTCTATAGCAACTCTAAATATCACGTGGGACAACCTGACTGGGTGGAGGCTGGTGGCGTGCGCGGTGAACAAATTCACCCAAGGTAGAACAAAGGAGATAGAAATATATTGAATACACACAAGGGAGCCCAGGTAGGACAGCAAAGGAGAGACTGTCTTCCAGGACAGTGATGAGAGGCTATAATTAGAGGTGGGAGTCAGGGAGTATGGGAACATACGGAATTTTCATTTTTTGGCACCTGTGCTCGGTTGTAAGTAGCCCATTGGTCAGTTAGGGCTTATGGATATTTTGTTGTTTTTTTTTTTAATTTTTTTAATGTTTTATTTATTTCTAGGAGAGAGAGAGAGAGAGAGCGTTAGCAGGGGAGGGTCAGAGAGAGAGGGAGTCACAGACTGAAACAGGCTCCAGGCTCTGATCTGGCAGTCAGCACAGAGCCCGATGCGGGGCCCGAACCCACGAACCGTGAGATCATGACCTAAGCGAAAGTCGGATGCTTAACCGACTAAGCCACCCAGGCGCCCCACGGGCTTATGGATATTTTGAAGTGGGTTCCCTAATGAGCCTGTTTGCATTCAGCCCGGCAGTCGGTAGCCGCTGTGGGCCCTCTTTACCTTACTCAGGTTGCCTAAAAGCAGCCTCTACACATCAGTTTTCCTTTTTATGGAGTT
>NW_027529583.1:1552619-1555820 GCF_008692635.1 Crocuta crocuta | reverse complement strand
ACTAGCTGTGTAACTTTGTGTGAATTATCTTCCCATTAATGGCTTTGGTTTTACAGCTAGTCATCAATTCAATGTTGTAGCAGTGTTGAAATAAACTATTGATCGATTTCACATGGGGTGAGCAAGTTAACGTTCTATAGCATCATCTTAAATTCTCTTGAAGGCCAAATTACTTCCCTACCCCTGGACATAGTAATGTCACCATGAAAGATATTGATAGAAATATCTCTCCTATTGAGATACTGGGTTTCTTGGAGAGTTTTGTTTACTAATCTTATAGTATTACTGATGATCTAAATGCCATCTTATATGAACAAACTTTTATAATAAATGTTATGTCTTTGAGCCAAAAGTAACTAGGCTTCAACCTTTTTGGTAACAAAAACTTAATCTGTTATGAGCATAGATTAGTCCAGACCACTTGGGGTTCCATTTAGAACACACCACATTGGCACACCTGGGTGGCTCAGTCAGTTGAGCATCTTACTTCAGCCCAGGCCATGATCTCATGCCTCCCGAATTCCAGCCCCACATTGGGCTTGCTGCTGTCAGCCCAGAGCCTGTTTCAGATCCCCCTTCTTTCTGCCCTCCCCTGTTTGCTCACTGTCTCTCTCTCTCTCTCTCTCTCAAAAATTAAAATAAACGTTGAAAGAAGAAGAACAAACCTCTAATTCAGCTGACTCTTAAAACTTTCAGAAAGGTGAACTAGTGTCCCCCTAACCTACATCTATCTGCCTCTTTAAAGTCATCCTTTGCTGGGGCACCTGGATGGCTCAGTCGGTTAAGTGTCTAACTCTTGATTTCGGCTGAGGTCATGATCATGTGGTTTGTGAGTTCGAGCCCCAAGTCGGGCTCTGCACTGACAGAGTGGAACCTGCTTGGGATGACAGAGTGGAACCTGCTTGGGATCCTCTCTCTCTCTCTCTTTCTCTCTCTCCATCCTTCCCCCACTCGTGCTCACTCTCTCTCTCTCAAAGTAAATAAATAAAACTTACAAAAGATAGTTTTTCTTTCCCAAAGCAAGCATTTGGCACACTTTATAGTAGAGATTGGCCCTGCTCATCATCCTGCCTGTGAAATCCCATCAACAATTCCAGTGATTACGGTTAAGGGTAGAAATAGAAATTTCTGCACCTATAATTTAAGAATATCACAGAGAAAGAGACAAAAAATTTGTTTGATGGGCCAGAATATATTCTATTTGATTAAATCTTCTCTATGCACTTGAAAAAAATGTGTATTTTGCAATATTTTGAAATGTCACATAAATGTTAATTAGGCATTTTGTTGATAGTGATGTTCAAGTCTTCTGTATCCTTGTTTTTTGTCTATGTGTTCTTTCAATTATTGAGAAAAGGCAAATCTCTGAGTATAATTATAGATTTGTCTATTTCTTCTTATACTTATATCAGTTTTTGTTTCAAATATTTTTGAGAGAGCACAAGCAGGGGAGGGTCAGAGAGAGAGGGATGGAGGATCTGAAGCAGGCTCTGCTCTGACAGCACAGAGCCTGATGTGGGGCTCAAACTCACGAACTGTAAGATCATGACCTGAACTGAAGTTGGATGCTTAACTGACTGAGCCACCCAGGTGCCCCTATTTGTATCAGTTTTTAATTCACGTAATAACTCTGTTATTAGGTGCATACAAATTTAAGATTGCTATGTCCTCTTGCTGAATTGGGCTCTTTATGAAATGACCCTGTACTCTTATTAATATTTACTCTGAAATCTACGTTGCCTTATATTAGTATAGCAACTCCTGCTTTTTTAGATCAGAATAACATAGTATATATTTTTCCATCTTTTTTTAAACTTTATTTATTTATTTTGAGAGAGAGACAGAGAGAGAGTGAGAGGGAATTCCAAGCAGGCTCCATCCTGTCAGCATAGGGCCTGACATGGGGCTCAATCCCAGGAACCATGAGATCATGATTTAAACTGAAATCAAGAGTCAGATGCTTAACTGACTGAACCACCCAGGCACCTCTCCATGTTTTTATTTTTAACCTACTTGCATCTTTATATTTAAAGTATGTTTCTTAAAAGTAGCATATAGTTGGGTCTTTTTTTCTTAATCCAATTTGACGATCTCCATTTTCATTGGGTGTTTAAACCATTTACATTTAATGTTTTATTAGTTATTTATTGCTGCTGAATAATACTGTCACAACTTAGCAGCTTGAAACAACACACATTTATTATCTCACTGTTTCTGCGAGTCAGAAATTCAGGCACAGCCTAGCTGAGTCCTCTACTTAAGGATATCTCACAAGGTTGCAATCAAAGTATTGGGCAGGGCTGGGGTCTCATCTAAGGCTCAACCAAAGAAGAATCTATTTCTAAACTAATGTGATGAGAGTATTCAGTTCTTTGTATGCTGTCAGGATGAGGACACTTTCAATTTCTTGCCACGTGGACTTCTTCATATGATGACTTACTTCATCAAAGCTAGCAAAGGAAACTGTTAATAGAGAGAGTCTGCTTGCAAGATGGAAGTTCCAGTCTTATATAACAATCATGATGGGAATATCCCATATTCTGCTGGTTAGAAGCAAGTCACAGGTTCCATCTACACTCAAAGGATGGTATTACACAAGGGCATAACAGAGATAATTGGGGGCCATCTTAAGAGTCTTTCCACCACATATGTGATGATAGATATGGCTGTACTTATATCTACTATCTTTTTATTTTTACCATCTTTTATTTGCTCCTTTTTTCTCTTTTCCTCCCATATTTTGGATTTATTGAGTAATTTNCATCCGACTTCAGCTCAGGTCATGATCTCGCGGTTTGTGGGTTTGAGCTCCGTATCGAGCTCTCTAGTGACAGCTGGGAGCCTGGAGCCTGCTTCCCATTCTGTGTCTCCCTCTCTCTCTCTGCCCATCTCCTACTTGCACTCTCTCTTGCTCTCTCAAAAATAAATAAACATTTTTTTTAAAAAGTTACCCACAGGGATAACACAAAATATTACCCCCGTCTGCTTTCAAGTGATATTATACTACTTTCTATATAGTATAAAGACCTTACCACAACTTACCATTTCTCCCCTCCTGACTCTCATGCTATTGTTTTCATATATTTTACTTCTATGTATTATATGAACCTCAAATACGTTTTTGTTATTTTTGCTTTAACTGGCTGATTATCTTGTAAAGAGACTTACATAATGACAAAATTTCTTTTCATTTACCCATAT
>NW_027529583.1:1550959-1552410 GCF_008692635.1 Crocuta crocuta | reverse complement strand
GAACATGAACATGAAACATGCTTGTAATGAATTATTTCATCTTCTATATGCCTGAAAAAATATTTTGCCTCCATTTAAAAAAAAAATTTAATGTTTATTTTTGAGAGTGAGATAGAGTTGAGCAGGGGAGGGGCAGAGAGACGGAGACAGAGAATCTGAAGCACGCTCCAGGCTCTGGGCTGTCAGCACAGAGCCCAATGTGGGGCTCAAACCTACAAACTGTGAGTGAGATCATGACCTGAGCTGAAGTCAGACGCTTAACTGACTGAGCCACCCAGGGACCCCCTCCATTTTCTTTTAAAGATATTTTTTCTGGTTATAGAATTCTAGGTTGACAGTTTTTTCTTTTAGTACTTTAGAGATATCATTTTGCTGTCCTCTGTTTATAAGAAACCTGTTGTCATTGTTATCTTTGTTCTCCCATACTTAATATGTAGTTTTTCCCCTGCTGCTTTTAATATTTTCTCCTTATCACTGGTTTTTAAAATTTTGATTGTAATGTGTCTTATGTGGTTTTCTTCATGTTTTTGCACTTGAGGGTTTGTTTAGGTTCTTGAATCTGTGGACTTAAAGTCTTGATCAAATTTGAAAATTTTTGTCCATTATTTCTTCAAATATGTTTTTTGTCTTCTGCATTCTGCTTCTCTTTTTAACATACACATTTGTCCATTTGAAGTTATTTCACAGACCACTGATTCTGTTTCCCTTCCCCTCAACACCCCCAACTTTGGGTGTTTCATTTTGGATTGTTCCTATTACTAAGTATTTAAGTTTACTAATATTTTCTTCTGCAGTAGCTAACCTGCCATTAATTCCATCAAATGTATGTTTCATCTCAGACGATATAATTTTAATCTTTAGGGATTTGAACTGGGTCTTTTTCAAATCTTCCATGTGCCTATTTAACATGTTCAGTCTTTCCTCTATATTTTGAATCTATGGAATGCAGTTATAATTTTTCCCTTGATTTTGTGTTATTTCTGCATCAGTTTTAATTCATTGAATTTTTTTCCTAATTTTGGGTCATTTTCCTGCTTCTTTGCTATATGTCAAACATTGTCTTATAGGGTGCCATATATTTTGGGATTGCTGTAAATACTCTTGAGCTTTGTTCTCGGGTGCAGTTAAGTTACTTAGAAGTAGTTGTATACTTTTGAGTATTGATTTTGAGTGTTGTTAGGTGAGATCAGAGCATTGAGCAGTCTAGTGCTATTTCTCCCCTACTCCTGAGACGAAACCCTTTTCAGTATTCTACCCACTGCCCTGTGAATTATGTTTTCCACCCAGTCTGCTAGGAATGAGCACTATTCCTGGTCCTGTGTGATCTTCAGGAATTTGTCCCTTTAAACTTCTCTGGAGTTCCTTTCCTCATGTGTATGTACTGACCTGTACTCAGCTGAATAGTCAGTGGGGACTCTGCACATCTCCAAAGTTCTCTTTCTATATAGCCT
>NW_027529583.1:1547404-1550820 GCF_008692635.1 Crocuta crocuta | reverse complement strand
AGATCTCCAGAGTTCTCTTTCTTTATAGCCTTTTCTTCTTTGATAACTCTTGCTGCCTTGGCTTCCCTGGATTCCCAGCTCTATGTTCTCAGTTTGGGTATCTGTCAGGACTGTCCTGGGTTTTTTCCTTCCTGCAGTAAGCTTGAGCAATCAGAGGGTGCATCTTATTTGCTTGTTTGTTTGCTTTATCTTTTGGAGATAATTGTCTTTTGTTGCCTGATATTAATTTCATGAAAACTATTTTTTCATACCTTTTCTCCATTTTTTTGCAGTGTATCTGTCAAGAAATTAAATCTGGTACCTATTATTCTGTCTTAGCTGGGAACAGACATATCACCTAAGTCCCTTTTCATTTTTAATCCTCTACATGCAATCAGTAGTCAATTAATAGTTGAGCTAACTTTTATATATGTCTTATATTCTTGAAAAAAATGATGTAAGTCTGTTTTAGGTTGGATACTTCAAACGTAGACCCTGAGATGTAGACTTTTTGTTGTTGTTGTTGTTGCCTTATTGAGGAAGTTTTCTCAGAAGGGAATTGAGGGCAGTAGTACAGGGCAAGGGAAGGAGTCAAGCCGGTTGTGATATCAGTTGGAGACTATCTCAGTCTGATCCTGTGGGGACTTCTGGAGCACAAATTGCATCATGCAGTTGGTTCCACCATTAGGCAAATGTGGAGATGGGAGGACTTTTGTACATCCTTGTTAATAACTTAATGAGAATAAGCTGCTTCTTGCAGGAAATGACTTCCCCAGTGACACAGCTCCCAATCAGACAATGACAGTATTTTTTAGAGAAGGAGGCAGCTGCAAGCTATTAGCAGCCAACACTCACAGTGTATGGGGGTTGGATATATGAACAGAGTAAAGGGATCTAGGAAGAACAACAGCAGCATTCCCTATATTGTTTCATGGGTCTTTATCTCCAAAATGCCTTGTACTCAGTTGGCATTCTATATGTTAGTACCTTAATGTATAGAACTATAGCAATAGCACATTTCCAAGGAATCAATTATTTCATATGCATAATTTTTTAGATATTAAAGAGTATCCTTTTAAAAATTTCTTGATGAGGGGGCCCCTGGGTGGCTCAGTTGGTTAAGCACCCGACTTCGGCTCAAGTCATGATCTTGCAGTCTGTGGGTTCAAGCCCCGCGTCAGGCTCTGTGCTGACAGCTCAGAGCCTGGAGCCTGCTTCAGATTCTGTGTCTCCCTCTCTCTCTGCTCCTCACTCACTCATGCTCTATCTCCCTCTGTCTCTCACAAATAAATAAACATTAAAAAGCATTTTTTAAAAAAAACTTCTTGATGAGAATGTTTCTAAAATATATCATATATTTTCCTTACATCACATAGAAGATGGTGAGATCAAAATGGTCTTCCCGTGTTGACTCAGGGTGATAATTTAGGAACCTTAAACACTTTTCAGGGCTGCAAGTCAGTAGGATCTTCCTTTCTGAATCTTTAGGTGAATTTTAGGAGCTACTGTACAAGTCAGTATGCTGGGCTGTCAGATATCAGCTGTCATTACCTTTAATAGTACACTGAGTTCTTGAAGGTTTCTTCAGCTTCAAATCTCAGAGGGCTGAGAAGTCTGAGGATCAAAGATGTCAGGTTTGTGAGAAAATAAGGTGTGGATTATGTCCTGAGGATTTCTCCTAGAATGGATTATAGGGCTTTAGTTCTTTGGCAATTGACAGATTGTATGATGTATGAGGTGTTAAAGCATGCTCATGCTTGCTTCTCCTTTATAGCCCAGCCCTGCATCCTGGGGTTTTCTAAACTTTAACATCTACTGGAACCCTGTAATCAGAGTCCATCCATGATTCAATTGATGATTGACTTTTCAGATGAGAGAGTTGATTTGACAAATTTCATTCTTATGGGCATTAAGGAATTGGAAAGACAAAATTTGCTTTTACTAATTTTCCGACTTAGAACCTTTAGAAGTCATTTGTTGCTTTTGTCGTCTGAGATTGAGGAATGTTTTAAAGTAGGCAAAGAATTGCTTCTCGGCCTTTTGGCTAAGGTTAAGTGCAGCATCTGTTCTTACCAGTTTGAAGTAGGTGAAGAATTAAAATGGAATGTAAGAGGGGCGCCTGGGTGGCTCAGTCGGTTAAGTGTCCAACTTCGGCTCAGGTCATGATCTCATGGTTCATGGGTTCGAGCCCCACGTCGGGCTCTGTGCTGACAGTTCAGAGCCTAGAGCCTGCTTCAGATTCTGTGTCTCCCTGTCTCTCTGCCCCTCTTCCACTCACAGTATCTCTCTGCCTCTCAAAATATGAATAAAAACGTTAAAAAATAAAATAAAATGGAGTGTAAGAAAAGGAGATTGAGTTTGCAGTTCAGTATTTCATGGTCTCCAGAACCTTTGTTCTTTTTTCCAAAACGGCAGTGAGTTAAGTGGTACATTCTGTATGGTAACAGGGTTTGTTTATGCATCTGCCCTAAATTGAAGCTGAAAATATAAAGTGTCCTGATCCCTGGGGCTGTTCTTCTTTGTGATGTTCTTATTGCTCAGGAACTGAATGAGGGGTGAGGGGTGCAATCCATTGGATTTGGCACAGTGATGTGCTCGAGAGAGCTCCATGAGAGCCAGTTGTGTATATCTCTTTCCTATTCCACCTTTAGTGATGTCTCACTCATAGCTTGAAATTGGCCATGGTGGGAATATTTATACCATGGAAATTGGCAAACACTAAAAACAGGGTTTTTTCTGTTTTTCTTTTCCCAGAGAGCCAACATTTTTAATGTTTACCAGCACACCACTGCTGTCCAGACCATTGGCCTTAGCATAAGCCACTAATTAATGCTTTATTAAGGCAACTTTAAAAAAATTGACATATAACAACCAATAAATTATCTTAGTTTCAAGTGTACAATGTAATGAATTGTTATTTGTATTTATTGCAAAATAATCAACACAATAAGTCTAGTTAATATCTATCACCCATACATAGTTACATTTTTTTCTTATGATGAGAATTTTTAAGATTTACTCTTTTAGCAACTTCCAAATATGCAAAACAGTATTATTAATTATAGTCACCATGCTGTACATTGCATCCCTATAGCTTATTTATTTTATAACTGGAATTTTGTACCTTTTGACCACCTTCACTCATTTTGCCCAACCCAGCCTCCCTGTCTCTGGCAACCACCATCTTCTCTGTTTCTATGAGCTCAGCTTNTACAGTGTTTATCTTTCCCTGACTTACTTTATTTATAAAAGCACCCTCAAGGCTCATCTGTGTTGTCACAAATGGCAAGATTTTCTTCTTTTTCATGGGAATATATTCCCCAGTGTCTGTGTGTGTGTGTGTGTGTGTGTGTGTGTGTGTGTGTGTATACTGTAATGTCTTTATCTATTCATGTACCAATGGACACCTAGGTTATTTCCATGTCTAGCCTATTGCA
>NW_027529583.1:1546925-1547245 GCF_008692635.1 Crocuta crocuta | reverse complement strand
TGAAAAAAAATGCTGTAGTGAACATTGGGGTAAATATAATATTTTTAGATTTTATTTATTTATTTTGGAGGGAGAGAAGGAACATGTGCACAAGCAGGGGAGATGGGGAGAGGGAGAGAGAGAGAGAGAACTCTAAGCAGGCTTCATGAACAGCAAGGAGCCTGACACAGGGCTGGATCCCATAACCCTGGGATCATGACCTGAGCCAAAATCAAGAGTCGGATACTCAACTGACTGAGCTACCCAGGTACCCTGCCTTTTTTTAATTAATGTTTTTGTTTTCTTCAGTTAAATACCCAGAAGTGGAATTACTGGATCAA
>NW_027529583.1:1537862-1546715 GCF_008692635.1 Crocuta crocuta | reverse complement strand
GGGGTTTTTTTTTTTTTTTTTTTTTTTTTTTTTAGGAATGTTCATGCTGTTTTCCACAGTGGCTACACCAATTTACATTCCCACCAACAGCACACAAGGGTTCCCTTTTCTCCACATCCTCACCAACACTTATTTTTTCTTGGCTTTTTATTGATAGTTATTCTAACAAAAGAGGTGTGAGATGATATCTCATTGTGGTTTCAATTTGCATTTCCCTAATGATTAGTGATGTTGAACATCTTTTCATGTACTTGTTGGCCATCTGTATGTCTTCTTTGGTTAAATGTCTATTCAGATCCTCTGCCCATTTTTTTAAAATTTATTTCTGAGAGAGAGAGAGACAGACAGACAGACAGCGTGAGCAGGGGAGGGTCAGAGAGAGAGGGAGATACAGAATCTGAAACAGGCTCCNAATCACAATTTTTTTGCTATTGAATTACATACATTCTTTATATATTTTGGTTATTAACCCCTTATCAGATATATGAGTTGCAAATATTTTCTCTCAGTAGCTTGTTTTTTCATTTTGTTAATTTCCTTGTTGTGTAAAAGTTTTTAGTTTAACGTAGTCCCACTTGTTAATTTTTGCTTTTATTGCTCAAGTCAACCTTCTTGGACAAAGAAAACAAATTAGACTCAGATGAACTCAGAGTCATCAAATTGCTAAAATGTTTGTGTCAGAGGACACCTGGGTGGCTCAGTCAGTAAGTGTCCGACTTTCCATCTCAGCTCAGGTCTTGATCTCACGGTCATGAGTTCAAGCCCTATGGTGGGCTCCGCACTGGGGGTGAANATTTTATGTTTTTTGTGCAATTGTGAATGGGATCGGTTTCTTGATTTCTCTTTCTGTTGCCTCATTATTGCTGTATAAAAATTCAACTGATTTCTGTACATTGATTTTGTATCCTGCAACATTGCTGAGTTCATGGATCAGTTCCAGCAGGCTTCTGGTGGAGTCTGTCGGGTTTTCTATGTAGAGTATCATGTCGTCTGCGAAAAGTGAAAGTTTGACTTCTTCTTTACCAATTCTGATGCCTTTTATTTCCTCTTGTTGTCTAAACACACACGCACTACCAAAATTCACACAGGAAGAGACAGAAAATCTGAACAGACCCATAACTAGTGAGGAAATCGAATTAGTTATCAAAAATCTCCCAACAAATAAGAGCCCCGAGCCAGATGGTTTCCCTGGGGAATTCTACCAGACATTTAAAACAGAATTAATACCCATTCTTCTCAATCTATTCCAAAAAATAGAAATTGAAGGAAAACTTCCAGACTGATTTTATGAACCCAGCATCGCTTTGATTTCCAAGGCAGAGAGAGACCCAGCAAAAAGAGAGAACTACAGGCCAATATCCTTGATAAATACGGATGCAAAAATCCTCAACAAGATCCTTGCAAATCGAATCCAACAGCACATAAAAAGAATTATCCACCATGATCAAGTGGGATTCATTCCTGGGTTACAGGGCTGGTTCAATATTCGCAAATCAATCAATGTGATACATCACATTAACAAAAGAAAAGATAAAAACCATATGATTCTGTCGATAGATGCAGAAAAAGCATTTGACAAGATACAGCATCCCTTCTTAATAAAGACCCTCGAGAAAGTCGGGATAGAAGGAACTTACCTAAACATCATAAAATCCATCTATGAGAAGCCCTCAGCTAACATCATCCTCAATGGGGAAAAACTGAGAGCTTTCCCCCTGAGATCAGGAACACGACAGGGATGTCCACTCTCACCACTGTTGTTTCACATAGTGCTGGAAGTCCTAGCATCAGCCATCAGACAATATAATTAAGACCTTAATACCTTGTATGTTCTAAATACAAAACTGGCAATTTACAGTATTCTTTTTTATTAAGTTTTTTATTTTAATTCCAGTACAGTTAACATGCAGTGTTGTAATAGTTTCAGGTGTATAGTGATCCAACAATTCTATACATCATTACTCAGAGCTCATCATAAGTGTACTCTTAATCTTCTTCACCTATTTCACTCATCCCCTCTGTGACCTCCCTCTGATATGCTTTATTTTAAATAAATACTCTAAGTTAAAGTTTTTTTTTCAATATGAAAATTTTTTACTTGAAGCATACTTGAGAATACATAGCTCTAAAACATATATATAAAACATTCCAGGGACGCCTGGGTGGCTTAGTCAGTCGAGTGTCTGACTTCGACTCAGGTCATGATGTCACAGTTCGTGGGTTTGAGCCCCACGTCGGGCTCTGTGCTGACAGCTCGGAGCCTGGAGCCTGCTTCAGATACTGTGTCTCCCTCTCTCTCTGCCCTTTCTCTGCTTGCACTCTGTTTCTCTCTCTCTCTCTCTCAAAAATAAATAAACATTAAAAAAAACATTCCATCCAAGAAAAATAGAATACACACTTTCTTTAAGTACACACAGAAGACTCTACTGGCTATAATATTCTCTCATTTAACCCCTACCACAATCGTATGCTTTATAATCCCCTTTTTACTGAAAAAGAATCAAAGATCAGAGAGGTTATCTAATTTATGTGAGTTTACACAGCAAGTGAGTAGCAGGAGCAGGAAGCAGGGGGCCCTGATATTTTGAAAGCCCGTTCTTCTCCACGTGCCGGATTGCCTTTCTAAACATGACATTAGCAGCCTGAGATTGTTCCCCAATGAGGCACACATTTATTTATTTTAAAAACACTTTAGAAAAGAAAAAAGAGCTAAACACAAAAATGAGAGCTTTCTCATAAATGATAGTGCCTCTTTCTATAGCTTTCTCCCCCACCTCCTCATAGAGACCTGTACAGGAGAACAGCCTGCCACTTACCACAGTCAGCTTCATGCCTCTGCAGTGCTCCCTCGAGCTCGTGAGATTCCCGCTATGTCACATTGGATTGATCCTGCTGGGAAAGTTTACTGCATAAGCCTTGATTTCTCCAGTGATAACCTACCATTTATCAATTGGTTAATGTGTGTCTTATTCATTTATGTAGTCTACTGGAGGGAAATTTGGCATAGCTTCTTTTTGCCTTTTAGCAAGGCAAGTTTTTGTTGTTGTTAAGTTTTGCACATTCTTGTATGTGTGTGTCTGTGTGTTTAATACCCTAGTTTATAACAGAAATTCTTCTTTGAAGGTAAAATAATTCTTCATGGTTACGATGTAACCTTAAACTCTCATAGCATATACGAACACTTTCTCAAAGCTGAGAAATACACCTGCTTGAGCCAGCAGATTAGTTTTTAATTTGTGATGTTTTCTTAAAACATAAAATATTCTGCATTTTTTCTTGGTGAATAATTTTAGAATGGGTTCCCAAATTGCACTGCCAGTTCAAGTCTGGCGGTAGTTCAAGTGGGCTGTAATAAACAGATAAAGGTCTGGAAGTGTGTGTTCCTGTTAAGGACAATGGGGCTGGAAGGGCTAGAAGTAGAGAGTCTCAGAACAGCAGTGTGTCCAGGGGGACAATCTTGGAGGCCAAGGTGAAATGCTGATAAACACAGGCACCCATGCATTTGGGAGGGTGAGTGCAGCTACATTCCTCATTAACCTGATAACAGTCCTTTGCTCTCTGGCAAGGTTGTCTTGGTAGGCTCAACATGCAGCTGAAAGAGGACTATACGGTGAGTGCCGGAGGTCCAGTTAGGACATAACTGCCAAACAGTTCATATCGCTGAGCTGAGCGCCAAACTGGTGCAATGACACAAGACCCACACAAATATTCTTATTCAAAGACTGTTCTGACTACCTATTGCTGGGTATCAAACCACCCCACAACAGGCGCTTAAAAAATAGCAATCACTTATTTTGCTTACCAATAGGGGGGTTGACTGGGCACAGCCAGGCAGTTCCTCTTGGGACCTATCAGATGGTTTCAGTAACAATGGCTGGAGTTGGGGCCATCTCCAAGACTCCTTCCCTCTTAGGTCTGGTGCTTGTGCTGGGGACTGGAACAGGTGGGAATCCTGGGGTGTCTCTCTCTCTCTATGTCGCCTTTCAAACATGGTGGTATAGACAACCAAGCTTATTACATGGTGGACGAAGGCTCTCCAAGAAGGTATTTTAGGAGATAACATTCAAAAGGTGCCAAACATATAGTAGAGTACCTAATGGTAAATATTACATTAGTCCAAAGGAATTTTGAGTTTAGAATTCCAAGCAAACAGAGTTCCGGTGAAGCACATTGTTCTCTTTATAGTAAAGTATATAAGGCTGATCTGTGGGATTAGAGACTGTGGGGTGTGTAGAGGTGTGCTCCTGTGTGTGTGTCCATGTGTGTGTGTCTGTGTGTGTTTTCAGGCATGTAAACAATATTATGATTCCTAGAATCCCTCAGAGGTTCCTCTTGTTCCTGGCTAGAGAGAAGAGAGAGAAATTCACATGATCCTATCCCTCTCCACATCCAGCTTCTTCTTTGTAATCTGAGATTTTTGTGTGGTCCTGTATCGCCTTCAGTCCTCAGTGAGAGGACATGCCTAATGACTAAGTTGTGTAGCAATAATTGGACATACCATAGATGAGGCTATGCATTTTACTTTGGTTCTAACCATGTTTAAGTGGCTCAGCCTCTAAAGCTTATGAATTTACTTCAACTCAAACACAGGAAGGTATCTTGTTTATTGCTAATTAGTATAAAATGTAATTACTATGAAAGTAAAAACATGTTGGCAATCCAGCAAGGACTCCTTAGTCTAAATTTATTTCATTTGGAGGATAGGGAAGGCTTTTTTTTCAAGAAATATAAGAAGAGGAGGCATTTTTCTAGGGAAATTGAACCTTGAGAGACTAGAGTTTAAATATATCATATTTAATCATCACTGTACTAACCCTTTTAACATCCAATTAAAGATTAATTCATACATCGAGCTCTAGAAGCATGTTTCATTTGCTTATCTTTAGTCTAAGCTGGTGTATGTTTAGTTTTAAAAGCACCTTGGATGCTGTTCTTTGAGCTTTCTTTGTGGTAATTAAGTTAATTGAGGGAAGTCAGGGCCTAAGTATTTAAGAAATGAAATTATGTGGCCATTAATTTGTGAAGCTCCTGATTATCTTCTCATTCAGAGAGTTTAAAGTTCATTTCAGAATCATAAATAAAGGAGAGATGACAAGTCTAGTTTTATGAACTAGGCCCTGGCTTCAACCACTTAAGGAAAGCATCCTAAGTCCAGTTTCCAATTTTTTTAATGTTTTTTATTTATTTCTGAGAGAGAGAGAGAGATAGCATGAACAGGGGAGGGTCAGAGAGAGAGAGGGAGACACAGAATCTGAAGCAGGCTCCAGGCTCTGAGCTAGCTGTCAGCACAGAGCCCAAGGCGGGGCTCGAACCCACGAACCGTGAGATCATGACCTGAGCCGAAGTCAGACGCTTAACCGACTGAGCCATCCGGGTGCCCCTAAGTCCAGTTTCTAATTGCCTTGATCCAGTTGTGTGAATTACCCCCACTTGTTTTTGCTTTTTCATAATAATAATGGGGCACACATTTCTTGTAAAGAATAGCTGACTTATTAAGAGTGTGTTTAGTGCTATTTCAGAAAAGGTAATGTTCTGAAGAATTTATTTAGATAAATCCCTTGCTTTATTCCATCCAGTTGACCTGGTCCCTTCTTCCTGTTCCTGCTCATCTCTGTGACTCTCATCTATCCTTGATGAGGCTCTGAAGGACACCTCCAGTCCTCAGCTTGGATTAGTTGCCTTGTTGCAGTGGGAATAGGCCTTCAATGCACACATTCCTGTATGGTTTCTAGCACTTTAAATGAAAGTAAGTAATTATCTGTTTAGATGTCTGTCACCTCACTAGATATTAGCCCTCTGAGGACAGGAACTTTCTTTTTCAACAGTGTACCCTCCATATTCAAAGAAAATTATATAAGCTGGGGAGAAATTATGTCTCAAACTCAGGGCACGTGATACTCACCCAATAAATGCTTAAGGGATGAATGTGTACAAATATCCTGGAGTTTTAATGAGTGCTTTTCAGGAGCCCAAATCAATGCAAAGTTGACCTGATAAAGTGAGCTTTGAGGCATTTTGATGAATGAAAAACACAGTTTTGAATTCCAAAGAACAATTTTCTGATACGTATTGCAAACCAAAAATTATGCTTAATAAAGCAAACTGTGCATTTTTCTATTGTTGGGTTTTATCATCTGTGAACCCTAGCTGATTGATAAGTAATGTATTAGTTATCTATGGCTGTGTACAAATTATCCAACACTTAGTGACTTATAACAACACACATTTCTGATCTCACAGTTTCTGTAGGTCAGGCATCTGGGCGTGGGAGGGGATTACACGAGAGGATCCTCTGCTTTGGCATCTCATCTCACGGTCTCCAGTGCTCTCGAGGCCCCAGCTGGAAAGGATCTACTTTCCAAGCTCAAACTTGTGCTTGTTGGCAGGACTCAGTTCCTCATGAGGCCTCGCTTGGTTCCTTGCCATGTGGTCCTCTCCATAGAACATCTCATACATGGTGGCTGGCCTCCTCATGGGGGCCACACAGGAGGACTGGAGAGGGTGCCAGCAAGAGAACATGCACAAGTCACAGCAATTTGTAAACTAATCTTGGAAGTGAGATCCCATTGCTTTTACTATATTCTACTGGTTACTAGGTCCACCCTACACTCAAAGGGAGGGGATTACATGAGAGTATGCATGCCAGGAGGTGGGAATCATTGAGAGCTGTATCAGAAGCTTCCTACCATTCCTAAATGAGAATTTAAGACAATTACAAAATGTATAACACAATATTGGGGGCACAAAAATGAAACACACTAATGTGATTTAAAAAAATTTAAGCTCCAATTTTCTAATGCTTTATTCTTTAATCCAGAAGCATTAGTTTTTTGTCTACTTGGTGCCACACCTCACAGTACACTCATGGCACCCCAGAAAGGAATAAGACTGTTAATGACTGAAAGAGCTTAAAGATCTGTGAAGGAAATAAGCATGGAGGGAAAAAAAAAAAAACATTAAGGTAAACTTCATAATGCAAGTACTTGAGTGTGGTTTTTGGAGTATCGGGTAGAGTAGATGTCAGGAAAGTGTACTTAGAGCTGCATTGCTGAAAGTTGTTTGCGGAAGTGAGTCATGAGGAAGAATTTCCTAAGCAGAGAGTGGTGACAGGAAGAGCTTGTGGAAAGGAAGAAATACTGCTTATTTGAGATTAATGAAATCAAGGTTTTGCTGATCATAGAAATACATAAGAAAAAATCATGAAGTAGCTGGAAGAGAACTTATACCAACTGTCCCCTAAGTCTCAATGTCAGTGCCAAAGGGAGCAGAGGTGACTCAACTCCCAGAGTTAGGAGAGATGACTTTGTGAAGATGATCTTTGGCAACTGCTCTTGTCTCCTTAGGGGTTACTTATGCTGGATTTTTCTTCTTGTTAAAAAATTTTTTTCAATGTTTATTCATTTTTGAGAGAGAAAGACAGAGCATAAGTGGGGGAGGAGCAGAGAGAGAGGGAGACACAGAACCCGAAGCAGGCTCCAGGCTCTGAGCTGTCAGCACAGAGCCCTACACAGGGCTCAAACTCCCGAACCGTGAGATCATGGACCTGAGCCAAAGTCGGATGTTCAACTGACTGAGCCACCCAGATGCCCCTATGCTGGATTTTTCTGAATTCATGACTGGTCCTTGATGAAACAGTGAAACATGCACATTTTGTCATTTGGGTCAGAGTTGAAGCCCCTCTCCTGCTCAGTGGTATTTAACCTCAGGAATTTAGTCCATTCTGGGTGGTTTCTTGTCATCTGAGGTTTCACCAGGCTAATCTTGATAGGCAGTGTGCCTCCCAGGCTCCCTAGGAAGGTGTCCCTCCTTTTACCCATCAGAGCCTACGTAATGTGTTTCCTCTCCAGAGGGAAATAAAGGAGGAGACTTAAGGCCAACATCCAAACTGGCAAAGAAACTGATACCTGTGTCACCTGATTTTAAGGCCAGTATCTAAGGTCGCAGCAGAAATTATCCATAGTGGGGCACCTAGGTGGCTCAGTTGGTTAAGCATTCGACTTCGGTTCAGGTCATGATTTTGTGGTTCGTGGGTTTGAGCCCTGCATCGAGCTCTGTGCTGACAGCTCAGAGCTTGGAGCCTGCTTTGGATTCTGTGTCTCCCTCTCTCTCTTCCCTCCCCGCCTCATGCTCTCTCTGTGTCTCGAAAATAAACATTAAAAAAAATTTTTTAAATAAATAAAGAAAGAAATTATCCATAGTGATGTGGCAAGGCAAGTGTACTTGACTGGAGATTAAACAGTTGACCCTTGAACAGCATGGGTTTGAACTGTGCAGATCTACTTACATGCAGGTTTGTTTTTTTAATATAAATACAGTGCATTATTGTTAATTTATTTTCTCTTCCTTGTGATTTTCTTAACAACATTTTCTTTTCTCTAGCTTTTGTTATTATAAGAATACCGTATATAAGACATATACAAAATAAGTGTTACTGATTATTTATATTATCAATAAGGCTTCTAGTCAAAAGTAGGCTATTACTAGTTAAATTTTGGGGCAGTCAAAAGTTATATGCTGATTTTTCAACTGCACAGGGGGTCAGAGCCCCTAACCCCTGTGTTGTTCAAGGGTCAACTGTAATTGCATTATTTTGCTCTTAATTGTCTTATTTTTTGCTTTTGCTGTCACCTCAATTACATTTGTACAAATATACCTCTTTTCTTGAGACAGGAGCATGTATATACTTCTGAGTTTAATTGTTTTTGGCATCATTCAATTTTACGTTGTTCAAAATAGTAACTCTAAGATGCCATTATCTAATGATTGATGAGTTCTCTACTCTGCCTCATTGTCTCATGTTTAGGTTTTTTTTTTTTTTAATGTTAGATTATGTAAAAAAAAATTCTGTATACT
>NW_027529583.1:1537109-1537760 GCF_008692635.1 Crocuta crocuta | reverse complement strand
AGAGGAACTATTTTTCAGAGAGGATGAGAGAGCTGACACATGAACCTAAAGCCTGTGTTCTTTGCATCAAGCCAAACAAAAGAACCAGTAGATGAAATTATTTTCTGGAATCTTTGAGAGATATGCAATGTCAGCAGAGTTTCTCAGTGGTGAGATCTGGGCAAATGATAGTTCTCTTTTCCAATAAGAAGGATCGCTCTTCAAACTATAGGTTGAATAGCTTTCTGTCAATCCTTGAAATGAGGAGATGAATAAAATAAGCTAGGAGNCTATCAGCACCCCTTTTTGTAGCTTTTTGAATTTGCCTATTTATGACACCAGTATCCCCTTGCCTACACAGTGGTCATCAAGACCCTCTTCCATGTCGATTGCAATGCAGTTCTCAGAAGACATCTTACTTTGTATATGAATTTAAAAGAAAACCTTAAATTTCTGTGTTTTTAGAAACTAGGATGGGTTATACCCAGCTTCTGATTGGTAAAATATTTCCCTTCTTTTTTCCCACTAAATCTCTAAGGGCCATAGTCTGATTTTTAAATCCTGAGCCACAACAGCTACATGTGTCAAATTATGCTATAATTATGTGCTTACATATATGTCTTTCCTACTAAATTCGGAGCTCTCTGAAAGTTGGAGTCCTGGGCCTTCATC
>NW_027529583.1:1536068-1537059 GCF_008692635.1 Crocuta crocuta | reverse complement strand
TATATATGTATATATATATATGGGGGCGCCTGGGTGGCTCAGTCTGTTAAGCATCCTACTTTAGCTCAGGTCATGATCTCGTGGTCCATGAGTTCAAGCCTAATGTTGGGCTCTGTGCTGACAGCTCAGAGCCTGGAACTTCAGATTCTGTGCCTCCCTCTTTCTTAGCCCTTCCCCCATTCACACTGTGTCTCTCTCACTCTCAAAAATGAATAAGTTACTAAAAAAATGTCTGAGGGGTGCCTGGATGGCTCAGTCAGTTAGGCATCCGACTTTGGCTCAGGTCATGATCTTGTGGTTTGTGAGTTTGAGCCCCGCATCAGGCTCGGTGTTGACAGCTTGGAGCTTGGAGCCTGCTTCAGATTTTGTGTTTCTCTCTCTGCCCTTTCCCTGCACATGNCATTCATTCATTGGTACATTCATTCAGATTATTCAATCTCCCTGAGCTTTTCTTTCTTTATTCTCATTAGGAACTTTCTTTATTTTTATTAGGAAAACAATACAAAAATCACTTAGCAAGTTGTCAAATATGTAGTGAATATTCAATAAATAATGTGATATTCGTTCCTTCTACTCAAAGACTCAATTCATGAAACCTGAAGAGCTAGGTATTTTTTAGAGCAGTCAAGTGTCCTGGGACCATGTTCTTATCTGTTCTAAACTCATCTGCGTTAGTTTCAAGTTTAGCAGCCTCTAAATCCCTCTCCTTAGCAGGAGAGCAGAAGAAAAAAGGCTTCCTGGGCATTCCACTTTCCCTGTCTTACATGAACACAATTTGTGTACAGACTGTGAGTCTTGTTCCTTTTGCTGTGTGAACACAGCTATAAATAACCCCTAACCTTACAGACATGATTTGATCTGGTCCAGGTCCCGTGTTTTTTCATCCTTGATTAAACATCCTGCCTTCTAATTTTTGTACGTGACCTTTTTTTAAATCTGAGTTCACCAAATGACTTTATCATTCATTTTCCACTTTGATCAGGAGAGCTGA
>NW_027529583.1:1527712-1535517 GCF_008692635.1 Crocuta crocuta | reverse complement strand
TGCTCAGGAGAGCTCACAAATGTTTAATGTTCACAAAATGGAGACATAATAAAAATCACACATCATTAATATAGTCAAATACATGATTTGAAATTTTATCAGTGCATTAAAGAACTTCACTTTGGCTCTGTCTATTTTTTAAAAAGGCCAAACTCATTAACAAAAAGTCTGTGAAAGTTTTTGTTTTTTATTTTTTAATGATTCTGCTTATCTAGTTGCTAAGGGCCTAAATCTTGAACCTGATGAAAGAAGTTCAGGTCCATAGTTTCCTATTTGCAGTCCTGAAAATTCTTAAACTCTGAGAGACAATAGTTTTTTGTGACATATTTGGTACAAAGTTTGAGGTAAACTGAAGAAAGATTAGTTAGAGTCTCTATCCTCCTTTGTGCGAATATTCATGTTTCATGGCAAAAATACCATTGTTCGCTTACTGTGTGCTGCCCCTAGCCCACTACAAATGTTATTTAGTACATACATTCTCTATGACCTTCTTAAAATTTGAAAAGTCTGGGTTTTTAAATATATTTGGTCCCAAGAATTTCTTTGGGGGAAGACATCATGGGCCTATAGTTACCAAACTTAATCCCTGGAGTGTTAGTATATGTATATAAACACTTGTATGCAATTAAGTTCTATCACGTTTGATGATAATAGTTTCAAAGAATATTCAAAATAGTGTCTACCTACCAAAATATTTATGGATGGAATAATGTAGTGTCTGTGATTTGTTCAAACTAAAATGGGAAAGAGGAAGTGGATGCCAAGAACTTTGAAGAGTCCTAGATTTGACCTGACTTGCAAGCTCACAAGTTAGTCAGCCACAGTTTCATGGACGCTGGCAGAAGCTGCTGGGTCAGAGGCAAAGGACTTTATTATTCACTGAATAGCAACCAGCATGACTTTCATGTTCACATTAGGTCCCTCTTGCTTTCCAAGCCCAACTGGGCAACGGGAAGTGGCCCAGGTGGATGTTGTGCAAGCAGGGGGTTTGCATCACTGAGTTTAGAGAGCCTGAATCTTTTTTTCTGAAGTTTATTTATTTATTTTGACTTTGGGGGTGGGACAGAGAGAGAGGGAGAGAGAGAATCCCAAGCAGACTCCGTGCAGAAGTGTGGAGCTGGCTGCAGGGCTTAATCTCATGAACCATGAGATCATGACCTGAGCCAAAATCCAGAGTCCAATGCTTAACCAACTGAGTCACCCAGGTACCCCCTGAAACTTTTATAATGGGCACTAAGTACACCTGCCTGACCTTGCCCTGGAGGGAGATATTATCTTTGCTATACTGATCTGCTCTCTACTCTGAAGAGAGACGCTATCTTTACTGTCTAATACTGTTTACCATACAAGTATCCTTAAAACGACAGTCCATATCAAGGCATCCAGCATCTCTGGTCACAAAATATGCAGAAACACAAATGACATATGGGGAATTGTCCCCCAACAGTGGTGGTGGTCAGGGGGAGATGAAACAAAATTAACTGAGTTGATGATGGATTAAAATTGGATGATGGATACATTGAAGTACAATTTACTTCTGTATATTTTTGAAATTTTCCATGAATAACAAGTTAAAAAATAGCCACCATATAAGCACATAAGTGCTATGTGGCACTCTCCATATAAATCACAATAGAAAAGACCAAAAGTGACTATGTTAACTCTGCACTATTTCGCATCTCTGCTTCCCCGAGCAAATGTCTAAAGTCTGTTTAGTAAATGTTCTTGGAGTAAAAGTTCTTATTGGTTTGCTAGAGCACTGACAAGTTCAGTTTGATTAACTGAAATCTCTATAGGTTAAATAATCACAAATTATGAAAGTTGGGAATATTAGAGAATGGAAGAAAATGTTTTTTCAGTTTTTAATTTTTCAGGAGTACAATGTACATGTCATATGTATATAATATATATGTGTATGTAAATATACATATCACAGTATACATATAACACATATATATCACATATATATATCAGGGAGATAGAGTCAAAGGAGACTTCATTTATCTACAAGGCCTTTTATTCACATAAATAGTAATCAGACTGTCAAAAAAAGGAAATCTTGAAAATCATGCTATATAGGTGTTTTTAGCAAATATATGTTTCAAATATATATATATACTTTAGTAAAACATAGATACATAGATACATTCCTGTCCCAAAAGCAGAGGTATCTACACTAAAAAGTGAAAGGGGGGAAATAGTGGGGGAGAGGGAGAGAGGCAAACCATGAGAAGGCATGCCAATTTATCCTATACCATATGAAAAGGGATGACTAATCATTGAATTTAAGGTAAACTTTCCTGAGAATGGCTTTCTCTCTCCTGATAAACTCTCTTCGCTGGAAAAACTCCTACCTGAGAGGAAGGAAGTAGAAGAGACTGATAAAATGGGCCAGGTAGACCTGGTGGACTTCGATCCAAATCAGGAAAGACGGCACCATTACAATGGATATGAGGATGATGAACATCACTCTAGAGGAGGTGTTCAGTGTCAGACCTCTTAGTGTGGCAGTGAATAACACTGCTGGCATTTTATATGTGGTAGTGAACGAGTGAAGGCCTATAATCATAGCTCACTACTTGCTATTGTTTTTGTCTTAATATTCAACTATAGTAGTGTTTTAAAAGTTATATGAAGAATAAAAAATATGAAAGCTAAAAAAAGACTTTATTTATTTATTTTTAGTTAACATACCGTGTTTATTAGTTTCAGGTGTACAATAGTGATTCAACAATTCCATACATCACCCAGTGCTCATCACAAGTGCACTCCTTAATCCTCATTACCTATTTAGCTCATTCCCTCACCCACCTCCACTCTGGTAACCATCAGTTTGTTGTCTGTAGTTAAGGGTCTATTTCTTGATATTTGCAAATGATATATCCTATAAAGGGTTAGTATCCAAAATATTTAAAGAACTTATATAACTCAACACCCATAAAACAAGTAATCCAATTAAAAATGGACAGAAAACACGAGCAGATGTTTCTCCAAAGAAGACATCCAGATGGCCAACAGACACATGAAAAGATGCTCAACATCACTCATCATCAGGGAAATACAAATCAAAACTACAATGAGATGTCACCTCACATCTGTCAGAATGGCTACAATCAAAAATGCAAGAAACAAAAAGTGTTGGTGAGGATGTGCATTGTTGGTGAGAATGCAAACTGGTGTAACACTGTGGAGAACAGTATGGAGGTTCCTCAAAAAGTTAAAAGTAGAACTACTCTACAGTCCAGTAATCACACTACTGGGTATATATCCTCAAATACAAAAACACTAATTCAAAGGAATACATGCATCCCTATATGTATTACCAGCATCACTTACAATATCTAAATTATGGAAACAGCCCAAGTATCCACTGATAGATGAATGGATACCGAAGTGGTGTGTGTGTGTGTGTGTGTGTGTGTGTACACACACACACACACTGGAACATTATTCAGCCATAAAAAGAATGAAATCTTGCCCTTTGCAATGACATGGATGGAGGTAGAAAGTATTCTCCTAAGCAAAATAAGTCAGTCAGAGAAAGACAAACACTGTATGATTTCACTCATATGTGAAATTCAAGAAACAAAACAAATAAGCAAAGGAAAAAAAAATAAGAGAGAGAGAGAGAGAGGAAGAAACCAAGTGGTTCCATATACATTTTAGGATTTTTTTGTTCTAGTTCTGTGGCAAATGCTGTTGGTATTTTGTTAGGGATTGCATTAAATCTGTAGATTGCTTTGAGTAGTATAGACATTTTAACAATTTTTGTTCTTCGAATTTATGAGCATGGAAAGTCTTTCCATTTCTTTGTGTCATTGAGACTATTTTTTTTTAAGTTGTAAGGCTTATTTTAAATTCTCTTGCTAAATTGAGGAGGAGGGAAGCTTAATGAGGAATAGGATATTTATATAGCCTCAAAGTATATCCTCATTAATTCCTTTAAGTTACAAAAGGAAAACCTATAAACAGTGACGGAAGCAGACTAACAAAATGACCAAAGTCAATATCACCAGTAAGGCCAAATGGGCATCATGTGCCTCCAGATATGAGACCCTGAGAAAGATACAATATGACCTATGTAGTATTCCAGCCAGATATGCATTACTTGAATCAAATCATGAGAAATTAGACAGGGGCGCCTGAGTGGCTCAGGTGATTAAGCATCTGACTCTTGACTTTGGCTCAGGTCATGATCTCATGGTTGGTGGGATCAAGCCCCACATTGGGCTCTGTGCTGACAGCATAGAGCCTGCTTGAGATTCTCTCTCTCCCTCTCTCTCAGCCCCTCTCCTCACACATGAGCATTCTCTCTCTCTCTCTCTCAAAATAAAAAAAATAAACTTTGAAAGAAATATATATTTAGAGGTACATGGGTGGCTCAGTCAGTTACGTGTCTGACTCTTGATTGTGGTGCACATCATGATCTTGTGGGTTTGTGGGATTATCCCTGTGTCAGGCTCCATGCTGATAGCATGGAGGAGTCTGCATGAGATTATCTCTCCCTCTCCCTCTGCCCCTTCCCAGCTCACATGCAAGCAGTCTCTCTCAAAATAAATAAACATTAAAAAAAAAGAAATTAGAGGGACGCCTGGGTGGCTCAGTCATTTGAGCATCTGACTTCAGCTCAGGTCTTGATCAAGCCTTGTGTCAGACTCTGTGCTGACAGCTTGGAGCCTGGAGCTTGCCACGGATTCTGTCTCCCTCTGTCTTTGTCCTTCCCCCACTCATGCTCTGTCTGTCTCTCAAAAATTAATAATTGTTTAAAACATTTTAATAAAAGAAAAGAAATTAAACAAACTCATATCACAGGACATTCTGTAAAATAACTGGCCCAAACTCTTTACAAATACTGAATTCAATAAAAATATTTATGATCTTGATGAACAGTGAAGTATATAGAATTTTGAATCATCATATTTTACACCTTAAACTAATATAATACTGTATGTTAATTATCCCTTAATAAAAAATTAAAATAAAATACTAAAAAAATATTGATGAAGGACAAAAATAAAAATAAAAGGCTTAGAAATTTTTCCAGATTGGAAGAGACTAAATATACGTGACAACTAAATGCAATGTGTGATACTAGACTGGATCCTGTACTAGGAAAAAATTGCTGTAAAGTATATTGTTGGAACAATCAGTAAAATTGGAACATGGAGCATAGATTAGATAAAATACTGCATCAGTGCTAATTTTTCCAATTTTCACAACTTTAGTGTGGGCATATAAGATTATATGTTAGGAACATGTTAGGATACATAGGAAATCCACACTGAATGATTAAGGTGTAAATATGCATGCTATTTGCAAAAGGTTCAGGAGAAAAGGGGGGAGGGAGAGAGATTATGATAAAGCAAATGTGACAAAATATTTACAATTAGTGAATATGGACATGGATAATGAGAACACGGAAATTCTTTTTACTGTTATTTTTTGCAATTTATGTCTAAATTTGAAATTATTTAAAACTGAACATTGAAGAACGTGTCTTAGTTTCCAAAGTGTACAGAAATCCAAAGTGGATAAATCATGTGTTTAAGTGATGGTCATGTTCTCTGTCCAACCTCTTGCCTGCTTGGAGTAAGCTCTGGTTACTTTTAGGAACCAGATTTTAAGGAATGGTTTAAGGAATGGTTTAAGGAATGGTTCTTTTTCAATAGAATTTCATGAGATATTTCATGTATTTCACGACTAGGAACTTTCAAAACACGTTAGTTTTAGAAATACAAATAGATGAATAGCTGTTCATTTTAGAGGCAAGAGAGGAACTTGTATTTTATAATCTTTTAATAATTTTTTAATGTTTATTCTTGAGACAGGCAAAATGTGAGTGGGGGAGGGGCACAGAGAGAGGGAGACACAGAATCTGAAGCAGGCTCCAGGCTCTGAGCTGTCAGCACAGAGCCCGATGCGGGGCTTGAACTCATGAACCGTGAGATCATGACTGAGCCACACAGGCGCCCCTAGAGGAACTTGTATTTTAAAGGGTTTTTTTTTTTTTTATAGTTTATTTTTGAGACAGAGAGAGACAGAACATGAGCTGGGGAGAGGGCAGAGAGAGAGAGGGAGACAGAATCTGAAACAGGCTCCAGGTTCTTAGCTGCCAGCACAGAACCCAATGTGGGGCTCGAACCCACAAACCGCGAGATCATGACCTGAGCCGAAGTCGGACGCTTAACCGACTGAGCCACCCAGGTGCCCCGGGTATGTTGTTATTTTTAGTAAAACATTGTTTTGCATCAACCTATTACACTAATTCTTCACCCGGAGCATTTCACCAAGCTATGCCTATGCAGATAAAATCACTGTCAGTTTTAATCCTTTGCTTTTTGTAATGCTAGTGGAGTTAGTGAACAGTGGGCCATAGCTTTCACTTTAGAGATGCATAAAAACATAGAAATCATTTTAACAGATCAATAATCCTTCTTGTTTATCTGTCTCGCAGTTGCTCCAAGGAACAAGTGATAACAATTATTTTAACAGCTTTATTGGTATATAATTCACATACATACATTTTACCCATTTAAAATGGACAGTTCAATGTGTTTTTTTTGTATATTGACAAAGGTGCAACCACCACCACAATGTAACTTTAGAATATCATCATCCCACGAAGAAACCCCATGCTCATTAGCTGTCACTGCCCATTCCCTCCTCTTCCTCAGCTTCTGACGACCACTAACTTGTTTCCTGTGTCTATGGATTTGCCTATTCTGGACACTTCATAAAAACGGAATCATACAATAATACATGATCCCTTGTGACTGACTTCTTTCACTTAGCATAATGTTTGAAAGGTTCATCCATGTTGTAGCATGTATTAGCAGTTCATTTGTTTTTATTTCTGAATAATATTTCATTATATTTTGATATACCACATTTTGTTAATCTGTTCATCATTTGTCGTTTCATGGACATTAGAGTTGTTTCTATTGTTAGCAACTTAGAACAATGCTGCCATGAACATTTATGTGAGTGTATGTTTTAATTTCTCTTGCGTCTGTATCTAGGAGTGCAGTTGCTGGGTCATGTGGTAATTCTGTGTTTAACATTTTGAGGAACTCCCAAACTGTTTTCTAAAGTGGCTGCACCATTGTACATTCCCACCAGCAACATATGAGCATTCCAATTTCTCCACTTGTTATTGTCTGTCTTTTTTATTATAACCATCCTAATGGGTGCAAAGTGAAATCTCATTGCAATTTGGATTTGCATTTCCTTAATGACTAATGATTTTGAACATATTTTCATGGGCTTATCAGCCATTTTTATGTCTTCTTGCGAGAAATGTCTATTTAGATCCTTTGCCAATTTTTTAATTGGGTTATTTTTCTTTTTTATAAATGAGTTGTAAGACTTCTTTGTATATCCTAAATACAAGTTACTCATTGGATATAAAATCAACAATAGCAATTTATGCAGGTTGACCGTATTTGGTTGCTTTTTTTNATTTGAAATGCAACCTAATGGTTACCACCTGAATGAGGTCTTCTGTCTGTATATTCTTATAGGATGTATTCTGAACACACTCTTCTCTCTTCCCCGTTTTGGAGGTATTGGTCAAATCCACCCTACTAGATTTATGTTAAGATTGAGAAACATGTTGGGGCGCCTGGNCCTAGAAAAAAAAAAAAAAAAAAGATTGAGAAACATGTATTCTGCATCTTTTTAAATGTGTGTGTGGTTCCTCACCACAGTATATAGCATATACCACTCTTTTGGTTGGTAAATTTAGGGTAGACGGTTTCCACTGGCTTATTATATATTCTCAAGGAAGAAGACTTTTCCCCTCTGGG
>NW_027529583.1:1521305-1527700 GCF_008692635.1 Crocuta crocuta | reverse complement strand
CATCGGTCCTCTAATCCAATGGAACTCAAAGTGTGATCCACAGACTGATGCCAAGCCACAATCTCTTACTGGACCATAACGATTGAGTAAAGAAAAATGGAGAGTAAGGGTTTAGAAACTTTTATTGTATTTGATATTGCTGTGGAAGCCAAGTATGTGGTTTTGTGTTAGACAAAAATATGAGACCACAATTGATAGGATTTTTTTAAGTTCTATGCAAAGACCACTGAGACATACTTCTGTAACCGAAATTATCACCCACAGACAAAATCCCTTTTGGAGTCAATCAACTCTAGTTTACTTAATCCATTTAGTTTATTAATTCAAAAAAGATTTATTTAGCCCTTACACATGTAGTGAACTGCTTGAACTTGCAGGTCCATAACCTGGGTTTTCACTTACTAGGTGTGTGAACATGAGGAGGGTTCTTAATTTCTCTGGGCCTTACTTTCCCAATTTCCATCTCTATAAAATGGGAGAATAAGAGTAGCTATTCTCATAGGGTTCCTTTGAGGAATACAGGAATGACTAGGACAGTCATTTTGTAAGTGTTAATGAAGTTAAAGATGTTGCTAATAATGTAATCCAAGCAGAGGTTTATAGTTTGATAGTTTAAATTGAGGTAGTATTAGTGGGAAATGGAAGAAATTAGATGGATCTGGAGAGTATGCTCAGCACTTGCAGACTGACAATCTAGGGAGAACTGGTAAAGATCGGAGTGAGGACCAAGATGACATCTTGCCAACCATTCTCTGAAATGGGGAACCTGAAGGAGATGGGTTTGGATTGGGAGTGGGCCAAAGTGGAAGATTATGCTTTCAAATTTGGCCACATTGACTTTCGGGTGACTCTGGGGTTTCCCAGTGAAGCCCTCCACCTCGTCTTTGAAGAAGGAGACATAGATTTCAGAAAAAAGAGAGTTACACTGGAAGCAAGGTCTCATAATGTATAAATGGCAATTAGAACAATAGGAGTCACTGAAACAGCAAATGATACCATGTAGAAAGAAAATAGAATAGACCCAGGACAGAGCCTGGTAGAACATCAGTGAACATCAGTGTGTGTTCGGTGTGAGGGAAACCACAAAGGAAGCTTAGAAGAGTGGCCAGAGAAGTCTGAGAAGTGGCAAGAAAGTATAATATTGGAGAAACCAAGGAAAGATTATTTCAAAAAGGAGGATATAGTCAATAATGTCATGCAAGAGAAATTACAAAGAGCATTTATCCACAATGACATTACAAAGATTAGTTTGGGTGGCTTGGTGGGGCAAAAGCCAGACTGGGTGGAGTGACAGAGGAGTGAAGGTCATGCAGGAGAGATCACAAATGCATACCGCTCTCAGAAGTCCAGGCTTTAAAGAGGATGAGAGAAAGAGGCAGTAGTTTGGTGGGATGTGAGGCCAAGGAAGTTTGCTTTATGTATGTGATAGGAAAACCCTATGCATGATCACCAATGAGAAGACAGGTTGGGTAAAATTAAAAGTGAGAAAGGGCATAGTTAATGGGGGCAGGAAAGGAATCAAAAGCATCTGTGGGTGGGATTAGCTTTAAATAGGAGTTCTCTTCCCCACAAGTTATTTCCTTGGTGTACAACTCTAAATATTAGAACTATATTTCTTATACTGAAGGGAAATATGTTTTCTTGTAACTCTCATCTATGAGTCCTATTTCTGCTTCCTCAACTCATACACATTTGCAATTCTGTTTCCTTTTCAGTTTCTTTTATAAACATCCATAGTTCCTTCAAGCATTTTTCATATGATTTGATTTCAAGGCTTCCTTTGAGTAATGTTCAGCTTAAAATGTCAACCCAAGAACTGCCAAAAAATTTTCCAGATGCGGTTTGGCACATGCGATACCAAGCCCACTATTTATGTTTTCGTTCTTGATCTGGGTGCTATATATTTACCATTGCTCTGTAAATTACATTTTGAGCTTTTAAAAAATCATATTATACAAACATTACTTATTGTGCTTATAAACAATTGAAACCCAAGTCTTTTTCTAGGAACTGCTTTTAAGCCAGCTTTCCTGTGTTAACAGCTAAGTATGGGCCTCAAGTTTCTTTTTTCTACTTTTGACCTGTTATTTCAAGCTGTCATCCTATTGTATAGGATATGAACTCTGACATCCAACATACATACTCTTTCTCAGTCAGTGCAGTCAGCTTCAACATTCACGAGTTTGTATTGGGAGACAGTGTTCTAAGGTGATTCCCATGATTCCCACCCCCCGCAATCCTCACCTTGGTGTAATCCTCTCTCTTGAGCATGGGTAGAACCTCTGACTTGCTTTGAACGAATAGAATGTGGCAAAGGCGACGGGATTTTGCAGATGTAATGAAGGTCCCTAAGCAGTGTCTCTGAGTTAATCAAAAGGGAGAAAATCCAGGGTGGCCTTGATATAATCAGGGAGCCCTATAAAAGAGAGTCCAGACCCTCCCTGAGAGATGAGACTTGAAGCAGGAGAGGTGCGCTCCTGCTAGTCTTGATGAAGCAAACAGCCATAGGGGTGCCTAGGTGGCTCAGTGTGTTAAGTGTCTGACTCGGTTTTAGCTCAAGTCACGATCTCATGGTTTGTGAGATTGAGCCCCACATCAAGCTCTGTGCTGTATAATGTGATTTTTTAAAAGCGCAGAACCTGCTTGGGATTTTCTCTCTCCCTCTATGCCCCTCCCCAGTGCTCGCTCGCTCGCTCTCCCTCTCTCTCTCTCAGAATAAATAAATAGACATTTAAAAAAATAAGAAGCAAACATCCATATTGTGAACAACCTATGGAAAGGTATGCCCTTTAGGAGTTGAGAGCCTCAGTCCTTCAACTGCAAGAACCTGAATCCTGCCAACAACCTGAATGAGCTTGGAAGAAGTCCATGAGTCTCAGGCGAGACCCCTATTCCCACAAACACTTTGGTTGCAGGGGACCCAGCTAAGGACCCATGAAAATAATAAATACATGTTGTTCTAAGCTGCTACGTTTGTAGTAATTTGTTCTGCCTTATAGAAAATAAAGGCATTAATCTCTAGCATTTTACCCGCAATGTCTTGGGTGAGAAAGTTGGACCGCACAGGGAGAGAGCACATCTATGAAGACTCCCTCCTCCACTCCTCCCCTGTGGCTTCCACAGCATCCTTAATGCTCCTTGTCCATCAATGTAATGCATTTTGCTTGGTGAGAGGTAGAAAACATCATCGCAGTGGACTACACATCAGCTTCTGAGCCAGAAAAAAACTGCTTCCATGAAAACAGGGAGGGAAAACATTGAAAACCAGTACTGTTCATGCTGTGTACTATACTATTGCAGCACTTATTAACAGCTCTGCTAATTCATTCTGTGACAAAGCATCTGAATCAGACATTAGTGGATCATCTCTGTTGTTGTGAGAGAGCCATTTGCCTCAGAATAAAAAGTCTCTGTTAATATTCTGGGCATGCTTGAGACTCTTGACTAAGAGGCCAGTCCTGCACTCTCATTACTACTTTGTGGGTGTCAGGGCCCTCATTAAGATTTCACTTCCTTTAATGTGGTCACCTTGGCATGTTTTTGAATGACCTGAGTGGCTTAGGGGAGGACTGGTTTTTCCAAACAGTAGGCAAGAATGTAGAAAGAAATTGGATTTGGCATACTTTGTAGCATCTTATTGGATTGCTTTTAGAAGAGCTCTTAAAGAAAGGCTTTATTTAAGTCAGAACAAAGAGGAAGATTTGGCTGACGACACCGATGAGCTTCTGTGAGATTCAATGACTAATGCTGCATATCAACACCAGGCTTCCATATAGAGGGATACTAGGACATCAGTGTGTATAGACTTCTTGATGCTGAGAGAGGAAGGAAAGACAAAGCCACCTCACTACATTCCAGAAAGTTAGTAAGAATGTAGTGGGAATCTAGGAGTCTGAAAGGATTCTATATTGGTTGATGGACAAATGAGCAGAAAACTTCAGTTTCTGGGGAGAATTCAGATCTCAGAGATGGTCTCAGGCAACAGCTCTGAACCTGACCTAAAGCAGGTTTTCTTAACCTTGGCACTGTTGACATTTGGAACAGAATAATTCTTTGTTGTGTACATGTATGTAGCAGGGAACACCGTCCCATTTATTGCAAGATGTTCAGCAGCACCACTGGCCCCTACTCACTAGATGCTAGCAGCATCCTGCCTGCTCCCCCAAAAGTTATGACAACCAAAAATGTCTCCAGACGTGAGCAAATGTCCCTTGAGGGCAAAATCACTTCCAGTTGAGAATCACTGCTATAAAAAAAATCAAACATTTAGTTTTTTGTTCAATGTCTATTTGTGATGCTTTAATTCTCTGAAGTCAGTTTAACCAAAACAGATTAAGCACTTGCCTTGAACAAATGCACAGAAGTGTGCTGCGTGCTGGCAAGAGGTTCTACCCTCATTTCCTTCTCATCTAGAACTAACTGCTGGCCAGAGTTGTTTTGGTTTCTTTTTTTTTTTCCTCTTCTTCCAGAATGTTTAATGAGATAGTCAAGACTAACATACAGATGTTCATCTACAGAGGACAGGACCCCAAATTTAGAAATTATCACATTGTGGCCTTTTCCAATCCTGTTATTAAAACCATATTATATTTAATAACTACAGGCATGTCTAAGCCTTTAAAGGAAAGGGGCACCCAATAAATGCTTAATTCCTATCACTTCTAAGAACTTGATGAATTCATCAGAAAGCCACAGGCTACCTTTTGTTTAGGAGTATGAGTGGTCCTTCAAAGTTTGATGACAGTGTCCTGCAAGGAATTACTTAATCACAGAATAATATGCTTTTAATCTGAGTCAGTTTTCTTTCCACGAAAGCCCTTTTCCTTCTCAGTCATAAAGAAATACATGTTCACTAAAGACAATAAGAAAAATATAGAAAAGTATAAAAAAGAAACTAAAAATTACTTTTGGGTTCATGTTACCCTGTGTACTAGTCATTGCTTCTCCTCTCCTTCCAGACACATGAATGAATAGTATTTCCACACCTCCTTGAAATTAGGCACAGTAATGTGACTTTCATTGGCCAATGAAATGTGAGTGGAAGTTCATGTATCACTCATGAGTAAGAACACCTCATTGCCAGTGTCTGAATCTGCACCTCTCTACCCCTGCCTCAGTGATCGTGGAAACCCATGCTGATATGGCCATGTAACATTCAGCCTTCAGAGAGAGGACAGCTGTCTAAGAGAGTCACCTAGAATCATTGACAGAACATGAATGATGAAGAATAAACCTCTGCTGTTTAAAGCCCCTGAAATAGTAAAATTATTTGTTGCTGCAGCAAGACCTTGCCTATCCTATCTGAAATGATATCCATAATCCCACAACTCAGAGACAATTGTTATTAATATTAAAAAATTCTCGGGGCACCTGGGTGGCTCAGTTGGTTGAGCATCTGACTCTTGATTTCAGCTCAGGTCCTGATCCCAAGGTTGTGGGATCGAGCCCCACATTGGGCTCCACACCAAGTGTGGATCCTGCTTAAGATTTTCTCTCTCCCTCACTCCATCTGCCCCTCTCCCCCACTTACACTCTAAAATAAACAAAACATTTTCTTCAAGGATGATTTTATATAGTTGGGATCTTAATGTTTTCTATTCTAACTTTTACCACTAAGCATATTATGAAAAGACATTTCTTTGCTTTCTAATGCTTCTAGCACATCACATTCTTTTCCTTCTAAGCACTTTGTGAGATTATCTTTATTTATTTACCTAAATTTACTTGGCTTTTGCTATTTTTCTCCTTTGGAGCATAAGTTCAAGAAGGTAGGGATCAGTGATCCTTTTGGCCTTGTTCACTTTTGTTTTCCCAGTATCTGAATAGTGCTTGGCACATAACAGATGGCTAATAAACGTTTGTTGAAAGAATAATGAATGAATATTCCATATGAATTTGCCATAAGTTATCTAACAGTTTTCCTATTGCTGGAAAGTTTCATTGTTTTCAGTTTTTCCCTTTGAAGACCAAACTTTTACAGAAATCTTTTTGTTCAACCTTCTTATAGGAGAGATGTGATTAAGAGCATGGTTGCTCAAGAGTTACTACTGCATAAGGGTGTCTGAGTGGCTCAGTCAGTTTAAGCATCTGACTTCGGCTTAGGTCATGATCTCATGTTTTGGGGGTTCGAGCCCCGTGTCAGGCTCTGTGCTGATAGCTCAGAGCCTGGAGNAGCCTGGAGCCTACATCAGATTCTGTGTCTCCCTCTCTCTCTGCCCCCCACCCCCACCCCCGCTCATTCTCTGTCTCTCTCTCTCTCAAAAAAAATAAAAAACAAAACAAAACAAAACAAATGGGATTGATCTGTCATTGAACCAATTAGTTTCTGCCAATAATTGGCAAGAGCCTCAGATATCAACAAATCAAATACATAAAAGACTGGAAAGCAAGACCGG
>NW_027529583.1:1520418-1520786 GCF_008692635.1 Crocuta crocuta | reverse complement strand
TTTGCTTTGAAAGGTAATTTTAAATTCTTCAAAGCACTCTATATGTTCAAAAGGATATCATTCTAGAGGAGGTGAAGCACCATGTTCTAACTGAGGAAAGCAGCCTGGCTAAGCTAGCAGATGGAAGTAAGGAGCCAAATCCATTTACAGAACTTAGTTTCCTGCTGTTCATTCCATGTTGCCCCAGCTTCCTGATAGTAATGAGATTATCTTCAAGCGAAAGACCAAGACTTAGAAGAGAAATTGAGCACGGAAAATCAATACTAAGTTTCAGTGGTTCCTGACCAGAACATTAAGCTTCCTTTTATAGCACAGACGGAGACAGATCCGAGTGACTCAGTCCTATCTCCCTGGTTGGTGGGAAACAT
>NW_027529583.1:1519383-1520126 GCF_008692635.1 Crocuta crocuta | reverse complement strand
GTCAAAAATAACTTGAGATTTTCATCTTTAATTGAGTTGACATTTTAATTAGGTATTAACTTTCTCTGTGAAAACGAAGATGAGAGGAATTATTTGGGCTGCAGCCTTTTGGGAAGAGAACACTTGTCAATAACATCAGAGAATGCTGGCAGTGAGGAAGGTCAGAAATGATCCTCTGGTCTTTTCTCGGGGTGTGCTTTGAATCTGATGCTGTTAAATATAAAAGAGAAACGAATGTTTTATAGTTTAGAAAAAAGGTTTTATTTCAATCTTGCAAGGATATGATTTTGATCTTTTATTCCTCAAATTTGCTGAAAATTAATTTTATTACTTATACATTCTACATATTATTTACATGTATATATTCATATGTGTGTGTATATATATATATACATACATATATGTATATATATTTGTATTTACATGACTCTACAGCCGAAGTTGGCAAACTACAGCATGAGGGTCAAATACAGCCTGCTTCCTGTTTTTGTAATAAAGTCTTATTGAAATATGACTGTGTATTTTTACATGTTTATGTACTGTCTGTGTCAGTTTTTGTGCTACAATGACAGAGTTGAGTAGTTTTGACAGAGACTGTATGGCTCTTTATAGAAAAATGTTTACTGAGTCCTGTTCTAAAGCTGGATCTTTGTACTTAGCACATGTTTAAATCAGAAGGAAATAGATATTCCTATAAGAATACCTATCTATGGAGCATATGCTATTCAAAGACGGTGCTGGGT
>NW_027529583.1:1516835-1519260 GCF_008692635.1 Crocuta crocuta | reverse complement strand
CAAAGACGGTGCTTGTTGACATGGAGGTAAAAATGTATAAAAGAATGCATAAAACTCAAGAAGAGGATCTCAGAATGTTATTAGAGACCACTAGGGAGAAGAAAAGAAAAGCAATACTCAGTTGTCAATCTGGAATTAATTAAAACTTTACCAAAATGTCTATGAAAATGCACATATCAGAAGATACAGTGTAACTCAATTAAAGAAACTAAGCAAGTATTGTGTGGCAGGCCCTGTACCAAGTTACAGAGATTACAAAACGGATAACTAATGGGCCCATCACAAGAAGAACTAAGAATTATTTTTGTTGGCTTTTGTTTTCCAGAGCTGTTGCTGACTAGAGCACTGATTAGTTATACCATTGAACTGGTATATTGTGCAAAGGCAGGAAAAATGATCAAAGTTGACTCCCCATCTTTCCCTTCAAACCTGTTTCCCTTCATGTAGTCTCATCAGACACATCACCATCCAGCAGACCAACTTGCTTGTCAGATGGTCTCCCTTCTCTATTCCATCCTAGAATTTGCTTCCCACTTTGCTTCACCTCATTTGCTGAGGTGCCGCCACCTCTCAAAAGATCCCCAGACCTCACCTCTTCTTCTTTCCACAGCAGGCCAGTCTGGGTTCTGTACCTGTGATTTGTATTCCCACAGATTCCAGTACTTCTCATGCCACTGTCTTTTAATGGTCTCTTTATTTAGGAAGAGTTCACTTTCACATCATGTGAAACTAGGAAATGATAACGTCTGTGTGCAACATGGGTAAATGGATGTGGCCAGGAGGTAGTGAACCCAGGTTTTCTAGCTGCCCTCGGGTCAGTGCATATGTAAGTATGTACATGTTCACTTATTAATTAATTAATTAATTAATTCTGTTAATGCTTATTAAGCATTATCTTAATGCTGAACACTGTTATATGTAGTGGAGATATAGAAATGAACAAGACTGACAAAGTTTGTGTCCTCATAGAACTCGCATTCTGGTGAGGACAGATAGACAATGAAGATTTTCAAACTAACCCCATCACCAGCACTGCCATTTTGAAGATAAAAGAAAACTGAGACCTATTTTTTTTCCACAATTCCTTTTTTTCCCCCAAATTTTCAGTAATCTTTACACCCAATTTGGGGCTCAAACTCGCAACCCCAAGATCAAGTGTTGCATGCTCTACTGACTGAGTCAGTCAAGGTACCCCAAACTGAGACCTATTATTTACTTTAAACTCATATTGGAACCATTAGACTTTTGTTTGTGTTTTAGAAAACATTATAAATAGGCTTTTCTAAGCTGTCACACAATTAATAAATTTTACAATCAAGAATATAATATTATAGATTCATGAGAAGAAAACTCACTATAAATATATAAGGTGAATGACAAACATTATGAAAAAGAAAGGCAGGGAGAGACAGACACTGAGTGGGCTGCCAGTAGCTGTTTTTGGTAAGGTGGTAGGGATAGCACCTCTGAATGCATAGTATTCGGCGCTCACAGAGACCAGGATGAAGATGAGTGAGTGTGGATAGCCAGAGCACAATGAGAGAGAGTCAGAGAAAAAAGCATGGACCAAATTATATAATATTGTTCAGCCTTGAGAAGGAGTTAGGATTTTATTCTGAGTATGACAGGCAGAGCCATTGGAGGATTATGAGCAGAAGACTGACATGGCTTGATTTGGTTTTACAAAGTTCTTTAAGGTTACTCTCTGGAGAATGGACCAGGGAGCTGTAGGAAGACAAAACGGAAAAACCAGTTAGGAGGCTCTGGCAGTTGGGGGAGTTGATAGGTAAAGTCGCCATGACTCATTGAAGAATTAATTTTGGAGGTGAGGAAAATGGAGGAGCCAATCATGATTAATCCAAGGATTTGTCTGAACAACTAGATGTATAAAGTAGTTATTTACACACACACGCACACGCACACACACACGCACACACACTCCATACATGTCCTTGAGCTAACTGACCTAAAGGAAAACTATTAAAGAATTTAAATAATATTATACACAAATTTTTCAATAAAGGTAAAAATTTCCTCAACTACTTGGCTTTTATCTGATGAAATAAAAGTATCTAAAGAAAAAGTTGGTCCTTAGACCTTTCTTTTAATTTAATTTAACCTCCTCCTGTCATAGATGAAGAAACTTCATCTGATCATAGAGATCCAGAGGGAGGTTAAGAGGTTCATCCTAAGTCTCAGTGTTGATGTTTTTGGGAAAAAGCAGTGGAACCCCCTGTTTGTATTTCCTTTACAAATGTGGGCGTAAATTACCTTGCCTTTTATAAAAACACTATTTTCTTTTGTGTCTATTTAGAATAATACTTGAAGCTCATCCTGAGAAATCAACTTTGGAGGTTGTTTTAAAGTGGTGACTTACTAGTTTAAAATTGTTCTCAATCCATATACACATGCTTTTTAAGCCTTT
>NW_027529583.1:1513737-1516678 GCF_008692635.1 Crocuta crocuta | reverse complement strand
CCCCTCCAAAAAAAAAAAAAAAAGATAAAATCTGAACAATCCTACTTTGTTTAAATTTTACTGTCTCTTTTACTTTTAGTTCTGTATGGAAATCATCTACTGAATTAGTCTTATTTCCTTTAAAATACTGGTTTATTTTATTTGTTAAGAAGATTTTACATATTTATTTACTTTTAGTTTTAATTTAAATCCCAGTTAACATTCAGTGTAATATTAGTTTCAGATGTATGATCTAGTGATTCAGCACTCACATACTACACCCTCATCACAAGTGCCCTACTTAATGCCCATCACCAATTTTACCCACGCCCCCTCCTCCCCTCTGGTAACCATTTGCAACTATGTGGATGGAGCTAAAGAGTATTATTTGAAGTGAATTACTTTTAAATTATATATAACTGTGTAAAGTTTTTCCTGTATAGAATACCTTTAGCCTTAAGTCTATAATCCTCAGTGCACAGATGGAACAAAATGTACTTGAATATATTAAATTTTCTTTCCCCAAATATGAAGGGAAGAAGTTTAACCTATGACGGTTTTGGTGATTTTTCTGCTAAAGTGAACATAATGTGGTCTTATTAATAATTCTCTTCCTTGTCATTCAGCACATCTTGTGATACTGAACAGTCTTTTATAGTATTTTTTGTTTCATGAATCTCTAATATTTTTACTGTATTCTTTAATGTGAGGTTTATTAATTGTATAACAATTTAGAAAAGTCTAACTCTTTGTAATGTTTCCTACCATGAAAAAACATTGAGTGATTCATGTAAGTAATACATTGTAAAATGGCAGTGGTGATGGTTAAGTTAACTTAAAAAATCTTCAAGGTTCTTCCTCACTTGAAACTACGAATCTCATCTCTATGACATTTGGGTTATTCTTCTAGACTAGACTGAATATTATTTGGCACTAAAATTTAAATGTTATGTGCTTACATAAGGCCCTGTATCTTTAATAGTGGCCTTTAGGAAGATGTCCCCCTCCCAAATAAATACAATTCATATTGTACTAAATTAAGGTATAACATATAGACATTTGTATAAGTAAATTCTCTTCAGTTCTAAAAAAGTGAGATAAATTATACCATGTACCATCTTTTCTTCTGAGTTGTCTTCTCTTATAATAGCCTTTAGTCGCTATCCAAAATTCAGCGACTTATCCCCATTGTTCTTAATCAAGGATAATCACTCTTGAGCCCAAATCAGCAACAAGTATATTTCTGAGATGAAGCTATTTAACAATAGGAAGTCTCTGTTTTTCGTTATTTTGAATTTTTTCAGATCGCTTATTTCATGAGCCCTGATACTTACTTGTATTTTACTTGTTTTTACTTTAATCATCTCATTCTTACTTCGTTTTAATTCTGGAATTCTTAGCCCACAACCCCATCAAACTCCCCTTGCAACACACATATACCCTAAGGCACAATTTTAATTGCCATTTCCCCCTTACACAGGCAAGGCTGCTATCTAGACTCTAGAGACAGGACTACAGGCATTTTCATTTGTTTTGGGGATAGGCTCAGAGAAGGCAATTTACCATGATCCTATCTTTATATTAAAATCTACTATCATAGCCTCTGATTGCTTATAAATAAACTGGGATATTTTTTATGCCCAATCCCTTTCTCTCTGCCCTTTGCCCTCATAGACTCAGTTGAGTTATGTGTTTGCGGCTCACTCCATGGTCTGTCTCTCTTTACTTGGGCCTTACTCTTTTCTATATATATACCAAACAATTCCTTATTTTTAAAATGATTGTGCATTTAAAATAATATGAGTTTTGGGTGCCTGGGTGGCTCAGTCATTTGAGCGTTTTACTCTTGGTTTTGGCTCAGGTCATGATCCCAGGGTCGTGGGATTGACCTCACAGCAGAGCCTGAGCAGAGCCTGCTTCAGATCCTCTCTCTCTTTTTCTCTGCCTCTCTCCCCAACTAAAACTCTCATTCTCTCTCTCTAAAATAAAAAAATGAAATAAGTATTGTGAGAATATTGCATTATCAATTTCTGTCTGACTTGCAATAAACATTGGGAACATTTTAGGTTTTTTTCTGAGTTTATTTTTATTTATTTTGAGAGATGGAGAATAAGCAGGGAAGTGGCAGAAAGAGAGGAAGACAGAATCGCAAGCAGGCTTCGCACTCTCAGCATAGAGCCCGATGTGGGACTTGAACCTATAAACCCTGAGATCATGACCTGAGCCAAGATCAAGAGTCAGACGCTTAATCAACTGAGCCACCCAGGTGCCCTACGTTTTAGGGTTTTTTTTTTTAAACCTTTCTAACTAAGTAACTAATTCACTAAATGTTATTTGATTCTAATGACTAATGAAGATTATTTATAGTGTTGATTACCTAAAAGGTTATTTAATGGTATTACAAATCAGCCCTAAATAAATATACCTAAAGCAAATGATCTGAGGATCCCCATGTGGTCTGTCCACCTAGAATTTAGAAATATCCAGGAGAATGCTTGGCTTTCCCAAAGCACTTCTGGAGGACTGATAAATGGAACATGGGAACCAGTAGCCGAATGGGAGGTGACAGCTTATTTCCAATCTTAGAGACAAAAGGAAAACGACAAGTAGAAGAAAGTCAAAGGACTCTTTCCCAACTCTGGGCAAGAAGATAGGACAGGTGACACCTAGGGTTGGTGGAGTCTTTCGCCATGACCAATACATTTTTATCTGTCTTAGATCAGAGTTCTTTGAGGTTTCCCTATTTCATAAGGTTCATGGAATTTGGGAGCTGGAGGGAACGTTGAGAGCATGTGTTAGGGAAAGCCATGCCATTGTGCTGTCATTCATCTCTAGGGGAGAGACATCTCAAAAAACTTAAGGTTACACATTATGTTTAAAGGAGTTCAAAATTTGTTATTTGATTTTTACTTCATTGTCCTCAGACTCTTGATTTTAGATCTCTGAATCATGGCATCCAATG
>NW_027529583.1:1513318-1513604 GCF_008692635.1 Crocuta crocuta | reverse complement strand
CACACACACACACACACACACACACACACACACACACACACACCTGTTGCTGCATGGAGAGTATAAAATTTGAACTAGCACAGACTCTGAAGGATAGGAAGGATTTTATAGTATGAGAGGGAAAAGAAGGTAGTATAGCAGAGATGGCCATTTGTCAGAATTTCAAATGCATAGAATCCACCCCTTGGATTTAGCCCATCACATGACCTCCCAGAATGAAGACTACATTTGTCCCAGCCTCCCTAATTGCTAGTTTGGTCATGTGATTATGTTATGGAGAATGAGA
>NW_027529583.1:1513077-1513300 GCF_008692635.1 Crocuta crocuta | reverse complement strand
ATCTAAAGCTAATCAGGCCATTCTCCCATTTAAAACCTTTTGGTGACTTCTCACTCCATAGCATGGATTCTGAAAAGGGGGAAAATGGGCTTTTTTCCAAAGAAAAGCACAAAGGCACACAAAGGCCAAATCACCCTGGATAACCGAGCAAATCCCCATAAATAAATAGGGAATGACAGTGATAATAGTTGGGGAAAATATTAGTTTGAGAATGTAAAACACC
>NW_027529583.1:1512096-1512978 GCF_008692635.1 Crocuta crocuta | reverse complement strand
AGTTCGAACAGCTCAAGACAATGTGTGCATTTCAACCTTCTCCTTCTAAGCAGTACTATTTGTTTTTTGTTTGACGGTCTGCTTGGCCATCTTTCGTCCTTTTTTATATAAGGATTAAAAAACTCTTCACTGACTCTTTCATCAAGTTTATTGCATGTCTACTGTATGCCAGGCACTGTCCTAGGTCCTAGAAATACTGTGGTGAGCTAAACAGGCATCATCCTGCCATCAGGACTTTCAGTCAGGAGTGTGAGAAACATTCAACAAATAATTACACAATCACTTAGTTGATTACATTTGGAATAAGCGCTTTCAAAGGCAAAGTTGTAAGAGCATGCCTAACTCTCATTTTTACTTTTTCATTCTCAAATGGCCTGCTGTATAGTGTTGTCTTATACCTCCTTAGAAAGCCTATTTGGAAGCTGGTTGGTATAATGAAGGGCACCTCTGGTTCTCTGTCTCTAGAAACCTCATCACCACATAGAACTTGGTACCACCTCACTTCACAGAAGCCCTGGATTGCTTTTGGAAGGCAAGATGTAAAGGCCCTAGTGCATAGAATGGGACACACACACATACAAGTAAATATTGGCTTCATTGGAGGTCCCCAATGCCAAAAGACAGACTTATGTCCTACTCATCTTTAGAAATAGCCAAACCACTTAGGTCATACTATTGACAAGAGAAACTTTTCATGAGTCTGAGTATACATTTCTTAATTTCTAACTTGATGTTAAATATATATACGTATATGTATATAGTACCTCACCTAGCATTCTCAAAATATTTAGCGAACTAAAAAGTCAATCAGAGACAACCAGAAAACACAGTATTTTTAAGTTTAGTTTAAAAAAACTAAAGCAAATATAAAAATCAACCAGT
>NW_027529583.1:1508438-1512082 GCF_008692635.1 Crocuta crocuta | reverse complement strand
TCAACCAGTGAGGGGCTCCTGGGTGGTTCAGGTGGTTGAGCATCCAGCTTTTGATTTCAGCTCAGGTCATAATCTCACAGTTCATGAGATCGACCCCTGTGCCAGGATCTGAGCTATCAACTTGGAATTCTGTCTCTCCCCCTCTCTCTGTCCCTCCCCTGCTTGTATTCTCTCTCTCTCTCTGTCTCTCTCTCTCTCTCTCTCTCCCTCCCTCCCTCCCTCCATCCCTCCCTCCTTCCCTCTCACAAAATAAATAAACATTAAAAAAATCAACTAGTGAAAATATACCAGACATTACATTTAAGCAACTCTCACACACAGATTTGGATGGACAATTTTTATAAGACCACCTTCCTAATAATCATATTTCACGAATCACTAAGAATTAGATCTTAAAATTGTATTAAATCCCAAACTGAAAGTCTGTTCTTTCTGAAATAAGACTTCATAGTGCAGTTGAAATTAAGGTGCTAGTGCAGTCCACTGGACACAGCAGACTGCAATTCCACCTTCATATATTCCAGAAATCATCCCATACTAGTGTAAATAATTCCCAGCCATCCTTGGTTGTAATAATTCTCATGCATTCCTAGAAAATATCCAAAATCTTTTCAAAGCAAAGCAAAACTGGAAAATTGCTGAGTTCTGCTCCACTAACATGCTTACTCAATTCCATTTTCACCTAGGTATGAGGTGTGCAAATTATCTGCATGAAATAGATGTCCCATGTCAATATCCTATATCTTTAACCTTAAGTGACATTCATCTTGATGGACACTTTCATTTCAAGGAGCAAGTATATTTTTTTTTAGCTCAAGAGATTCGAATCCCCACTATTCCTCTAATGCTACTATCCCCCCTTTCCTCCCCTCACTCTCAGCTTATGACATCTCATACTTAATTGAGAAAACTGAAGTCACTAGACAGAAAGTCATCTTTTCCATGTTTGCAATTTTCCACCCTGCTATGATGGAAATTATATGCCTTCCTGTATCAAAGGTGCTCTGCCTCCTTCCCAAGGACTGCTTCTTCCATTACCCTTTCTCTTTTGTACATCACTTTTTTCTTCTCTGCTGGATTTCTGCCATAAGCATACAAACCCACTCTACTATCCCCAACTTCCTCAAATTAAAACTGTCTCGATCCTGTATCTCCCTTTACTCCTCCAACATTTTTGTTCTAAGAGCTGTCTCTGTGCTGTCCTCACTTTCTCACCTCCCATTCTCTTCCCAGCCTGCTCCAAACTGACTGCCAAATCCATCACCCCACTGAAATCGCTATTGTCACTGTTGCCATTGGTCATGATTTATGAAATCCTATCCTTATTGTTTGATCATCGTTTGGCCATATATCTCCGTAGCATTTTAAAGAGTTGAACATTATTCTAGAAATACTTTGTCTTTTGGCTTCTATGAACTCCAGTGATTCTCAAAGTATAGTCCCTGGACAGGTAGCAATAGCATTATTTGAGAAGGTGTTAGAAATGAACATTCTTGAACCTTAACCCAGATCAACTGAATCAGAAGCTCTGGGGGTAGGCCCAGCGATCTGTATTTTAATAAGCCCTCTGGGCGATTCTGATCCGAGGTAAAATTTAAGAGCCACTTCTCTATAGATTTTCTACATACCTCAATTTAGTTTCTTCTCGGTACTTTGTATTTTTTGGATTGTATCAATTAGCTTTTGCTGCATAACAATAGCACTCCAAAACTTAGTGGCTTAAAACCACCACCACTTATTTACCGTATGAATAGACCTCCCAGTTGCTTTGTGTATTTTCTTAGGTTGGGCTCCCCAGGAGTAGGTTACGAGGTGAGGATTTGAGTACAATGGTCTGTCTGGGAGAATAGCAGGTAGCACTGGCAGGGGCATAGGAAGGTAAGATAGGAAAGGAAAGGAGCGAATACGAGAGGTATTAATGAGCAGGTTATTCCCATGGACAGCTGGGCTCTGTCCCTCGGGCGGCTTCCAAGGCATTATTACCTCGTCCAAGGGTGAAGAATTTGGGATATTTATCCGCAAGCTCCCATTCTCCACTGGTTGAAGGCTGCTTCTCAAAGCTGTAATTCCCTTGTTCTCCCCCACCTATCTGGTGTGAGGGACAAGCTTGCTCTTGTGGATAGAGAGGGCTCTGAAGAGAAAGTCCAGGTACTTCCACAAGGAGACCAGCTGCATAGGATGATGACCATTAGATGTGGAAGGGGTACCATGCCAGGTACTTCAGGAATCCCTATTTAGAAGTCAGCTAGTCTCAAATCTTGGGAAGCTTCCCCTGACACAAAGGCAGAGTTAGAGTCTCTCTTCTCTGCCTCCCTGTCCTCTTAAGTGCATTTCGCTGTTTCTGCTCCCTTGTCTGCCTCCTTGGATTTGACTTATCAGCTCCTTGAAAGTAATGAGGGGATTCAGAACACACTACCGCAAAATATGGTGCCTCGGCGTATTGAATTTTTTAAATTGAAAGTATTTGACAAGGGCACTTGGATGGCTCAGTTGGTTAAGCATCTAACTTCAGCTCAGGTCATGAAATCGCTGTCTGTGAGTTTTAGCCTCACGTCAGGCTCTCTGCTGACAGCTCAGAGCCTGGAGCCTGCTTTGTATTCTGTCTCTCCCTCACTCTCTGCCCCTTCCCAACTCTGTCTCTCAAAAATGAATAAATGTTCCAAAAAAAAATTCTTAAAGGAAATAATTTGAGAAATGGCAGGTGCAAGGACTCTCCGACCTCTCTCTTGTACTCTTTCATCTCTTCATCAGACCTAAACCAAAAACACTCAATTTTAACTGTTTCTTCCTGTCTTCATTTCCTTATGAAGGCTCTCATAAAACTTTTATTATATGAATTTGTATGTTTTTCTTTTGTTAGTCTGTGTTTTGTCAGTTCAATTTATAGGGCCCCAGCCAGAGAACCTAGGAGGGTAGAAATTTTCCTTTTCTTTCTTTATTTTATTTTTAACTTAATGATTTATTTTGAGAGACAAAGAGAAAGCACTGGGGGGTGCGGCAGAGGGAGAGGGAGAGAGAGAGAATACCAAGAGGCTTTGTGCTGTCAGGGCAGAGCCTGAAGCTGGGCTCAATCCCACAAACTGTGAGATCATGACCTGAGCCAAAATCAAGAGTCAGATGCTTAACTGACTGAGCCACCCAGGCTCCCCAAGAATTTTTCCTTTTGTATAGCAGATTACACATTCTCATTTTTTTCACCCTCTGTTCCTCAGTGCCTGGCACAGAGNAAGAGCACACACATAGAGGAAAGTAAAAAGAAAAAAATATATATATATGTATTGAATTGAATTAAAGAGGCCTTTGGTTGATGTGAGTATAAATTGGACCATTATTAACTTTAAGCTGATTCTACTATGTTATAGATAATGCCTGAAATATTAAAAATTCCTTTAAAATAGCTTATCTAAAAAAATATAGTAAAAGAACAAAGCTAAGGTGACTCTTACTCAAGTTTTCAGGAAAACAAATATTTTGCCTTCCAAATTCTGTTCTTCTTTCTCACAGAATAACAATATTTTATTACACTCTCCTTTTTCAACGTGTAGACTTGGTTGTGTGATTTTAATTTGCTATGTATTTGCCTTATAAAGAAAATCATGAGAAAGTTTAAATATAAATAAAGTATTATTTTTTGGAAATTTTAT
>NW_027529583.1:1507325-1507921 GCF_008692635.1 Crocuta crocuta | reverse complement strand
ATTTTTAATGAGGTACATTTTAATGATTGAAGGAAACTCCATTAGTGTACTTAACTTTGAAGGAATATGCAATCAGTGTCAAGCTTAAGGAGTTCTGTTGGGTAGGAAATAAAATTTTCCATGCATAAGTATACATTTTTCATGGGAAAAGGTGTAACATGCTATATTCTTCCATTTTAAAAGTAGAAATATGGGGAGTTATTTGTATTTAGATACTGCTCTTTTCTTTGGAAAGAATGCTGGGTTGGATGATAGATCTGTGTTCTGATCCTAACCTGTTTCCTTGCAAGCCTTGGGAATTGCCTGGACACACAACTCCCTAGAGCCCAAGCTTCCTCTCCTGTAACATGAGGAGTTGAAAGAGAGATCTCAGTCAGCTTAGAAACTTTGTGATTCTATACTTCCATACCACCACTGTAGCTCTGACGACTACATGAAAATACTAAGTTTTATTACATTTTTACTAATACCCTCAACTTTCCTCTTTTAAAAATTATACTTTTGGTTGTATTTGTAAATAAAAGACACCACTATATAAATGGTTTCATACTATTGTTGCCAGTGGTTGAATGTGGCTTGCCCTCAGGAACAGTTTT
>NW_027529583.1:1502450-1507209 GCF_008692635.1 Crocuta crocuta | reverse complement strand
CAGAAACATTCATTCTTTGATAATATGGCAGATGGAAGGTGTATAAGAACTAAGGTAACCATTATTCTCATCTGCCCATGACCCTTTCATATATTGTTCTGGTTCAGCATTCTCTTCCCTTGGGTGCGCTTGGGTGGCTCAGTCAGTTAAGCGTCTGATTTCGGCTCAGGTCATGATCTCACGGTTCGTGGGTTCGAGCCCCCAAATCAGGCTCTGTGCTGACAGCTAGCTCAGAGCCTGGAGCCTGCTTCAGATTTTGTGTTTCCCTCTCCTTCTGACCCTCCCCTGCTCGCGCTCTCTCTCTCTCTCTCTCTCAGAAATAAATTAAAAAAAAAAACATTTAAAAAATTAAAAAAAAGAGAGAATGAGAACAATACACAAGTAGAAGCAGAGATCAGCAGTGATGAAAAGTAGATAGAAAGCTAGAGGGCATCAAGTTCCTCGTCTAGCCTCTGATTCTGGACTTCCTCCAGACTCTTCTCATTTGCTTGTTGGATCATGTTCCTTCTCATTTCATCATCCCTGGTTTGACTCTGTAACTCTCAACCCTTGCTTTACATTCCCTGGCTCTGACAACCCATCTTGGTGTTGGCTTTTGTATCTCCTCATTCAGTTCTGTGAGCTATCTTAAGAATTTCTTAGCTAGGTGAGTTAATAAATCCTTTTCTTTGTTTACGATAATTTGATTTGGATTTTCGTTTTTTGCAACAAACAGAATTTTGACTAATACCCAACATGAATGCATAAATAGTCTTGAGACAACAGAAACTGAAGCAAACACATTTTTATGAGCCACTAATTAGGGGCCTACTTTGTTTAGCCACCACTACACAGCTACTTATGTATTCATGAAATTACCTCATAATCATGTTTAGGAAATAAAGAGCGGGGAGGGAACTTGTTCCTAGAATGATTCATGAGTAAGAGTTGTTGAAAAACGAGTCAACAGGTCCAAAATGGAGACACTTGTGCTAAGCTCATGTCACCAAACCAAGACTTAATACTTAACCTAATTGTAGTTTCAATCTCTTCCAGTAATGTAATCTTAAACCAATAAATATGGAATTTCCTGGTGAGGTAATCTACCTGATAGACCTCTTCTATTCCCCAAAGAAAGATGAGGTAATCTAAAGAGTAGATTACTCTTTCGTTGCATGTACTTCCTTCTGCCTGTAAGTCTCCCATTTTGTTTAGCTCTTCTGAATTCCTTTCTATCTGCTAGGTGGGATGCTGCCTAATTCATGAATCACTGAATAAAGCCAATAAGATCCTTAAAGTTTACTCATTTGAGTTTTGTCTTGTAACAGTCTATTTGATGTTGTTGGTATCCTCAATGCCTTAAAGTCTGTGGTCTTTTTATGTTAACTTTTGAACCCAACTAGAATGAACAATTAGCCACATAGACTTTCGAAGTCCCCTTAGGTTTTCTGTTTATCCATCAAATGTAGCTTTCTACCCATTCAAACAGGAGGGCCTAACTATGCCATTTTACTCCTCTTTTGGACTTCCAGACTCTTCTCATTTGCCTAATGGGATGTTTTCCTCATATTTTCATTATCTCTGCTTCCTGAGCTCTTGCTTTGGATACCCTGGCTTTGACAAACTATTCTGGACATGTTTCTCTACACTGACACTGACACTGACATTTACCTCACCTACTAGCCTCATAATATATAAGAAACACCCCCCTTTCTATTAGCCATCATACTAGAGGAGGGACATCTGACAGTAGATGGTACCTTATTGGGCTGGACTTTACTGGCCTAAATAAAAATGATTTATCAGACCTGGGAACTTTTTCTGGCCTTCCAGAAAATATTAAGTAATCCTTAATATCACACCATTATAATAGGGAAAGATAGGATAAAACAGGCAGAGAGGGAAAAGTTAGAACCTAAGGTTCCTGGGTGGGGAAAAACACGTATTTTGGAACAATGCTGGGAGTGTCTGACCACAGAAAACACCCTCAGGCTTAAGGTTCCTCTTAAGAATGTGACAGATCCCACCTACTCCCCCTCAGGTTTCCCTCTGGAATTTGACAAAAGAACTAAGTATGGCCATTGACCACCCCTCTTACAATGGAAACGAGCCAATCAGGAATGGACAATCCAGCACATAGAGCTATCCAGCCAATATGGGCAGAACCTGAGGAGGAACAAGGGAAAAGGAAGCGGGATGAACAGAACAGAACCTTATAAAACAAAGACCCTTGCCTGTTGTTGGCGGGCATTCACTTTGGAAAGTCCCCTCTGTGTAAAGAGAGCTTTCCTACTATTCTTTCTTTCTAACTTTATACTCTAAAAAACTTTTGCCTGCTGCTCATTTTGTGTCCTCTTCATTCTTCAAAGTGGTGAGACAATGAACCCCCAGTATTGAGGAAGAAAATCCTGCAACACCATGAGAGCTTTTATCTACTCTTTTCTGCTGTCTTCTTGCTCAAGAACTCAGCCTGGCTTCTGTTCCTTAAACTTCCTCTACTTCTTTGTTCCCATACTGAGGATGACCTTTTTTCTGGACTATAAATGCCCTGACTCAGGGCCAGAGTAAAAATGGACAGATAGGTGGGAAGATAAACAATGAGGCAAAAAGTAGAGAGAAAGTGAGCCTGTCTGTAAAATGTGTACCTGTAAAACATGGCATCTTTTACTTGGGGATGGATGCAAGGCCCTTGATTATGAGATTCTTAATTATGGATTTTTTTCCAATGTAGAAGCTTTTCTAAGAGAATTGTATAACTGAGTAAAAGATCTCAAAAATAATACCTGAGACTAATGTAACACTGTATGTCAACTATACTTCAATTAAGGAAAAAAAAAGTCTCAAACGCATTCAGCGCAGTTGAAACATCCTAAATTGGTCTTTCAGTTTTCTCTGAGGTAAAGAGAAAACAAAACCAAAAAAACATAGTTCTAGAACTACGTGGAAGGGAGTGGTTTGCAAATGTTCCTTTCTTCTCCCAAATTAGTTCAGATGTTAATCCATTGATCCATTGGTTAAAAACAAATAGCCTTTCACTTTACAAACAGAAGGTGTTAGTAATGTGAAGTGGTCATATCCTTTCGCTCTTTCAAATTGTGCCCCCCCCTTCCCAGGCTCTCTCCTAATTCTTCCTAAATTAAGCAGAACAGGGCCAGCCTGGTGGCTGTGACCATTCTGTCTTTGGAAACCTGCTCAGATACCCACTTTGCTAAAGCTTCCTCTAAAGTTTAAGGATATTGCTTATTGGTGAAGGGAAGCAAAACATACACCCCAAAATATACCTTTTGGCATATGGATTATTTTGTTTTAGGCTGATTATTTTTAAGAAACAGCCGATACAGGAGAAACTCTGAAAGTAGTAGCTACTACTCTTTTGTAAAAAGACATTGACATTTATAAGGCAAATCTTCAATTGTAAGGGTATCTCCTTCTCTACAGGGTGAGAAAGATGCCTTTAAATCTCTTGAAACTCTTAATCAATGGAGGGGGCAAAGACTTAAATCTGCCTAACAACTATACCCTGGTTTACTGTGCTTTCCCTGATTACCTCCCTTCACTGGTTGCCTCACCCCCAACATCTTCTTTGTTTTTTGCTGGAGATGATATTTAAAATGGCAGCTTGAGACACTTTGGGGAGTTACCTAGTTCTCCTGAGTGTTTCCCATGTATACAGGAAGTATATATGCTATTAAACTTTTGTTCGTTTTTATCCTGTTAATGTGTCTTTTTATTACAAAGGTGTCTCAGCCAAGAACCTAGAAGAGGAAAAGGAAAATTATTTTTCCTTTCCCACATTAACACCCCCACCCGGCAAAATTTCTTAAACGTTGGTTAGGTTCCCAACTAGTGATATATAAGAGACACTCAGGAGAATCAGTAAGCCAATTAAGGATATTTCAAAATGAAGCTTTAACAAAAATCTGTGCTAGAAAATAACATGATTATTTGAGTATGGAGAATTCTCACATAAACTGTAGTAATTTAAGGAACCAACTTTATAGGTATTCTGAAACATGCAGAACATATCACTTGCAAAGTTTTCTTTTATACTCATAATTCCTCTGTATAATGTCTTGAGAAAGCAGTTATGAAATTTCCAACTGGGACCCCCATGGCTCCAGCAGTTGTTCCTCGGAACAACTTTTGATTTTTCATCTTAATGATGCTGATGGTACCGTTAAAGGAGGAAGAATTCCCTCTGCCTTTTAAGATCCTTCTAACTGGACTAAGAATCAAATTGATATGAGAGAAACATTAACAGGAGAAAGTCAAATTTAGTTCTGTAAGTAGGGGGAATCCACAGTCATGACCTGAAGACTTTGAGGTAACAGGAGGCTTATTTGGGCTAAAGAAAGAGAGGGACTGGGTCTAGTGACACAGAGATGAGAAAGACCTTTAGCAGGAAGATGAGAGGAGATGTTTGGAAAACAAAAGTTGCCCTGCTATGCACTGGAGCCCCCTAGGTAAAGGGGAATCTCTGTGAATAGCTGTCTCCTTGGTACCAGCAGGCAGTTGAAAGGTTAAGAGCTTTTCCTGAATCTGCTGGATTTTGATTGCTTTTAACTCAAAATAATCTTCATGCCAAAGTAGCCTGTCTTGGGGTGGCCTGCCCTTGGCCCTTACAGTGCAATGAGGGAAAAGCCCTTTTCCTCTGCTTGGCACTTCAGAAAACAGTTGTGCTCTTAAAGCTTTTTTTTTTTCTTTTTTTACATTTTATCTTCTTATTTTTATATTTTTTAAATTTATCTTTCAGAAAAGATTAAGTCTTTCTTGATCCTTT
>NW_027529583.1:1499926-1502404 GCF_008692635.1 Crocuta crocuta | reverse complement strand
TCCTATAGTAACAAGACAATCTGGTTCACCTTTGTGAATTTTGTCTTTGTCTTTGTTCATACATATACACACATATTTTACAGAGTCCTTCAGAATGCACCTGAAATTTGCATGTCTGCCTTTTTTACTTAACCTTCTGTTGCGAATATGAAATATAACAGTCAATATGCAGATCTATAGTGAATATTTTTTAATCCCTGTTGTTAGACATTTTGGATGTTTGTAAATTTTGCTGTTCTAGATATACTTAGGAGAAGCTCTTAAAGATCTGGAGCCAGCCCAGATGGAGGGAGAGCTAGAATCCAGCATCTTTGATATTTTTGCTGAACTAACACTACTTCTCACCTTCATCTTTCCTCTAAATATTTTTGACAATGTCTTTTTACCTATTTGTGATCATCCACAGTAATTTTGTACAGACTACTGCTACAGATCATGGCCGTGGTAACTGTAAATTATTTACTATATTGTATTGGTTTTCAGGCTGGCCTCTGAATCCCTACCCCAGCTCCAACTAGAGCAGTTCTGTTTTATTGGAGTCGTGTATTGAACAAATGTTTGAATACGAGTAGACTAGATCAATCAAACTGTGCTAACCAGTGCATACAAGTAGGCCTAACTGAAGTGTGAGGATTCAAAGACCTTGGTGGTAAGTTAGGCTGTGCATCACAAAGGCAAACTTGCCCATCTGTGATGGGCATGGCCCTGAGCAGATTTTTAAGTCTCAGAGATACAGAGCATCTGCACATGCTCTGAGCTGTAAAGAGAGTATGCTCACTGGCCTCCCAGGTTTGCTTTCCTCCAGGCCATCCTCCAGAGTGCAGCCAGACAGACCGTACTGAAGACAGAACACAATAGCCAGCTAAACAGGAGTCACAATATCCAGTGAACTCGTTCTAACCCCACATTTTCTCTTATAAATCTATATCTTGAAAAACTCCCTTCTAGCAAGAAAAGGAAAGGTTCTTGCTGCCCTCACTTGACTGGACCTGAGCAGAGATTTGGGAGAAAAGTATACAGTTTTATAAATTATCACAAAGTAAATACGTTTATATAACCATATCCAGGTCATGAAATAGAACATTAAACAGTATCATCAAGAAAGTGAAAAAAACAATCCACAGAATGGTGAAAAATATTTATAAATCATTTATCTGATAAGGAACTTATATATAGATTATATAAAGAATATACATATGTATATTTATATATAAAGAAAGTATAGGGATGCCTGGGTGGCTCAGTCGGTTAAGCGTCCGACTTTGGCTCAGGTCAAGATCTCCCTGTTCCCAAGTTTGAGCCCTGTGTCAGGCTCTGTGCTGACAGCTCAGAGCCTGGAACCTGTTTTGGATTCTGTGTCTCCCTCTCTGTCTCTGTCCCTCCCCCCACTCACGCTCTGTCTTTCTCTCTGAAAAATAAATAAACATTAAAAATTTTTAAGAAAGTATAAAGAACACTACAACTAAGTAATTTAAAAAAGGACAATTAAAATATGGGCAAAGTATTTGTATAAACATTTCTCCAAAGAAGATATACAAATGGCCATAATCACATAAAAAAATGCTTAACATCATTAGTCATTAGGTAAGTACAGATCAAACCACAGTGAGATACTTCTTCACTCCCACTAGGATGGCTATAAATAAAAAGTGAACAATAGCAAGTGTTGGTGAGGACGTGGAGAAATTAGAACCCCCATATATTGCTGGTGGGAATATAAAATGGTACAGCCACTTTGGAAAAAGAGTTAAAGAGCTCCTCAAAAAGTTTAAAGTAATTTACCATGTGACTCAGCAATTCTACTGTTAGGTATATATCCATGAGAAATGAAAACATATGTCCACATAAGGGACTTGTACATGAATGTTTATAGCAGCATAATTCATAGTAACTAAAAAGTAGAAACAACCCAACAGCCTCTTATCTAATGAATGGATAAATAAAATATGGTCTATGGATAGAATAGATGCATATAGAATAGATTTATTCAGCAATAAAAAGAAATTAAGTGCTGATACATGCTACAGTATGGATGAACCTTGATAACACTTGTTATGGTCAATAACAACGTTGTTGTCCACATTTTTTTTTTATTATAGTCATTGTGCTATGTGGAAGAAGCCAGTTGTAAAAGATAACATAATAAAATGACACTTACATGAAATGTCCAGAATGAGCAAATCAGTAGCGATACAGGATAGGTTAGTGGTTGCTTAGGGCTGGAATGAGGAGTAACAGCCAATAGGTACCAGGTTTCTTTTAGGGAGGGTGGAAATGTTTCAAAGTCAAATGGTGGTGATGACTGGACAACCCTATGAAAATGCTAGATAATACTGAATTATACACATTACCTTTATGAATTGTCTGGTATGTAAATTATATCTCAACAAAGCTGTTAAATGAGAAAAAAAAGAAAAAAGAACATTGCCAATATCCAAGAAGCTTTTCTGTCTTCACATACTTACTGCCAAAGGCAAT
>NW_027529583.1:1498268-1499816 GCF_008692635.1 Crocuta crocuta | reverse complement strand
CTTACTGCCAAAGGGAATACTAAGAAGCCTTCTGTCTTTGATGAGGTTTCCTGGAAACAGAACCTGAGATGGAGATTCCTGTGCAAGCAGTTTCCTGAAGGAGTGCTCTTAGGAGAAGATGAGTGGAGAAATCAGAAAAAACTAAGTATGGTCTCAGGTGAGGACCAGCCTTAGCCTGATCCAACGAGGACTTCTGGAACATGAGTAGCACCACAGTGTGGTCTCATATGCCCATATGACAGCAAAGGACTTGCCCTTTTAAAAATAGATCTGTGTCCGTGACAGTCACTGGCTGTGGGCTGCCTCTCCGTGTGTGTATGTATGTATGTGTGTCTGTCTGACCGTCTGTCTGTCTGTGTGTCTTTGTGTATGTGTGAAACCTCCTGGGCAAGTCAGCTTCCTTTTGACCAAAACCAATTCTACGAGGGGGAAGCTATGACCTATTAGCACCTGATAATCCTAACTGCTGGAGGGCCAATGTTCCAGCCAGTACCTAGGGTCTGGGCAGAGCACCCGTAGTGTCCACTCCATCCTTTCATGCCCCCTCCCAGGATTACGGTCTTGATCTTCTGAAATATCTGCCTTTGGCTGGATCGTTATTTCAGCACATGATTTATGGGCAGTCTGATTTATCTCATTGTTTCACTTCTTAGAAAACTCTGCGCTTCATACTAGAGTTATTGTGTGCCTGTTGTGTGTCAAACAATGTATCAGATAAACTCTAGTCTTCATTGAAAATGAATAGCACTGGCCTATCTACTTAGCATCAAAATAGGTGATTTCGGACATTATTACCTTCAAGAAAACCAAGAGAGCCGTAAAAGCAGAGAGCATGAAGCTAAGAAAGAAAAAAAGAACATTTCCATAGAACCTAGGTGCTGAGTCTCCCACTTCTGTCATCAGTGTTCCTGATGACAAAATCTCTGTGGCTGTAGGAATACTTACCAGGAAACTTGGGGTTATGAGAAGCCAAGAGAGTTTTTGATGCTAAACTGGTTAATGTTCCTGAGCTCGTGAATAAGCCCTGAGAGAGAACCGGCTCCAGGAAAGTTGGAGAAGCAATTTTATTTAAACTTAAGAAGAAAACCAACGTTAAGAGTGGGTATTAGTTTTCTATTGCTGTATAACAAAATACCATAATCAAAGGGATGTAAAACAAGCCACATTTCTTATCTGTCTCTGAGGGTCAGTCTCCCAGGTCCTAATTAGATCCTCTGCTCAGAGTGTCACTGGGCTGCAATCAAGGTATCAGCTGGTGCAGAAATCCTTGGTTAAGAAGAACATCTGAAGGTTTGGTGTCCTTTTCCAAGCTCATGTATTGTTGGCAGAATTCAGGTCTTTGTGGTTGTAGGACTGAGACTCTCAGCTTACTACTGACTGTTAGCTGGAGACTGACTTCAGTTCCTACAGGCCTCCCCCAATTCCCTCCCCCATGGCCCTCTCCACGAGCAGTTCACGAGACCACTGCTTCTTCAGGCCGGCAGGAAAGTCTCTCTCCAGGTTGCTGAGGTGGAAACTTATGTAACAAAAAGGAGTTATGAGAGTGAC
>NW_027529583.1:1489227-1498233 GCF_008692635.1 Crocuta crocuta | reverse complement strand
AGTTATGAGAGTGACATCCCAGCACATCTGTCATATTCAGCTTATTAGAAGCAAGTGACAGTTGCCATTCATACCTAGGGAGGTGGTGGTAGAGGGATTATGCAAGGGTGTGACTCATTGGGAGTCACCTTAGGATATGTGGACACCGATGCAAAGCACTCTTCAGTTTCTTCGGTTCATTTAAAACTTACTCTAAGTGTCTATTATCTTAAAAGTAATTTAGTCATTTTATGTTTTACCTNTGGAGGAGACAGGAAGAGACCAATAGCCTCTTGAGTGTCAAAGTGACAGTAGCATCAAGAGTCATATCTTAGTTATAGTTTGTGGCATGCACAATGGGATTCAAGGTCAGCTACCCAGTCTTCTAAAAAAAAAAAACCTAAGTAACATTTGGTTTACAAAAGCATAAGCAATATAAGTGCCCAAAGTGTTACCTCTCTGAGTTACCATTTCTCGGATTAAGAGCTCTGTGTGGTTTATATCAGGTTGATTGCTGTTGGAATGTAATATGCATGTATGAGCACACTCCTACTGATGCAACAGAAAACATAGATGAACTTCTTAGGCCAGTGAACACATTTCCAAGTTACTGGAAAGGCAAGATATATTTGAATTCAATTAATTTTCAGCTCTTGTGGAAAGGATGGCCAACATGAAGGAAAGAAAAAAAATTTATCATCAAACTCTTTCAGGGACAATATCTGAGAGTTTTATTATTCATTCTACCTCACTGTGAGTGAAACAAAGTAATGGGGCATTCAGCCATCTATTCTGATGAGTTATTCCTTGGTAAGAAAAAATCTGTATGTCCATAGTTGTGATGGTCAATTGTATGTGTTAGTTTGACTGGGCCACAGGGTGTCCAGATATTTGTTTTGTCTCCCTTTGACTTTTAAGCAACTTACAAAAAGTGGATTGGTTCATTGTATCTAAATATGCTTTCTTTGAACAAAGAGTGTTTTATCCCCATTATAAATAAAACAAAGAGTAGCCTTCCCTTTAAAGTAAACAATGCAGTTCTCAGTTTGCTTTTAAATACCTAATTGTAGAGTGCTGGAAACTGGTCAGTGTGATTTGGAAACCAAAGGCATCTGAGACCTTACTGCAACTCTTAGGCAATACCTGTGTCCCAGCAGCTTCCTCTCTTCTTCTAAAATAGAACCAATCATTGCTCACATTTACTTTCTGGGCAAACACAATCAACTGATGCTCCTCTGTGTGCCAGACAGCATCAGTAAGCATTCCGAAGCATTTGTTGGGAAAGCAAAATTTTCCTTTACCCTTCTAGGTTCTTTGTCTGGTAAACTGATATAAAACAGATTAGAGGAGAAAAACTAACTGCATATATATGGGAGCCCCATAAGAATATGAGACCCAAGGATAAGTCAGTCAATTGAGGACAGTTTAGGCTTAGAATAAGGCTTAGTCAGTTGGACTAAAGAATGGCATAGGGGCCTGGGGCTTCAAAGGGGAGGAGGATAATTCACAGAAGAGCAGATGTTTGGTAATTAGTGTTTGCCCTGCTATTCAGATGGGTCTTTCAGATAAAAAGTTATCTCTGGTAATAGCTCTCTTTCTGGGGCAGGCCCCCTATCTAAATTCTTTTAGGTAGTTAAGGAACTGATGAAAGTTTCTTGAGGCTTCTGGGTGTTAATTGCCTTTACCTCAATATAATCCACATGCCAAAATAGCATATTTTAGGGTTACGTATGTTGGGGAGCAAGAATTCCTGTCCCCTTAAAGGTCTTCCAGCTGGACTAAGAAACAGATTGACATGAGACAGATTAATAATAAAAATCAAATTTAATAGGTGTACATGTGGAGAACCCACATAGACATGGAAATTCCAAAGACAGTCATGCAAAATGAGGTATATATGTCATTCTGAACTAAGGAGAAGGGTGCAGGGGTCTGGAATTACAGAGGAAAGGAATACACTTCACAGGGTGATAAAAAGAGAAGATGTTTGATAATTAGATATTTGCTCTATCATACAGATGGGTCACTCAGACAAAATTTATGTTAATAACCTTTATTCTGGGAAAGACCCCCCCCCAATTTAGATTCTTCTGTGTGGGTAAGAGGGGGCAAAAGTTTCTCTTGAGCCTATAGGGCCTCAAATGACTTTAGCTCAAAATGATCCACATGCCAAAGTGGCACATTCTGGGGGGATGGGTTGGGGTTCTGTTCTGAACTCCTATACATATTTTGCTGCCCCACACATTCAAACCAGCACCTTCTTGTTTTCTATGTGAATAGCAATGTGAATTCCTAGGAAGAATTTAATTTAGTACTTTAACGGTATGTATTTGCATTTTGATCACAAAATAACTAAGTTATTTATAACTATGCAAATAGTATATAATTATGACCTGATTTTAAATTCTCAATACTATCATAACAGTAAAAAATATTTATTAAGATTACCTTTATGGATCAAGTATTTTTATATTTCCATNTAATCATCTGTTATCTGTTATTTTATTTCTGGCAATTTGGGGGGTTCCATAAACCTAATATAATTTTAAAAACTTTCCTTCTTTTCATGTTCTTCAGGCAGACTAGACTCAAGAGATAAGAGAATATAGGGAACATTCTGTGGTGCTATACATAGGAATAAAAGTCATTTAAGTTTTCTTATTGTCAAATATTTTGTGGCTTGAAGGTGTTATAATGTGAAATGGAAAGTTAATTTTTCTTCTTGGTGTGTAAGAGCAGGACGAGCTACATAATTTGTGAAAATGCAAGGCCTTTTGTTCAAAAATTAAGAATTTTAAGACAGAATCAATAGGGCACTATACCAGTGAGTGCAGAATTTGCACACACTCCACAATATGCCTCTTTGGCATAAGGATTATCTACAGCTGATTATTTTCAATAAACAACAGACACCTGAGAAGCTCTGAAATGAAGTAAAAATTACCCTTTTGTAAGATACATTTAGATTTATAAAGTAAATTTCCATTTGTGAGGGTGTCCCTCTGCCTGTACCAGAAGAGGAAGATGACTAAGTCCCTAGAAACTCTTATAAGTTAAGAAGGCATGGACTTAGATCTGCATAACAACCTTACTTTTGTTTACTGTGCTTTTCCTGGTAACCTCCCATAACCAGCTTCCCCCTCCCTTTGTCTTTAGCTGGAGATGATGTTCAAGGAGGTGGGTTGAGCCATTTGGGGGAGTTACTCAATTTTTCTGGGTCTCTCCCATGTATACAGGAAGTATACATGTTTGTTTTTCTCTTGTTAATCTATCTTTTATTACAGGGGGATCTCAGCAAAGAACCTAGAGGATAGAGGGAAAATTATTTTTCCTCCCTCACATCAAACATGGAGTCCTTCTAAGCATAGGGACCTCTGTCACTGCATAGCTCTATAAATCCTAAAACTGGGGATAATCCAGGAATGATCTCAAGAGGATGACTTTTAAATACCACTTTGATAAAACTCATGGTTACAAATAAGACTTTGATAAAACTCATGGTTATCATGGTTGATAAAACTACATAGTGACATGGTGAACAAATACCAGCATTGTCATAGAATGATTTGTGAATGTTTAACACACTTCTCAGATGGATAAAAGCAACACTTACCTTTCAAGGCAGGTCACAAGGCTGGAGTGAAATAAATGTAACAATAGAAATACTTGGAAATGGTAAAAGCAGGCTATATTTTTATATCATTTGGTAGTTAATTTGTATTCACATATGCTATTTAATTCTCACACAACAATAAGATGAAATAGGATACAAGAAATAAGTTACCAACTGATTTCAGAACCAGAACTTATAACTGTATAAAGTTCTCCTTCTCCTATAAGAGCAAAGGCAGACATACGATAGCTGTGGGCCAGATTCAGCCTGCTACCTGTTTTGTAAATAAAGTTTTATTGAAAATAAATGCCCATTTATTTATGTATTATTTTTGGCTGCTTTCACACTATACTGGCAGAATTGAGTACTTGCNGAGACCATATGGTTGCAAAGCCTAAAATACATATTTTCTGTTCCTTTGCAGAAAAGGTTTGCTGACTGCTGGCATAGAGAACTATACCATAACTAAACTGTGGAAATCTGGACTGGTAAAATTGCTTTTTTTATCCCCTAAATTGTGCTTTTGCATTCAAGTTGAATGTACTTTTTGTTTATGAGTACTTTATAATTAACAGGTGCCTACTGATGAACATTTAAGGTTTTACCAACTTTTTATCACAAATGATGCTATAGTGACTATTCTTAAATAGCAACTTTTAGCACTTGTTAGATTCTTACTTCCCTCACACAATTATTCCTGAAGACTAATGTATGGTTCAAATAATATGCACGTTATAGTGGCCTTGAGTAGTTGAGTAGTCTTACACAAGTTGACTAAATTGTACAATTTGGCAAAATTCTGCTGGGTGGCCATAGAGAACAAATTCAGCGGATCATTACCCCAGCAGTGCATGAGAATCCCTATGTCTCTGTATCCTACTTTTCTGGGCATTATCCAGCTTCTTTATTGTTTCCAGTGATTGTCAAGCCATAAAGCATTGTCATATTAATTCACATTTCTCTGGTAACTGATGGGTTTATACATCTCTTCATATTATTTGTTGGATCTTGGCTTTTGGTTTCTATAAATTGATGCCTCTTTATAATTCATTTTTAGGAGTTTCTTGAAAATGTTGGATATTCCTTCCTTGTCAGCTTTTGACATTGCCTGTATCTTCCATTTTGTCATTTGTTTATTGATTTTGTTCATTCTGTTCTGCATTGAACAGGTACCCTTAAATGAAATTAATCAACTTGTTTTGTCTTATGGTTTACGCTTTTGAGGCTTTATTTAAGGAGCTCTCTACTCTGTCCCCCTTTTTTTCTTTTCTTTTTCCATGCTGGACATGGAGCCCAATGTGGGCCTCAATCTCATGACCTTGAGATCATGACCTGAGCCAAAATCAAGAGTCGGACATTTAACTAACTAAGCCACCTAGGCACCCCAGAAGCTCTCTACTCTTAATTCAAAGACTTTCTCTTACGTTTTCATCTATTAAGTTTATAGTTTAACATTTCATGTTTGTTTATCAATCTTTCTGTGTGTATTAGTAGTTTTATTTTTCTTCCTTAGTGAGACATTTTTTCCCAATGTTATCTATTAAACAGCTTTCCTTTTCCCATTTACTTGTGGTGCCATCTTTATTGTATACTGTCTTTATCTATGCCTCTATTGAATATTAAATTCCATCCTTAGCCCATTTTCCTTCTCATTCTGAAATTTGTACCTCGGAAATCTTAGCTACTCCCCCATACCTATATCTCTAACCTTAATCCTTTCTTCAAATTTCAGACTTGTGTATTTATACCTGCCTACTGGCCATCACCCCTGCATATACCCCAGGTACCACAAACTCAAAGTATTATAAAATGAACTCATGATCATCTGTACTGCAAACCTGCTCCTGTGGTCTGTGTTTCAATGGGTGACATCACCATCATTCATCACCCCTTCTGGTTGATAGCCTCAATTCTTCCCTTACCCTAACCTCCAATATCCCATGAATTACCACATCCTACTGCTTTATTTCTTGATTCCACACCCTCCTCTCTAAATCTGTGAGGGCTGCCCTAGTTCAAGCTCCAACCATCTTTGCCTAGACCACAAATGCATCCTAATTAAGCTCTCTGCCTCCAATCCATCCTTAACTCTGCTTGCCAGGTGAATCATTCTGAGAGGAAACTGTGGACATGCCACTCCCTTGCTTAAGCCTTTAAATGGCTCCATATAACCAACAAGAAAAGGCCCAATTCATTAAGATGGCTTTCACAGCTGTCCTTGATCTAACCCTTGCTTACTGCTCTAGCCTTTGCTTTTGCTTCCCCTTGTCTTACAGTTTATACTCGAACAACACCAAATTGTTTATAGTTTTCTCCACATGTCATTGCACTGATTTCCCCTTCTATGTCTTTATTCCAGCTGTTCTCTGGAATGAAGCATCCTCCTTCCCCTTTCCCTATCAATACTTGATGATCCCTTAGAAACCCTCTCTAACCAACCCCCTCCTCCAGCAGACTCTAGGGTTACCTCAATTATTAACTTACTGCCTGTATGAGCAACTATGGTGTATATATCTGCGTGTAAAACCCAACTGAATCCCCACAGGCAATACCTTCATTCTGGCTTCCCTTATTTCTGAACTTTATTATTCATTGATTTTCTAATCTTCCCTCCTATTTCCAGTTACAGTTTTTCCTTCCAGTGTATACCCCTGTAATGGGTCAGAATGTGTCCCTCCCAAATTCATGTCGACCTGGAACCTCAGAATGAGACCTTATTTGGAAATAGGGTTGAGGATCTTGACATAACATCATACTAGATTTGAAGTGGGCCCTACGTCTAATGATTGGTGTCCTTATAAGAGAAGAAGGCACAATATCAGAGGAAAAGATGATATGAGACAGAGGCTGAGATTAGAGTGATGTGTCCACAAGCCCAGCCTATCTGGAGCCACTGGGACCTGGAAGAGGCAAGGAAGGATTCTTTCCTAAAGCCTTTGGAGTGAGTGTGGCCCTGCTGGTACCTTAGTTTTGGACTTGTGGCCTCAAGAACTGTGAGAGAATAAATAGATGTGTGTTGTTTTAAGTCATGAAGTTTATGCTAATTTTTTATGGCAGCTCTGGGAAACTATTACAACCCCCAACACACACATAATTGATCCACGCTGCAGCAAAGGTGTTCTTTCTTTTTCTCCTTCCTTTTGTAGTTTTCTTTTCTGTATTTGTTTATTATTTATTATAGCAAGTTAAAAACATATACAAAAGAAGACCCACGTACCCATTACCCCAGCTTCAACAGTGATCAAATTCATTACCAATCTTGTTTCATCTCTACTTCCATCAATTTTGTGTATATCCTGCCTTATTTTGAAGAGTACAGACATTGTATCATTTCATCCATAAGAATTTGAAAATATCTCTCTAAAAGGCAAAGACTTTTTTATTTTAAGTGAACCACAATAAAGAATTTTCTTTCCAAAATAAAAGTTTCCTACTATTATTCTTAAAAGACTTAATGTCCCCTCCAGTATAAAAAGCAGTCTCGTTAGTTTGACATTCAAGGAGACTTGGCTTTGGTTTTTTAATCTGAAATGGCCCTGTTTATTTTCCAACCTTATTGTCCAGTATTCTCCCTGTTTACACTGTGTCCCAGATGCATCAAACTATTAGGTGAAATTGTAAGAAATGACCATATTTGTAGATCAAAACCAGTCAAACATTGGCAACTTTCTGTCATTCAACCTAATATAATGGACACCAGGCTCTTCTTCTTTTCAGCCTACTTCACTGGGCCCATACTTTGGCTTTGGGATTTATCACATAGTAANTAGCAGGTAAACTCCTGGAAGGCAGGGGTGGGGTGTGTGTGTGTGTGTGTGTGTGTGTGTGTGTGTGTGTCTCCAGATTTCTGGCACAAGGTCAATACTCAATAAATATCATTAAACAAACCGATGGCTCTGTCTACCCCAGTCTTCCACAGGTGTTTTTTCCCTTAGGCTATCTCTGAAGTTACATAATTGTGACACTTCAACATGCCCTCTTCTTTTTGTCAATGAGACCTAATGAGGGCTCTTGGGTATGCTGCTTTTCTCTCCAGTGCCTCTGTCAACCAGCCGTGCAGCGGAGCTCTGCTAACATGTTCTCCACTAGGGGCTAGACTCTAGTGTCTTCATTTACTAGATTAGAGGAGATAAAGATAAGTGAAGTCAAATTTAGCTAAAAAGGCAATCATTCTCTTATATTAATTTACTAGTCTACAGGAAAAAAATCCAATTTATACTTAATTTCCCCTCACTTTAAAAGTTAATTTAAAGCTGAGCTTTCAATAATGCAAAAGGAATCATCTCTTAGTTTATCCATTTATTTTGGCAAACCACTCTAAAACTTAGAGGTTTAAAACAACCGTTTTATTTTGATGATGATTTTATGGGTCAGGAATTCAGAAACGGCTTAGCTGGACAACTCCTTTGGTGCTTTTTGTGTCCAGCCTGTGAGGCAGGAAGGAGTGGGGATGGGACAGGGAAATGGAGAGTAGAGTTCAATTCCAAGAGAGCTTCCTCATTTACATATCTGGTACCTTGAGGCTCATTGGGCCCTTTTTTTATATAGTGTCTCATCCTGTGGGGTTTCTTTGTGTGGCTCAGGACTATCAGAGCATGATGGACTCGGGATGGTCATACTTCTTACATGGCAGCTAGCTTTCAGGAGAGATCACAAAGCTGCCAAGTGTCTTAAAGGCTTAAGTCTGGAATGGATAGAGCATCATTTCTGATATATTGTGTGATTCTGTTAGCAAAGCAGTTCCAGCCCATTGCGGATCCAGGGGGTGGCAAAATAAACTCTGCTTCTAGATGGGAGTGGTGGAAAGAATGCATGTCCATTGTAAATTTGACGCATTATCTGTCACTTATTGTTTGGACATATGAGACCTGAATCACATCTCTAGAGCCATTGTGAGTCCCTGATGAGACCCTGCTGAGCTTATATTTGTTGGCTGTGTAATTATCTTATTTTGACTTAAGATCCTTGCTGAGTTCACATGAATGTTGAGCATTTTGAAAATAATAACTAATGAAAATTACATCACCTTTTATTTGGTTGAAAAAGCCCATTTTGTACCATACAAAAACTATTTTTCCTCTTGGTACAGCAAAATATTCACTGGAAGAAGGCTAGAAAATAACTATTTAAGTAGAAGTGTTGATTTAAGAATTAATGTGATGAAATTGTACAAAAAGCAAAATTTAGCAAAAACCAAATTCTTCTTGAGATATATAGATATAGATATCTGTATGTTGTATATATCATATATACATGTATATATTTTTCTCTTTTAACCCAGGAGTACCATGAGATGCTATAGTAAGTCTGTTTCATCTGTGAGTTATCTCAATATATACCTTAGGTCTGTGAGTAAGCCTTAGGAGTATATGATATGTACAATCAAGATTAAAGTGACTATTTAATTTTGGCAA
>NW_027529583.1:1485826-1489066 GCF_008692635.1 Crocuta crocuta | reverse complement strand
TGGGTAAAAGCCAAGATGACTTGGAGCTAAGGCAAGTTCCCGTTCACATTAGAACCTGGTAGACTGAAGGAGATCTACCATGCCTGCCTGTTGTTCTGATATTTAACATTTGGAATATCATTTAATATTAAAAACTTTTTTCGGCGCGCCTGGGTAGCTCAGTCNTCCAAAGTGGGCAGAATAGTGTGAGAATTTTCAACATCCAATTATGTATATATCAAGCTTGGTTTTTTGTTTTTGCTTTTGTTTTGCTTATTTTTAGTGTATGAGATCTTTTTTCAGTAAATACTATTTTATTTTATTTTTTATTTATTATTTTTTAAAAAGTTTCACCACTAAGTGTATTTGTTGAACCTCATAGTCATAGAAAATTGAATTGGTTGAAGGATGTCTAGTGTGCAAAGCATGTCTTCATGCTATTTATGTGTTCATTGAGACCACGTGATTTTGCTGCTTTTTCTGGGAATGTGGAACTCCAATTTTGTTCTGCTGTTACACCAGTGTCACTCAGTTTCCTCAAGACTTTGCTTTGTTTACCTGGCTGTGTATGGCTCTCTACTTCTTCTCTGCCTTAAATAGAATCTGTGTGTGTGTGTGTGTGTGTGTGTGTGTGTGTGTATTATTGTGTTTTTACTCAAATCCTAATTTTCACTGTTCATGCCCACCCATTTACAGAATGCAGCCTTTCTACTAGGGGATGATAGTCTATTTCACCAAACAAAGGAATGCTTCTTTCATACCACAATATATTGGTAAAAATTGATTGCAGTGGAAAGAAATGCTACAAATACTCCGAAACTGATGGTCATTCAAGTATGTGAAGAGATGTACAAGCACAAATGACACAGCCTTTATTAAAAACTATAAGATGTCGAGCATCTTTTCATGTAGTCTACGAGATCTTTAATAAGTCAATATCTATTTCTACTACAGAGGAAAAAGTAGGGTTTTTATTTCTTTTCATTTTCTACCATATTTTTATTTAATTTAATCGATGTACTACCTCCATAATGAATACATCCAACCAAGTGTAGGTTGAACCAAAGTTAATTTCATTTGCTAATTTCTTAAAAGCTTTCATGACATACCTTGAAGCAGTTAGAGAAAAATGGGACGATTCAAAAATCCAAGAATCACTTAGTTAAGTCTACTTACTAGATAAGTTTCTATGTTAGAAAGTTCTATAGATCACTTGGCTTCTCTTGAAGACAGCAAATGGAGACAACATGCTCCTTTGATGTCAGCCAGCTAACAGGCAAATCTTTATTTCTTTATCACGCATAGAACCAAGCAACTGTTTTGGCAGGATGATATCAATATATGTATTGATGGTGAATCAGCAGCATGGTATTCAAAAACAAACAATTACATCTTTTGTAAGGGCTGTAGTTAGTGGTCTTGGAGACTTCTGGCATAATACTAAGAAGGGACTTGGCAACCAAACAGCCTCACATAGGGGCATTTTGGTGAAACAGAAGATACAAATAGTCCCTTAACAAAAGACAAGCAACACCTGGTGTTTATCAGTAGGAGCATGAAATTATACATAATTTCCTGTTGGGATTCTTTCCTTATAATCAAACTAAATGCTTTCTTTAAAAAAATTTTTTTAATTTTTATTTATTCTTGAGAGATGGAGAGAGACAGAGCACAAGCAGGGGAGGGGCAAAGGGAGATATGTCAGCACAGAGCCCAACACAGGGACTTGAACCTACAGACCATGAGATCATGACCTGGACCGAGTGGAACACCTAACTGACGGAGCAACCCAGGCATCCCAAACTAAATGCTTTCTTTTAGAGCCTTTGTGTTTATGTGTGTTGAGGAGAAGTTAGGGACCTTGGCAAGAAGGAAGTATCCCATCCATAAAGGGAAAGGGAAAAGAAATCTAGGGGAAAATCTAAAGAAAACTGAGGAAGAAGCGGGTGCTTTTCTCATAGGTAACCAGTCTGAAAAATGAAATCTGCCTTAATTTTTCAATGGATACGTTTTAAAGTTAAAGCATCTGAAAAATATTTTGGCTCTAAGATACAAGAATATCACATTGAAAGGTGTAGAAAATTTTTAACAGCAAAATTTGTATTTTAGGACAAAAAGAATAAGTTTATAAACTATTTTTTTTTATTTTAGAGAAAGAGAAAGAGAGTTCAAATAGGAGAAAGAGGCAGAGGGAGAGAGAGAAAAAGAGAGAGAAAGAGAATCCCAAGGAAGCTCCATGGGGCTTGATCCCACGACCCTCGGATCATGACCTGAGCTGAAATCAAGAGTTGGATGCTCAACCAACTGAGCCACCCAGGAACCCCAATAAACTATTGTTAATAGTTCTATAAACCTAAGATTTTGTGAGAATATATTACCTTTTTAGTACAACAATGAAATGTTAAATGGGGGCACCTGAGTGGCTTAGTCGGTTAAGTGTCTGACACTTGGTTTCACTCAAGTGTTGGTCTCAAGTCTTGGTCTCACGTTTCCCAGGTTTAAGCCCCATATTGGGCTCAGTGCTGACAGTGCAGAGCCTGCTTAGGATTCTCTCTCTCTCTCTCTCTCTCTCTCTTTCTCTCTCTCTCTCTCTTCCCTTCCCCTGCTTGCTCTGTCTCTCTCGGAATGGATAAATACACTTTAAAAATGTTTTTAAAAAAGAAATGTTAAATGGAATCTAGACAAACTTACAAAACTGAAAATAATTTGGTATCTATCAACCTACCTTCTCCAATATTCTACAACAGCTACCCCTGTTGGAATCTATTTCATTGCATGAAGTGGGAACATTGGCTTTTAGTAATGATCTGAGAAGAAAAGAATTAATGAAGAAAAGCAGTCAGAGCAACCATTGAAAAGGAAATAAAAGATCAATAATGGTAGCAGAGCAGCAAAGCAGCAATACAGGGTGTCTGAGGACACATGCGTTTATAACACGCAGTTAAGGGATTCACATGAGCATCCAGCTATGCAAGTCATTATGTGTCATTAAGTCTGTTCCTTGATAAAATGATGCCACAGTGAGGCTTATGGGGAAAAAAAGGTCCTAAAAGGGAAAGGGCAGGACCTAGCTCGTGTGGAAGGCAGAAATCTTCAGAAGAAAAAGAATAGGACGATGTGGCTAAGGTGGCAAGACTCAGCCCACCAATCTTGTCTCTGTCCAATTACTTCATGAGATATAGACAGCTGGCAATTTGATGTCTTCCACTACATACTTCTGGTGGGATATTATCCAAATAGGGATAATTCCTATTCCTGGGA
>NW_027529583.1:1484960-1485735 GCF_008692635.1 Crocuta crocuta | reverse complement strand
TTATGTGGCTGACTGGACATTTTTAATAAGCACAAAGAATAGATCACCCACTAGGAAAATTGAATTACTTTCAGAAGATACTCAGCACTCTTTATTGAACAATTGTACTCAGAAGCTTTTCTGTTATTGAACTTTAAAGACACACTATGATACATGTCAATGCAGCTGTGCGAGAACCAAAGCACGCTAATTATGCCTGCCCCCAACACGTGCTAGTTGCTACCCTTGGTGTAACGTTGCAAACAAAGTTTTTGGGNTAGTTTTCATCATACAGATCTCCTATATCTTTGGTTAGGTTTATTCCTAGGTATTTTATGACTGACTGCCTTTTGATACCCAATCTGTTTACCCAAAGAGGAGTTACTAATCTAGCCTCAAGTTTGTTTCTCTATTTTATATCCTGTTCTTATTTATTTTTTTAAAATTCTTTTTTCACGTTTTTATTTATTTTTGAGAGAGACAGAGAGAGAGCACGCATGAACAGGAGAGGGGCAAAGAGAGAGGGAGACACAGAATCTGAAGCAGGCTCCAGGTTCCAAGCTGTCAGCAGAGAGCCCGACACAGGGCTCAAACCCAGGAACCACAAGATCATGACTTGACCCGAAGTTGGATGCTTAACTGACTAAGCCACCCAGGCTCCCCTTACATCCTATTTTTAAACATTTCAGTGTGGTTCTAGCCATGAACAAGGGTTATGATTGGCCCACCCACAATTTCCCTGATTCAGTTTGTTTATTTATTTATTTATTTATTTATTTATTTATTTATTTATTTA
>NW_027529583.1:1484053-1484686 GCF_008692635.1 Crocuta crocuta | reverse complement strand
ACCTACTTAATATATGTCAAACACTGTTCTGCACGCTTTACAAACATTAGCTCATTTAATCTTTACAAGGACCTTCAGGTGGGGTGTCTCTTTATTTCCATTTTAAAGATGGGGAAACTAAAGCACAGAGAGGTTAAGGAACTTGCTCAAGGTCACATCACTAGGAAGTCATAAAGGCAGGATTTGAACTCAGAAAGTCCAGTTCTAGAATCCGAGCCTAAACACTGTGTGTTCCCCCTTTCTTGTCTCTTCATTCCTTTACTCTTTTTTCACTACCACACTTGATTGAGCCTGTCTTCCTTTTGTAATGCTGTCGTTAGTTTACTGTTTTAGTTAGAATAGCTTCGTCCACATGTTGGCTCTTGGATTCTGGTCAGACTGAGAGGGTGCAGGTAAGATGGTGAGATTGTGGTGGGAAAAACGCACATTAAACATGATGTTCTGGAAGAGCCACAGTCATCATGTGGTCATTGTAGCAGGCTTTCCTTCCCAGATTTCTCTTCATATGGAGTCAGAAACCTGGATCTAAATCCTTGTGGCGCCATTGCCAACTCTGTGACCTTGCCTTTGTTGCTTATCTCTTCATTTCATAGACTGCTTTTCTGCAAAATGGAAATTAATTGTAGTCCTTAT
>NW_027529583.1:1483422-1483903 GCF_008692635.1 Crocuta crocuta | reverse complement strand
AGTCCTTATCTCATAGGGTTGTCTTGGGGATGGAAAGGGATAATACATATAAACTACTTAGAATACACGTGGTACATAATAATTGCTCAGTAAACATTAGCTAGGATTGTGATTATAGTGATGGCTATATCAATTTTAGGCATGATCTGTCATGTAAGACCCAAGCATCAGAGAATAGGTGTGTTTAGTTTTTAGTTTTCAGCTGATACCACCCTCAGGCCAAATTTTCTAGAAAAATTTGATATCTGGTGGTAGATTTTTTTTTCTTCTCATTTTTTTCTTTTCATTTTCTTTTGTGTGTGTGAGAGAGACAGAGAATGAGAGAGAGAGAGAGAAACTGTGAGCAGGGGAGAGGGGCAGAGGGAGAGAGATCAGCGTGGAGCCTGGCACAAGGCTCAGTCCCACAACCCTGGGATTATGGCCTGAACTGAAATCAAGAGTCAGACGCACAACTGACTGAGCCACCCAAGCTCCCCAGGTG
>NW_027529583.1:1478856-1483414 GCF_008692635.1 Crocuta crocuta | reverse complement strand
GTTTTGTATATTTTAATTATAAAATATTTTAATTTTGAAAGGTCTCTTTCTAACATGGTGACTTAGGTAATAAGGAATATGTGAAATTGGCATTGCAAAATGAGTGTCAGAAGTGCCTGATACATAGTAGGTACTTAACAAATGTTACCTTCTACTTACATCATAAAACCCAACCTCCCTGTTTGTCACTCTTATTTCTCAGATCCCAAACCTTGGTTTTAGTCCAGCCACAGTCATGGCATTCTTGTTCTCACCCCATGCCTTTGCTCACCTCATTATTCCTGCATGGGAGGCCCTCAACTCTTCTTTCCATGCTTCCAAGTCCTACACATATTCCAAGGGCCAGGTCAAGTATGGCCTCCTCCACGAAGCATTTCTGAGCCAAATAAACCTGCTTAGGGTGTGAAGGTGAATTGAGAGAAGGCACTATGTGAGCAGAAACCGAATGTATAACCTTCCAGAGCCCCCAGGGTCAGATGTCCTTTCAGGAATAACAGATGACGTCAACAGTGAACACAGAGGAACTTAAGGCAGGATGACTGGAAGGTAGATTGTATCTTCCCTCTGAAGACACTTGGCTATAGTTTTTCACAGTGTCCCTTCAGCTTTGGAATCAGTGCCAGGAAAGAGAGGGGAAGGAGCTTGGAATTAGCCTGGGATTCAGTTAATACAAAATTTGATGACAGTCACAGGATGGGAGTGAAATTTCCCTGACACCATCTAGATTAAGTTGATTGCCAAGACTCGGGTTGGAAGTCCCGAGTTATAAATCAAAGTAGATTCTCCAAGGACTACTCTTGCTCATGAGAATTTTGAAGACCAGAACTGAAATTCCATGCCTACTGGTAATGAAATACTTTTTTAGATATAAAATTTGTTTGGAAAAATTATTTGGAAAAAAGGAAGACTGCATGTCCTTCAAGTGACACAGGGGAGCTCTTCCTAAGAGGCTCATGCCAGAATTACTTAATTCTAGACTGAAGCATACCTTTATTTGATTTACTATTTGCTCTTGATTAGGGCCTAGCCTCTGAGAGGTTATGTGATCATTTGAATCATTTTTCAATCTGGTTGAGATGTAAATAATTTCTGTCCAGTAAAATAGATAACCCCAAAGATTACGTTTTTGTTGGTCTGTGGGACATTCCTTTTATATCTAATTTAGTAATCTTACTCCCAGATCCCTTCTTTCAGGGCCTATGTATATACTCAGTCTCTCAAATTCTCCTTTGAACCAGCTTTACTACCTTGCTGTTCCCTAAGTCATGAGATAAATAAGTCTGGGATTCATGCTCACTTTATATTTGCATGAAAGTCGTGTTTCAACATTTTAAATATTATAGTTTGATTAACCCTGATATGCAAATCAGAATCCTTATGGAGAAATATTAAGGCCTTTTAGAAAGAATTTTAAAAAGAAAACTCAGTGTGAAAGTCTTTCTTCTTCTTTTAGCAAATTTGGAAGAATCAGAGGTAAATAGCTGGAACGTTCAGCTGCTAATGACAGCCAGTGAGCCCACACAGTGCCGAATGTGGTAATCAGAAAGATGTACTAGAAATAAACTAACGCATAACAAAGATCTCAACTCAGTAATTCACCTGCCAGCTACCTTTTTTTCTCCTTAGTTTGGGTTCATTTAACTTTAAAGTCTGTGTCAGTTTTGAATTTAAAATAAACTGTTACTTGACAATTCTTCTAACCTAACAGAAATCCAGAAAAATAGATTCAAATGAAAATGTTATAGCTCTTTTGTTCTCTTTTCAGTGGAACTTGTAATTTTTAACCACCCTCTTGATGCCTTTTATTGTTGGCTATGTAGCCATGGGCGTGTGTAAAGGTCGAAAACTTACTTGAGATACTACTTTCTTTGACTCAGAGATCTGACAGTTTGGGGTTGTATTTTCCATGCAAACCTTTGGAAGAGACATTGGTGTTCCCATAAGGGAGATGTGTTCGGGTTTGGGACCTGGGGACAGTATAATGATGTGGTGGAAAGTTCAAGCTCAGTGGATAAACCACAGCCCTACTATGATACAACCTCTCTAAGTTGCAGGTTCCTCACCTATGAAATGGAGATAATAAGAGGACTTATCAGACCGAGTCCTGTGAGGCACTTGGCACAGCGGCTGACAAATACTCAGCATTCAGCCACAAATAAGTGGCTGCTATTACTATTTTGGGGGCAGGGGACATGTAAATGTGCAAGTCTTTCCCATTCATATGTGGCTCACCTTTTGGGTATCTCTTCAGCCATTTCCCTCTTTTCTTTTTTTTAAAGGAAATACTTATTTTTACTTGCAGTTACTTTATTTTTTTAAGCTTATTTATTTATTTTGAGAAAGAGAGAACAAGCACGGGAGGGGCAGAGAGAGAGGGAGAGAGGGAGAATCCCAAGCAAGCTCTCTGAGGTCAGTGCAGAGCCTAATGCCAGGCTCAAACTCACAAACTGTGAGATCATGACCTGAGCTGAAATCAAGAGTTGGAGGCTTAACCGATTGAGCCACCCAGGTGTCCCGATTTCCCTCTTTTCTTCCCCTTACCCAGTAGGGCCATAGTAAGACCTTAGGATTTTAATATTTATTTGTGTGTATCCAGTGAAGCTTTTCCCATATTATTTGAAAACAAAACAGGGGCGCCTGGGTGGCTTAGCCGGTTAAGCGTCCGACTTTCGCTTAGGTCATGATCTCGCAGTTCGTGGGTTCGAGCCCTGCATCGGGCTCTGTGCTGACTGCCGGCTCAGAGCCTGGAGTCTGTTTCAGTCTGTGACTCCCTCTCTCTCTGACCCTCCCCTGCTCACGCTGTCTCTCTCTCTCTCCTAGAAATTAAAAAAAAAAAACCATAAAAAAGAAAACAAAACAGAGATGACTGGGTGGCTCAGTCAGTTAAGCATCTCACTTCGGCTCAGATCATGATCTCACAGTTTGTGAGTTTGAGCCTTGCGTCGGGCTCTGTGCTGACAGCTCAGAGCCTGGAGCCTGCTTCAGATTCTGTGTCTTCCTCTCTCTCTGCCCCTCCCCTGCTTACTCTCCGTCTCTCACTCTCTTTCAAAAACAATAACCATTAAAAAAATTTTAAATAGAAAACAAAACCAAAAAAGGAAAATTAGAAAAGTGAAACATTTCCTGTTTCTGAAGGAGAAGGTTGATTAAATTATATTGTTTTCTGGGAGTGTGTTTGCATTTTGTTCCCTCATAGACAGCACTGCTCCCCCACCTCCCTTCATGGGATTGTTTGACTTTTCCTGGACCTTCGAGTCCATTCATGGGGAGGCCACTGCTCTGCCTTCATTCCTGTAGCAGCAGTCTGGGTGCAACTAAGTGCTGGAGGGTTGCATGAAAGAGGAAAGTCACAATTTGTGCTGTGTTCCCATCCCTGATTTCAAGCATGACAGCCTAATTACAAGGTTTCCTACACAAGATACGTAGGCAACCAAGATCCTCCACCCGCTTTCCTGTTTTTGTCCTGTAATACAGTTCTTTCCTGGTGAACTCACAGAATGTGTTTATATATATGAGACTAATCTTTCAAGGGTCTTGGGGTGATTTCACCCCAAATTTCCTAGAATTGTCTGAGATAATTTACTTATAATAACAACTTTAGGGGCCATGGATGGCATACAGAGAAGGGATTCTAAAGACCCTGAAGAAATGTTGTTGCTTAGTGTAAATACTAATTATTCTAAGATGAACAACTGAATGAGAGCATCCAAGGTTGACATGAGTTCCCATGAGAAGTCCTAGCCGGTGGGGGCAAAAAGTTTCGTTAACTACAAGCCCAACACGAACCAGCAGTGTGATTCAGCTGGGGATGCCTGAAGATGGAAAAGATGGGCTAAAGTTTCACTAAGTTGAAACTTAGTGGTAATCTACTTGGGCTGCTGTATAGAATTTTCTGGGATCAAAATGGAGGAAATGAAGGTGAAATGATCTTTAAGATCCCTTACAATTGTTAAGTTTGGATGCTGCTATATTTTCTTCTTTTTCTCAATATTCTTTTTTTAAATGCATAATTTACCTCTAATGAAACACACATATATTAAGTGTAGTGTTTGATGAATTTTGACAAAGATATACCCCATATACCTCCTTTCCCATTCAAGACGTGGAACATTTCCATCACCCCATAAAGTTCTTTACAATCAATGTCCCCTTTCCATAGGTAATCACTGTTTCAATTTCTATTAACAGAGATCCTAGATCTTCATATAAAGAGACCCCTGTAATATGTACTTGTTTATATCTGGCTTCTTTCACTTAACATAATGTTTTTGAGAGTCATCCATGTTGTTGTCTGTATCAGTGGTTCATCCCATTTTGTTGCTGAGCTATAATCCATTATACACATATACCACAAATTGCTTATTCCCTCTCTTGTTGTTGGATGTTTGAGTTTTGGCTATTACGAATACAGCAGAATAGATATCCTTGTGCAAATGTTCAGCGAACATATGGTTTTGTTCCTCTTGAGTAAATACCTAGGAGGGGAATTGCTTGGTCATAGAATAGGTGGATTTTGACTTCATAAGAAGCTGCCAAATGTTTTCCAAAGTGATTGTAC
>NW_027529583.1:1469193-1478694 GCF_008692635.1 Crocuta crocuta | reverse complement strand
TTCATCTGGAGCTGCCAAAAGTTTTCCAAAGTGATTGTACCATTTTACACTCCCACCAGTCATACACGAGAGTTCTATGTGCTCCACATCCTGGCCACTCTGTTTTCCTTTTTATCATGTGCGTTCATTTTCCTTGAGTGTGTTCCTAAGGAAACCAAAGAGATGATCACTGTTACTAGCAAAGGTTCGCTTGAAAAGCTACCCTAAACTAACAGGATTACCAGAAAACAGAATGCTTTGATCATATTGGAGGTGACTTTTAATTAAGGATTAGCCATAAATCATCTTAAAGTAACTTAAAGCTACAGTGTGATTTACAAATAACTATGTAGGGGAAACTTCACATGATAGTTTATCATTTCCTCATATCTCCTAAGAATGGCCAGAAAGCTCTAGGCTCTGGTGTTTTTATGTTAAAAACTTTGGCAGTTTATCCTGGCAATGGGCAGACATTCAGGAGGAAAGTAGTAATTCACTCATCCATCAAATGTTGGAGTGCTTTTGGAAAAAGAATCCCTGGAAAACTGATAGCTGGTGTTAGGGCCTCTAAGAATAAGAAAGCAGGGTTAGATGGACAAAAGAAGTGAAGGGGATTAAGAGGTACAACCTTCCAGTTATAAAACAAAGAAGACACAGGGATGTAATATATGTCATAGGAAATATAATGAATAGTATTGTAACAATTTTATATAGCGACAGATGGTGACTAGACTTATTGTGGTGACCATTTATTTCATAATGTATACAAACATCTAATCACTATGTTGTACACTTGAAACAAATACAATATTGTATGTCAATTATTCTTCAGTAAAAAAAAGAAGTGTTGGACAAAGTATCATGGATTTAGTATGTATGGAAAATGTTGCACAGGGTGGCTCTCTTATATTCTGAATGGAGAGGTATTATGCATAGTAGATTAATAATTTGCCATCATTTATTAACTGCTTAGTATACACCAGGCACTGAAATAAGTATTTTAACATATTGATTCATTTAATCCTTGCAACAACCTTATGCAAAATAGGCAATGTTAATTTCCTAATATTATGGAAGAAGAAAGGGAAGTTTGTAGAGATTAAATAACTGACCCAAAGACACAACTATTATGCAGTAGAGCTAGAATTTGAACCCAATGGTGCCATGCCTCAGCTATATTTTGCTAAGAGTGTTGAACTTGATGGTCACATGGAAAAAGTGTGTGTGTGTATGTGTGTGTGTGTTATAGGATGATACGGTTTTCCAAACATAAAAATAAGTTTCATTAGGATAAAATTCTGTGGGAGAAGTGGAATGGAAATATGAGATTGAGGAGGGAAAGAAATACTGTAAACTTTCTATATTAAAAAAATGAATGATGATAGGTATCAAATGGCATTTAGATTATGTTGGATGCTTTTAAATATTCATATTTATAATGCATTGGTAATTCTAACCTTTATAAATATTTAAATTTATGATGAAAAATTTGAGATGTCAACTTAAAAATGAGTGAGGAGGTTAGTTGGGTTTTTAAACTTCTTTTAAGTGACATGGCAGTTAAACTCTTAATACTATGACTGGTGAAGGGTAGGAGCCTGACTACTTAGTCACTTTTTAATCCTTGCACTTTTCACAGTGCCCAGAATATATGAAGTCCAAGTTCTCAATCTGTGTTTGGGGAATGAAGATGCAAGGAAAACGATGCCTTGGGAGAGGCTGTGCACAAAAGGCTCAGGGGTGCAAAAAAGATGTCACATATCATTGGTACCGTACACAGAACTTTCCCACCTTCCAGCCTTATCTCCTGTACTCAGAAGATAGCATTGTAGGGGCGCCTGGGTGGCTCAGTGGGTGGAGCATCTAACCCTTGATTTCAACTCAGGTCATGATCTCAAGGTTTGTGTGTTCGAGCTCCACATCCTCCTTGAGGTTCTCTCTCTCTCTCTCAAAATAAATAAATAAACTTAAAAAGGGAAATAGCATTCTAAAAGGGTTACCTGATACCAACAAACTGAAATAATTTTAAGGAGGATAATGTTGTGATTGTGATTTTTTACAGCTAAGAAACCCCTCTATAGACATCAGTTCATTACAATCCTGGATGGTGTGTGTGGCATTTCCTTAATTTTCTTTTCTTTTTAAAATTGAGGTATAATTGGCATATAACATTATGTTAGTTTACAACTAACTTAAAAGAAGTTTAAAAACCCAACTAACATCCTCACTCATTTTTAAGTTGACACCTCATAATTTGATATTTGTACATATTGTGAAATGATTATAATTTATAATAAGTTTAGTTAATACCCATCACTACACAGTTACAATTTTTTTCTTATGATGAGTATTTTTTTTACAAATAGTTTATTGTCAAATTAGTTTCCACATTCTTATGATGAGTATTTTTAAGATTTATTTTTTTAGCAACTTTCAAAAATGCAATACAGTATTGTTAACTATAGTCAATCATGTTGTACATTACTTCATGGAGTTATTTATATTATAACTGCAGGTTTGTACCTTTTGACTCCTTTTGCCCATTTTGCCAACCCCATATCCCNATCTCTCTCTTCTCTGTATCTATAAACTTGGGTTTTTAAAAATTCCACATGTAAATAAAATCATATGGTATTTTTCTTTCTCTGACTTATTTCACTTAACATAATGCTTTTGAGGTCCATCCATGTTGTTGCATATGGTGAGATTTCATTCTTTTTAATGGCTGCATAATATTGCATTATATCATATCTTCTTTGTCCATTTATCCATCAATGGACACTCTTAAAAAGAAAACCACATACCCCAAATGGCATCACTTAGGCTGAGTCCCAAAACCTGGGTTTAAAACCTAATCTAATTGCAGTTTGAACCTCCCCCCAAAATGTAGTCATAACTGGTGAGCTAGGAATTTTCTGATCAGAGCCAATGAGTCTTCCATAGGGGCCCTCTCCATCCCCCAAAGGAAGATAAGGTAACCTGTATGATAAGACCCCCTTCTCTTGCCCCTAAGGGAAAGTGACCTTGCCTAGAACAATTCTTTTCTTATACTAATAACTTTCTTATTTTTCTGCCTACCCTGTTTTTAATTTAAAAAACCTTCTGTTTTGTACAACTCCCTGGAGCTTCCCTCTACTTTGCTAGATGGGATGCTGTCTTATTTATGAATCATTTAATAAAGCCACTTAAATCTTCAAATTTACTCCATTGAATTTTTTCTAAAAAATTTTAATGTTTATTTTTGAGAGAGAGAGAGAGCGAGAGCAGGGGAAGGGCAGAGAAGGGGGAGTGGGGAGACAGAATCTGAAGCAGGCTCCAGGCTCTGAGCTGTCAGCACAGAACCCGACGCAGGGCTCCAACTCATGAGCCGTGTGATTATGACCTGAGCTCAGGTTGGGTGCTTAACTGACTGAGCCACCCAGAAGCCCCTATTGAATTTGTTTTTGTTTTTTTTTTAAGAACACTTAGGTTCCTTCTATGTCTTAGCTATTGTAAATAATGCTGCAATTAACGTGGAAGTGCAGATATCTTTTGTAGTTCATGGTTTCTTTGTTTTTTCTTCAGGTAAATATCTGGAAGTAGAGTTGCTGGATCATATGGTAGTTCTATTTACATTTCCTTTCTTTTGGTTCCTGTTGGCTATGGACTTTCATCAAGTTGATATCTCTGCCTCAAACAAGCAGTGTAGTGCTGGAATGCTACAATGGCTTGTGTAGAACTGACAGTTTGGTGAAGGAATTAAGGACGGGGAGAGAAAGGGAGAAAGGAACTGCCCAGCTCAAGTATTCTTTAGTCCCAAGACTGTTGTGGGGTACAGCATGGGGTCATCAATTTCTGTCCATTCTGGGGACAAGTGGAATTTCTTTGTGGTTCATCCATCCATCCAATCACTCGAGAAATATGTAGTAATCATACACTTTCTACAATATCTTGGGATAGAGAGGTAAATAATACTCACTAGGACACTCTGAAAGAGGGAAATGGGTCAAAACATAAATGCATATAAGTGGGAGGAATATTTTTTTACCTTACAATCACCCAGCCCTGAGATAAATGCTCTGCCATTTTCATGAGAAGGAGGGAGAATACAGGGTCACAGCCTTCCCTTTCCTCACCTGCCCAAATGAATCATGAAGAGCCTCAGCAGTCTCTCCAGGATATGCTGTCTGGACATATAGGCTAGGGAATGAGGCAAAACTCACTTGGATTAATGCAAGCTGGACGTCTGGACTTTTTCCATTTGCTTTGAAAGGTCAGCTGCACTAATGTGGAATACATGTGGGAAAAAGTGAGCTTTGGTCTTTGCAAGAGTGAAGGAAAGATTCAGATACTCTCCAAGGTAAATGAAAGGAACTAGCCATATTTTATCTTCAAAGAGGCCATATAATATTGGAGTCAGCAATCATAAGGGCTGGGCATAATATGTCTGCCAGCCACTCACATCTGTTTGGTGAACTATTTGAATTCTAATGACATTAAAACTGGGTAGGGCAATTGTACTTCCCAGTGCATCCCTATTGTCCTGGTATAGTTATTAATAGCATTCCCTTCTGCTCTCAAAAGTGTCCTAGGTTAGAAGATAAATTATATGGCCATGGTAGTAACTCAAGGAGAGAAAGTCAAGCCCCATCTGCATTCCCCATGGAAAAGTATGACCAAAAAATGATTGTTATTAAAATCTTTCATGTTAACATTTTGCTGGTGTGGGAAGTTGTAAATCTGCTGGAAAGAATACAGTTCAACAAACATTGTTTCTGCAGGGCGTGTGTTAGGAGAATAAAAGAGACAGAAAAATGGATAGGACAGAGGCCTCTTCTGGAAAAGTTTATGACCTGACAGGGTGACCCATAAAAAATAACATATGCTTGAGACACTAAAGACTTATATCCCTGAAACTAAAATGCTAGAGCATGGAGGGACCTGGGGCTAACTTTAACACCTCATTTTATAGATGAGGATGTTGTTTGCCCAGGTTCACCTAACCCTTAGGTGCTGAGACTAGGGGCTTTGCCTGGGACTGTCCCTGTTGTGTATTTTCCAGCATAACTACTAATAGCATACCCTCTTGATCTCAAGTTCCCCTACCATAGGGAGCAGGGCCTCCCAACTCAGACCCACATTTCTATAATGTGGCATTCCTGACATCTGGGGCTGGGTAGCTCTTCATTGTGGGGGGCAGGAAGCTGAGTCCTATGCCTTGAAGGATGTTTAGCACCATGCCACTAGAGGCAAGAAGAAGCCCCACTTCCAGTTCTGACAGCCAGACTGTCTCTAGACATTGCCAAATGTCCCTTGAGAAGCATAAACACCCTGGTTGAGAACCTCTGCGCTAGACAGTGACCTTGACAATGGTCAGGCAGACTTTACCAGGCTGCCACATAACTCCAAAATAAAACTAACCAAGAATACTTTTATTTGCCTCCTTTTTTCTTTTTTGAACTCTTAATATGACAATCTCAAGAACACTATTTAGTGCAAATACTTCAATGGGAAAATATTTATTTCAAAAAGCTATCAGGCAGGATTGCTGTTTTCCATGTAAATTAAAATTTTCTGTGAACAGAATACCCCTCACAGAAAGAGTATTAAAATCTGAAATGTTGGTTCACAACTTTATGACAGGTTACAAATTGTATGGATTGCTATTTTAACCTGTTGCCCAAGTGGAAAACAAAAAGGAGAGAAGATATTAAAATTATTTCTTTAATACTTGGAACCTACTTTTATTTTTTTAAGTCTATATTTAAATTCCAGTTGGTTACCATACAGTGTAATATTGGTTTCAGGCATACAATATTATGATTCAGCACTTCCATACATTGCCCAGTTCTGATCATAAGTGCCCTCCTCAATGCTCATCACCTACTTCACCCATCCCCTCACTCACCTCCCTTCTGGTAAACATTGGAACCTCCTTTTAAAGTGATTATTTCTGGGGCACCTGGGTGGCTCAGTTGGTTAAGCGTCTGACTTGGGCTCAAGTCATGATCTCACAGTTCGTGGGTTTGAGCACCTTGTCCAACTCTGTGCTGACAGCTCAGAGCCTGGAGCCTGCTTCAGATTCTGTGTCTCCCTCTCTCTCTGCTCCTCCTCTGCTTATTCTCTCTCTCTCTCAAAAATAAATAAGTATTAGTATTTCCCTGATGAGGAGGGATGCTGAGCATCGTTTCATGTGTCTCTTGGCCATCTGGATGTCCTCTTTGGAGAAGTGTGTGTTCATATCTTCCATCCATTTCTTCACTGGGTTGTTTGTTTTTTGGGTGTGGAGTTTGGGGAGTTCCTTATAGATTTTGGATACTAGCCCTTTATCTGATATGTCATTTGCAACTATCTTTTCCCATTCCGTCGGTTGCCTATTAGTTTTATGGATTGTTTCCTTTGTCGTGCAGAAGCTTTTTATCTTGATGACGTCCCAATAGTTCATTTTTGCTCTTGATTCCCTTGCCTTTGAGGATGTGTCCAGTAAGAAATTGCTGCGGTTGAGGTCAAAGAGGCTTTANTGGGTCCAATTCTGAGTTCTCTATTCTATTCCATTGGTCTGTGTGTCTGTTTTTGTGCCAATACCATACTGTCTTGATGATTATTTTAAAGCATGGTGGAAATGCAGTTTAAACTAATAACTAAAAAGAATTTACAGAACTGCTTGTGGATTCCCATTGATCTGTACTTTCCATGTTATAACACATCAGGGGCTGGTGGCCCATGACTTAACTATCGATGATAAAGCAGTCTTTTTCTCCAGTATTGCTGGCTTGGTTTTCTTGTACGTTTTCTTAATACTGAATGTTTTGAAATTTATTTTGTATGTTATTCTTCACACAGAACTTGTGAAGAAAGTTGGCAAAAACAGCATCACTTTATAGATTAGGATACTTAGGTGTGGAGAGTTTAGGTGATCAGTTTCACATCCCACAAAATAAAATTGGAAAATATGACAGTCAAATAAATAAATAAATAAACATTAAAAATTTTTAAATAAATTAAGTGATTTTTCTGATTATGGTTTAAAAAAACAAAACAGGAAGAGACAATGCTGTCCCAAACTGTGAAATTTTTACTCTTCTCACACACCCCACTTTTAACACTTCCTTCTTTATTCTTTCCAACTTAGCATTACTATATTAAATTTTGCTGTCATTAAAAAGACTTACCTGTTCCCAAATAAGAATAATTTTATTGATTCAAGTGATATACCCTAAGTAGCTCCGTGCCAGCCTGCCCCAGTGCTGGAGATGCATTGGTGATCCCTGGTTTCTGCCCTTGAGATGCCCATGGTCAAATGGGAACTCATTCACACCCAAGTGGACATCACTGATAACATTTAGTACACAGTGGTTCTCAAACTTGAGTGTACATCAGCATCGCTGATAGGGGTTGTTTTTGATTCACAAGGTCTGGAGTCGGGCCCAGACAAGTTCTTCCATGATGCTGATACAGCTGGTTCTGAAACGACACTTTGAGAACAATTGGTTTCATCTGATGGATATTTATGCATTAAGATTTAGGAGCATTCAGGCAGAGTGGTAACATGGCTTCTTTGACTTCACCTCCCTCCAGTTGCCCATGTTTTTGCCCCTTTTCTTCCTCTTCTCATTCCCCATTTCACTTCACGTACCCAATATCCTCATGTTCCCTTGACTCGCCTTTATCAGACATAGCTCTTCAGGAAGAATTTTATATCAAACATCAGCCTGACATTAAAGTGATGTCTTACCTTTTCCAGGGTAATTGGCATTTTGATGTATCCCTGATTGTGGAATGGGACACAATGTCTATGTCAACTTTTTAGGACTGATTTAGGCGAGTTTCCTCTGTATAGGCATTCTTCCTGCACCAGACCTATTGGTGTAGGTGTTGCACACATACTGTCTCTGCCATACGGTGTACATATACACAAACATCAAATGAACAACCATCTATGTAATGAAGGGATGATTGCTAAGGCACCTTTAAAGTCTGATCTTTCATGATGATCTAAGCAAAACCAGAGTCTAGGTAAACCTTGCTGAAGTGTCAGAATTGTCATTTCCCTTGTTTAGATGCTAATGACACCTAGAAGAAACCACCACCACCATTTTTTTCTCAGTTGGCAAGAGAACAAAACAGGTAGCCACACTCCTACCTACTGGGATTATGAAAATTAATCTAGGGGCATCTGGGTGGCTCAGTCAGTTAAGCGTCCAACTTCAACTCAGGTCATGATCTCACGGTTTGTGGGTTCGAGCCCCGCATCAGGCTCTGTGCTGACAGCCAGCTCAGAGCCTGGAGCCTATTTCAGATTCTGTAATCTCCCTCTCTCTCTGACCCTCCCCTGCTCATTCTCTCTGTCTCTCTCTCTCTCTCTCTCTCTCTCTCTCAGAAATACAATTTAAAAAAAAAACATTTAAAAAAAATGAAAATTAATCTAAACATGGAAGTATGTGCAGAATGAAAAATTTGAAATTACAGCTTTAACTTGAAGCTGTTATTAAAGTTAAATCCTCTCACAGTCAAAGTAATCACTAGGTATTAAACAATAGGAAAAAATACACCATTTTAACAATTTTGATGGTTGTTTCTTTTCACCCCCACATTACTGGGGTTAATCTTTGAGGAATAAAGGGAGAGGATGAATGATTACATCTAGTGTGTGAAGTTGAGGGAAATTCAACATGAACATTCAACCTACCAATGAGTTTGTAACAGGCCATGTATCTGTTCATCTGGGTTAATGTCATGTGCAATTAATGACTGAATAGCCTAATTGATAATTGATCTAGTTAAGTTTTTAGCTGAGTGGTTGGACCTGAGTCCCAATTAGAGCAGTGAGTAGAAACTAACATATGTGTAAGTGTTATAACCAGTAAATTTGAGGAATAAGAAGGAAAAAGATGTTGCAGGCAGAAACTGCCTTGCTTTTTCCCAATGCCCTACCTCCATACTAAGGAGGAGAGAAGATAAGCCTTAGAGATGAGAGGGCAGGAAGGGAAAGAGGAAGACAATTTCTATGTGGCCTAGAAGTTATATTTAAGGTAAGATATTTTTATATTATTCTGTGCTTTCCCTTCATAGCTTAAAGAGTTCCACCCACTCATCCTCTCATCATCTGACCATTTTGGAAGCCTGGTACATAATGATGTGCAGATTTAGCAGCCGGAAGAAAGCAATACTGGGTACAGTTTTCAGACATATGATTGGTAGCTTTTTCATGATTTGAAACTGTTTGCAAAGCTACCAAGTATTTCAATGAGGATGAATTGTCCAATCAGAATGAATTGAACTATGCTAGAACAAATAATGGTAATGGTATCAACTGCTAATTATAAGACTTCACAATGTATTCTTTTTTTGACAAGTACATTTTACCCCTTTGGTTCATCAGAGTATGACATCAAAACATTGTGATAGATTGTGATGCTGAAAGCATAGGGAATATACTAATTAGGAATGTGTTTGGCTGTAAGTAACGAAACTCAACTTCTAAATGCCAGAGTATGAAGTTCTTTTCAAACATAAAAATTTATTATCTTTACAGCAACCCTG
>NW_027529583.1:1465778-1469186 GCF_008692635.1 Crocuta crocuta | reverse complement strand
AAAAAAAAAAACAAAAAAAAAAAACCAAGGGGCGCCTGGGTGGCTCAGTCAGTTAAGTGTCCAACTTAAGCTCAGGTCATGATCTCACGGTTCATGAGTTCAAGCACCATGTTGGGTTCTGTGCTGACAGCTCAGAGGCTAGAGCCTGCTTTGGAGTCTCTATTTCCCTCTCTCTGTGCCCTTCCTCCCACTCACACTCTGTCTCTTTCTCTTTCTCAAAAATAAATAAACATTTTAAAAAATTTTAATGAAAAAATATAAATAATAAATAAATAAGCCAAAGTAGTTAAGTAACTTGCCTAAGGACACAATCTTAAAATAACAGCTCTTTCTAGAATTTTTCAAATCAGTAAAAGTTAGAGCATTGCTTGAGAATATCAAAGCTTCTAAATCAGTCCAGAAAACTCAGGATCAATTTCTGTGGCCTGCTGAAAAGCTCACATGGGCAAGTTCTTAAGTGGAACAGAGACCCTAGGGGCAAAGTTATTGTTTGGTTAGGGGTACCCACGGGATGTATATTTTGTACTTGTTACACGTGGATATGTGAAGATGAGGATTACTTAGAGGTAGCAGAGGTTGGGTATGGGGAATTATGTGTGTCCTCTTGTGGTATATGGTATAGATTATCTCAATACCCCTTTCTAACAGCTTTCACTCTTGCCTTCTTTTGTTATAAAGACTATAAAGCTTGAAACCTTATTTCTTAATGAGATATAAGTGGGCATCTACTGAGGGTGGTTCTGGGGAAGTTTATTGCTTTCTGAATGTAAAAGGAGATTGTCAGCTGCCACAGTCCTCTATCCTTTCTCTCTGCCTGGAATGTAGATTTGATGTGTAGAGCTGCAACCATTGAAGGCAAAGGCCATTGTAACATATTTTCTTCATGGAGCTGAAAGAGATAAAGAATGGGTGTTTGATGATATCACTCAGCCAAGATTATCTGCCTTTGAACAGCTTGTCATGAGAAAATAAACCCCTATTTGCTTCAACAACTATAAGTTGAATTTCATGTTATTTACTGTTAAAGGCAATCCCAAGCAACACCCCCTCCATGGGATAAGCCTCACCACCCCCAATAATGTTTTAATATGATAGTCGGATGGACCAAAGGGAAAAAATATTGTACTTGTCAGTAAAATGATAGAAAGTGAAGCCTTATAGTACATGTAATCAGTTTTGTAAATTGTGAAGCATAAGTGATGCCTGCAAATTGTGAAACCTAAGTTTGTATTTGTCAACATTGGTATAGGAAGGATAAATGTATAGAAACAGGCAGAAAGAAAAAAAAACAACCTGTAGATTAGACTACTATTTAGCATATATTCATTCCTTTTACCATATTTCCACAAAACTTCATGGGAGGAGTGTATTCCCTTCCCCACTAATGTTGCACTTGGCCACGTGACTTACTTTGGCCAATGGGATATGGGCAGAAGTGACAGCCAGAGTCTAGGCTTGGAGAGATATCATGTGTTTCTGTTCTACACTCTTGCACTTTTGCCATGGCCATAAAAAGAGCATGCCTTGGGTAAGCTGCTGGTGAAGGAGAATGAGAGACGTGTGAAGCAGAGATGAGTTCAGTCCATAGCCTGGAGCCACACCCAGCCAAGATCAGCCAAACTGTAGCTGACCTCAGGATCATGAGTAAGAAATAAATATTTGTTATTGTACAGCATGGGGTTTTGAGGGTTTGTTATGCAGCATTAGTGTGGCAGTAGCTAACTGATACACAACCTGGCAGCTTAATCTTATAAAACAAGCTATGGTTATTTTCATTTTTTAACAAAAATCAGAATTGTAATGTCCAATAAGGACATTCTAAGTAGAACCCAATTTATTAATAAATAAAAAGCCAAGATTTATAAAGACACGTTTTTATCCATTAAGTCAAGTGTATATTTGCTTAATCCCATTATTTCAGTTTTTAGGCATCTTCCTCAACATAGCCAGTTAAAGTAGCCTTTCTGTTTCTTCCTAACAACAATTTTAGTTGATCTGTTTCTATCCTTCTTCTGTTAGTTATGCTGTGATCAATAGTACTCTACTTTTTAAATTTTTGTTTAGACCAAAGAAAACCTCCCTGATTAAAAAACACAAACCAATGGAAAAAGATTTTCTTCGTTTGAAATTGCTGTGTTCTAAATTCTATTTGTTATCTTTTGTTGTGTAAAAAATTGCCCCAAAACTTCGAGGCTTAAAATGACAATAAACAGTAACAAACAATAGGCAGTTCCCATATATTAGGAGTTCAGTGGTGGCTTGCTGAGTGCTTCGGCTCAGGGCATGTCACAAAGTTGCAGTCAAGATGCCATCCAGCTATGTAGTCATGCCATGGCTTGACAGAGGCTGGAGAATCCACTTCCAAGGTGGCTTACTCATGAGACTCTTGCCATGTAGACCTCTCCATAGGGCTGCTGAGGATCCTCACAACATGGCAGCTAGGTTCCCCAGAGGAAGTAATTGAAGAAAGCAAAGTTTCTTATGACCCAACTTAAAAGATCACACTCTGTTGGTTTCACAATATTCAATTATTTACACAGGTTAGTTCCATTCAGTGTAGGACAGGATACCTAAGGGTATGAATACCTAAGGGTCTGAATAGCAGGATTGCTGGAAATCATCTTGGAGGCTGGCTACCACACTTTCTAATAGATATTTTCAACACAATCTCTGACTGCTCCAAACATCTTCTCAAAATGGACTTAGAATTTAAACTGATGGTTCTTTTTCTAAAAAAATGTTTATGTTTATTTTTTATTTTTGAGAGAGAGAGAAAGAGAGCATGAGCAGGGGAGGGGTAGAGAGAAAGAGAGACACAATATCTGAAGCAGGCTCCAGGCTCTGAGCTGTCAGCACAGAGCCTAATGTGGGGTTCGAACCCACAAACCATGAGATCATGACCTGAGCTGAAGTCAGACACCTAACCGACTAAGCCACCCGTGTGCCTTTAAACTGTTGGTTCTTAACCCCCCACTCTGTGGGGACATTTGACAATGTCTAGAGACATTTTTGGTTGTCCCAAATGAGAGAGAAGAGTGCTATTGGCATCTAGTGAGCAGAAGGCAGGAGTGCTACTACACATTTTGTGATGTACAGGGTACTCTCCCCACAACAAAGAATTGTTCAGGCCCAAATGTCAACAGTGATAAGGCAAAGATACTCTGCATTTAAACTATTACAGTCAGCTAAAATTTTAAAGTTTCCTCTTAGAGATCCTTCAATATATCATACAAACACTGCTTTTCGTTTTCAGTGAAGTATAGTCATATTCAGCAGAATTGAGTTATTATGGTGTGTGGTCAAATTGCAGGTGCACAACCAAAAGGGAGTGAGCAGGAGAAATGAATTTGGCCAAGATCACACACACACATCCCTCCCCAAAAGAAATGTGGTGGGGGGGGGGGGGGG
>NW_027529583.1:1453915-1465232 GCF_008692635.1 Crocuta crocuta | reverse complement strand
TGCTGAATTTGCAAAAGCAGCACCAAATAACTGCTATTTCATTGAGAACTCCCTGCCTACAACCAGAAACAGCCCTAGCTGGGTGACACTGTGAATTCTGAAAAAAAAAAATCAATTGGGGATTTTAAAGACAAGCAGAAGAAGAATGAGAAAGTGAATTCAATAGAGTTTTATTGACAACTTATAGCTTATAGAGCTTTCTCTGTAACCCCTGACAAGTCTTCTTTGCATCCAAGGTTTATTTGAGTGCTTACAGGGGGCTAAGATAATAAATCCATAACACAGTAGCTGGTTGTGTCAGACTGATCTCCTCCTTTCTCAGAAGTGCTTAGAAGCCAAGGAGGAGTGATTATCAAGCAGATTGCCAGATTTGGGGGCAGCCTAAATTTCTAACAATTAGGGAGATAAAGAAGTTCAGCCACAACTCTAATCTTACCTGCACAAACCAGGAAGAACTGAATTGGCTTCTGGGCAGTGTTCAGAGCCACTGGGACAATGAGAAAAGTCATATTACACCAGATTTCCTAAATGTCTCTAGGCTAAGATATGGGTAATGGTTCCCCCCAAAAAGGAGAAGTGTAAATGTATCTTTGCATTGAAAATCCACTTACTGAGGCACGTGGGGGGATCAGTCGTTTGAGTGTCCAACTTCTGCTCAGGTCATGATCTCTCAGTTCGTGAGTTCGAGGCTCACATTGGGCTTGCTGCTGTCAGCCTGTCAGTGCAGAGCCTGCTTCAGATCCTCTGCCCCACTCTTTCTGCCCCTGCTGCACTTGCACTCTCTCAAATATAAATACATATTTAAAAAAAAAAGGACAGTTCCACTTGGTGATGAATATATATGCNGTGAGGTGATCTCTGAAAATGTTTCATTATTCACTTGACCCAGAAAACCCTACAAAATCATGCAAATCAAGAGGTTCAAATCTTCATGTTCACTTTAAGAACACATGTGAAACTGCCCAGACCATCCAGGGTATTCATAGCCGAAAAGCCACCAAGTATCTGGAAGATGTCACTTTGCAGAAGCAGTGTGTGCCATTCTATCGCTACACTGGTGGAGTCGGCAGGTGTGCCCAGGCCAAACAGTGGGGCTGGACACAGGGTTGGTGGCCCAAAAAGAGTGCTGAATTTTTACTGCACATGCTTAAAAATGCAGAGAGTAATGCTGAACTTAAGGGTTTGATGTAGTTTCTCTGGTCATTGAGCACATCCAGGTGAACCAAACCTGACAAGACACGGTGTAGAACTTACAGGGCTCATGGTGGATTAACCTATACATGAGCTCTCCCTGCTACCTTGACATGATCCTTACTGAAAAAAGAGCAGATTGTTCCTAAATCAGAAGAGGAAGTTGCACAGAAGAAAAAGATATCCCAGAAGAAACTGAAGAAACAAAAACTTATGGCCCGGGAGTAAATTCTGCATAAAATAAACGCAAATAAAAGTAAAAACCAAAAAAGGATAAATGTATAAAATATTTTTTTTCTTTCACAAGGAAAGCCATTGGAGGAATAAAACAATTCCTAGAGATTGGGGTACCTACAATGAGGGAAAGTCATTATCTCATTCTCCAGTTTAGCATCTGCTTGGGCAGCAGAAAGTTGGGGTAAGGGAGAGAGAGAGAGATTACTTTATATGGAGGCAGGATCTTTGCAGATATGAGTGAGCTAAGGATCTTGACAGTATCACTAGGCTGAAATCAAGGCCACAGGCCAGGGCTGCCTCAGGAGGTTCTAGGGGTGATCCATTCCTTGCCTCTTCCAGCTTCTGGTGGCTGCCGGCTTCCTTGGTTTGTGGCTACATCACTCCAATGTGTGCCTCTGTGGCCACATTGCCTTCTCTTCTTTTGTGTGTCAAATTTCCCTCTACCTCTCTCTTATAAGAATATACATGATTGCATTCAGTGCCCACCCTAATAATCCTGGATAATCTCTCCATCCCAGGATTTTTAACCACATCTGCAAAGATCTTGTTTCTCTATAACGTAACATTTACAGGTTTCAGAGATTAGGACCTGATATATTTTGCGGGGACGTTTTTCACTTATATCTTATTCTACCCCTACCCCTTCCAGGGTTCAGCCCTACACCCTATTTACCTTATCTGTTGCACACACGCATGTACGCGTGCACACACACACACACCTCTTTCTTTTTTTCTCAATAGAGCTTGGTGAACCAAATCTTTGCAACCTAAAACTTACTAGCCTGGAGGGCTCTGTTTGTATTCTACCTCTGTAAGCAGTGTTGGTGGTGAAGTAGATTCTTCTAATGCAGCAAAGAAAAGGAAGAACAAAGGAGAAAGTTAACTCTCTGTATAGATAGAGGTTGAATACTGTTATTTTGCTCTTGAAGAAAGAGCAAGAATTTGTTATAAAAATTGAGTACAGAAACGTCTCACCAGAGAGGAGGTTAATGATTGCTGGTCCCCAAAGGGAAACCTTGACTGAACCCCTTTGGCTGGAATTCTATAAGCCAAAAATATAAGTGCTTCCCAGGAGTCTGGCAGATGCTGAGTCTTCTCTCCCTCACATTTGTCTGGTGACATGGAGACATACTTGTTTTCAGTCAATAAAGAAACAAGGAGCTCTTTCTGAAACTTTTACTTTGAAAGTCAGAAATTAAATATATACTGTTTATCTGAGGCTCAATGTCTGCACATTTCATGTGGCTTCTTAGTTATGGTTGAAAGACTTTCTATTGCCCACTGAGTTTCATTAATACAGAACTGACATATCTAGCCACAGGAGCAGCACTTCCTTAAATCAATGCACTTTAGAAGTACAAGAAAAGATAGAAGTATTCAGCTATATAGAAATGAAGAGGAGTTTATCTTAGAAAAAAAGTTCAAGCTACAAGAGATCTGAGGTTATATAGTAAACATATTCAGTTTATAGATAGAGAAACTGAAGCCCCAGAACGATCACAAGCTGTATCAGTCAGCTATGGCTGCATAACAAACAACTGTAGGATCTTAGCAACTTACAATAAGCACATATGTAGTTAATGCATTTCTGGGCATTTGCTGATTTGGGGTTTGGTTGATCTAAGTTTTTTTGTGGCTAGAGGAGTTCTGTTTTCACATTTTAGGTCCTTGGGTTTGCTCCAAATGACTCGCATCTTCCTTGAACCAGTGGCTAACTGGAGAAGGTTTTCCTTTGGTAATGACAGAGGCACAAGAAAATGATTGGATGCACGGGAGGCCTTTTAAGGCCTAGACTTGGACCTGAAAGACTGTTATTTCCACCTCCATGTTATTGGTCAAAGTGAGTCACATGACCAAGCCCAAAGTCAAGGGGCAAAGAATTATTCTCTGCCCATGATGAGGCCCTGCTGAGGGTATGGACTGAGGAAAGGATGAAGAGTTAGGGCTAATCATGCACACAAAATTTGCCTATGGTCAAAGAGCTACATAATAACTCAATTAGGACACTAGAATTCAGGTCTCCTGACCTGCCCCCCACCAATCCAGGGCTTTTTCCCATTAACCAGGCAGGCACTCAGTGGAGCATATAATAGATATATTTAAAATATGTCTCTGGAAATGTAAATTATGAAGATGACACAACACTACACAACTGGGTACATTTATTTTATATAGATTTTTCTGTTTTCTGCTCACATAATTAAAAGCCATTCATATATTTCCATAATTATTATCTGGAAATGCATATGACGTTGATGCATGTTAAATATGGTACCATTTTCATTCAGTGTCAACCCAAGTTTCTCTAGCCTAGGGAACTAAAGTGTTCATGGTAGAAAGAAAAGTTCAGATTTCACTGGTTTTGCAAAGTCCTTTCTGGTGGCTCATGAGAAGCCTTCTTGTCTTCCCCTTGAACACCCCAGGAACATCTGCTACTTGGTGCTATTCATCATTACGGCCAGCCTCTCTGGGACACCCAGATACCCCAGAACTGTGAACTCTCAAGTTGCCAAAGAGACACTGTGTTCCCTGAGGCCTTCTTCCACAGTCCTCAGCAGAGCCATAGCACAACGCATCCTGGACTATATATTCAGAATATCTTATGAAAATGGGTTCCTAAGTGTTTCCTTTATCCTATTTTGCCAGAGAGTTCAGACATGAGTATACAGGCCCAAGCCAAAGACCTATATTCAGAAGACCATTTTTGACTCCTCCCTAGGTGATAGAGCAACTTCCTCTTCCTTCAGCCAAGTGTGTTTCTGCAAATCAGCTTATAGATGTATAAATTCGCCAGACATATCTGAGCCACAGTTAAGGCCTAAAATAAGCTTGTTTTCATATATTTTCTTTGAAGAATGAGCTCTCCAATTAGCATAAAAAATATCGTTGCCCAAAATGGAATTCAGCAAAGGTGTGAGTCAGTCATGTCCATTAGGAAAAGGAAATTAATGATAAATAGCTGATTTTAGTGAGTTGCTTTGTAGTTCTCTTCTTTTTTTCCCCCCTTAGAGATTATTACTTGACATTTTTAAATAGTTTCTAAAATGCAATTTATAGAAAACTTCTCAGTTTCATGGGGCATAGCTAAGTTGAATTGGAACATAGCAAACCCATTTAATTTTGCTGAAAATGCATTTAGAAACTGGGTCTTTCTGCTAAATGCTTGTGCATATTCCCAAAGGTCATTTTTTCTCTGTTGAGATAAACTCTCAACGTGGCCTTAACGATGTAGATGAAATGTGGGGATTTAAATCTCAGCTTTCCATTTCAGTTGAGAGATCTATACCTTGTTTCCCTTTGGCTAGGAAAACAAAATAGAAAGCCCACATTAGCAAATGGTTTCCTCCTCAGATACTGCTTTGCCATGAGGGATCTGGCTTAGCCCTTCTCGAACATTTTAAACACTTCTGAGACTCATCTGTCTCAATGCTGTACTTTTATGCTGAACTCTCTTGAAAATTACTATCTTCTCTATATATTCACCAACCAAAGAGATAAAAGCAAAACATTTTTCTTTTCTAAATATAAAATCATACTCTGTTAAATGTGGTTTTACAAACTGGACATGCCTCCCAGGTACTGTGATTCACCAATGTGGAAAAGAACTGCCCTTCTTCAGTCATTTTTTAAGTCCTGTCCCAGACTACGGCTAAAGCAGCCACTGTCTGTGCCTCATCCATGTCTAGCTGGGTCTAAGCATTTTAGTGGGTGGATCTGATTTCTAGCTGACAAAATCTCATCTCTTTTCCTGAGACCTGTGTCTGGCCACTGCAGCCCTCTCTGACAATTCACAGGGCAGGCCAAAAAATTAACACCACTCGAGCTCCCCTAGCAGTCTTCAAGCAATGTCACTCACATGGGAATTGGTGTGTAAATACCCCAGCTTCCTTGCCCCTCCCGTAGGATAATTCTGAGCCATGTGTTCTACACTGGGTCCCAGACTTCCCAGTGTGATTGAGCCCCAGTCCCCCACTGTGGAAAGTTGCTTGGTAGTGCGCCCTTTATTCATCCCTTCTCTTCCCTGACACACTTCCCCGCTCACCTACCAGAACTTCCTTAATTATCTCACAAATAAATAATATGCACTAAAATTCACATCTCAGGGCCTGCTTCTGGGGAAATTAAACCAATCAGGTAAGATCAAGAAACACATTACATCCTGACAACAGCATCAAATAGGATACTCTGGACACTGGGAATACAAAGATATATAGGATACGGCCCCTACTCTTATGTTCTTTAGAGTCAAGTTGGGGAAAGATTTGATATATATTCATAGAGGTGTTACATAAGGTCTAGGGACAGTTTCATTACTTTTCAGCTCTGTGATCTCAGTTTAGCCACCTGAAAAATGGGGCATTGTGAGGATTAAATGAAACAGTATATATAAAATGCCTAGGACAGTACCTGGTAAATGGTAATGATTAAATACTGAATTCCTAGGTCATGCACTGAAGTGCCCTGGCACAGTGCAGTAAATTCACGAGAGTACAGCAGGGTATTTCGTTTGTTTGTCTATTTGTTTCCAAGTTTACTGAGGATGGATTGACAACCATAATTGTATATATTTAAAGTGTACAATGTGATTATTTGATATACATATAATTGTAGCATGATTACCAAGATCAAGAGAATTAACACATTCATCACCTCACGTAGTTAACTCTCACGTATGTATGTGTGTGAGTGGTGAGAATGCCTTATATCTATTCTCCACAACTTTCAAATATACAGTACCATTTATTAACTATGGCCACCATGCTGTACATTAGATTCTCTGAACTTACTCTTCTTATAAGTGGAAATTTGTACCCTTTGACCAACATCTCTCCATTTCCCCCTTCCCTCAGCCCCTGGCAATCNTGGTTCTACATTTAAGTGATACCAGACAGTATTTGTATTTGTATTTCACTATTGGCCTTATTTCACTTAGCATAATCTCTCCCAGTTTCATCCATGTTGTCACAAATAACAGCCCTTTCTTCTGTTTTATGGCTGAATAATACTTCAGAGAGAGAGAGAGTGTGTGTGTGTGTAATGTGTGTACACATTGTATATAATCACATTTTCTTTGTCCATTTATCTGTGAAAGGACTTTTAGATTGTTTCCATAGCTTGACTATTGTGAAGGCTGCTGCAGTGAACATGTGAGTGTAGATATCTCTTTGAGATACTGATTTCTTTTCCTTTGGATATATACCCAAGAGTGAGATTAGCAAGATATTTTAGATTTTTTGAGGGAAACTCAGGGCTGTGCACCATCTTTTGGACACTATGCAAACTACTACCTTGAGGTAGTTCACAGTTTCAACATTAGACATGGTGACATCACTTTCACATGATGTGTTTGCAAACCTGAGTGTTCAACAGTTGTTGTGGTAAAAACCAAATACCAAGTGAAAAATCAATGTAGAGGGTGGTGATAGCCAATCTGATTCCAAAGTCTGAGAAATTATACAGTGCCCAGCACATATCCCATTTGGAAGTAATTGTAGTTATTTAAAACTGAAATTTAGGGGCACCTGGGTGGCTCAGTCGGTTGGGTGTCCAACTTCAGCTCAGGTCATGATCTCACAGTTTGTGAGTTCGAGTCCCGCATCAGGTTTTGTGCTGAGAGCTCGGAGCCTGAAGCCTGCTTTGGATTCTGTGTCTCCCTCTCCCTGCCCCTCCCCGCTCATGCTGGCTGTCTCTCTCTATCTCAAAAATAAATATTTAAAACAAAAAGCAAACAAAAAAAAACCCTTGACATTTAAAAAAGTTATTTATATGCATTACTTTTTTCCAAACAGCTTCTAAATTGTTAGGATACAAATATTTAATAAGTTATTTGGACTTAACTACTTAACAAATGGAATTGTTAGATGTTTCTTTTGGCCTAGAAATCTCATTAAAAATTACAGAGATACAGAGTACTATGAACTGAAAATATTTTGGAACCTCCAGTATATTATATTTTAGCTATTTAAATATCTAATTGAAAATGGAAGTGAATTAAATATTTGGCACATGTAACTTTAACTGTATCAGTCTACTCCTTAAAAATCTCAGTGTCTTTGCATGCTTACCAAGAAAGCATCAAAATTCTCAGACCGTTATTGTAGACTTTCCATGTTCCCCAACCCCCAATGTACCTTTGAGGTTCTTCCATCACTATCATCTGGCTAAACCAAAATATCCGTCATTCCTGGAGTTATGACTTACCCTCTTTACACCTTCTTTGCCCAAAATGCACTCTCTTTTCTGCTTATGGTATTCTATCAATTCATTAAGAATCTTCAAATCCAAAATAAATTATGTCTCTTCCACTGAAGAAATTTGTCTTTTTCTTCTGTCAGATATGATTTCTTTTGCTTGGAACATCTGTAGACTTATTATACAACTCTTGGGAACATTTATCTCATATTCCCTCTTATTTTCTTTTCTCCCTATTAAATGGAAAGTTCCCATATGGTAAGGACCATTTCTTACATGTATTTCTATGCACTACAATGTTACTACCTCTCAAGGTATCATTGGAATGTATTGGTGAATGGAAGGATAGATGCATGGGCAGATGAATGGCTGATAGATGGGTAAAAATATCGATAAGTGGATGGAGGATGGTGACTAGTAGGTGGGTAGATGAAGAGGTACATGGATGAATGAGTGGATATGTGAATATATGTTACAGCAGTTTGAAAACCCATTTTTTCCTAATATTTTAGTCCCTTGTAGTCATAAATTAGTGAGGGATTATAGTCAATTAACAACCCTTTTACCATTCCATGCCCTCTTAGAACTCTTAATATCTCTTCTCATCATATGAATTAGAACAAAATCTCTCCTACTCACCAATAAGATTTATTTCTCCCAGTCAGATTTACACATCTCCCAGTCAGTTCCTTTATCAAATCATTTGATTTGTCTGTCCAAAAAATAAGTATATTGATTATACATTATAATTTTTATTATATATAATGTATTTTGTATTATAGTCACNTCAGAGTGCTTAGAGAGAAAAATCAAGTTTCCCCATAAAATGTGGGAAGTAGCTAATTTCATACAAATATGGTTCAAGAGACTGTAATGGAATGGACTATGAATATTGAACACAAAATTTGACAATGATCTTGGGAAAGGGAACCACTGTTTATTGAGCATCACTATGTGTCATTTATTCTCACAACTACCTTGTGAATTAGAGGTTATTATTACTATTTTCTAAATGATAAAATAGAAATGTAGAGAAGTTGTGNATTTAACGTGGCTCAGGCCCATTCTTTTAACCCCTTACCATGTCGGGGTGCATACATGGATACCCAGCAGTGAGCACTAGGAAGAAAGCTTTAACCAGAGAAGAATTGGCATAGATTTGTCTTCTGCTCCCCAATCTGTACACCCTAATAAAATTGATGGCTTGAACCCAAGAGCCATAATATAGTTTTCCACTTTATATTTCAGAGAATCAAGGAGTAGAAAGGAGAGCAAACTGAGGAGAGAGGAAAATGAAGGGAATGGAAGACAAGAAGGTCCTGGGAAACCTGCAGAATTAATGTTATCAATGGCAGAAGCAAAGAGTTGTTCCCTGTCACCTTTCCCCTACCCGACCTGTTGAGTATATTGATCAGACTTCATTCCAAGGCCTCAGCTCAAAAGTTAAAGTGGATCCTGAAGGCACTTAACAACTGGAGGTTCTTGGCTAACCATGCTCCTTGTAGCCAAACGACACATTTTATCTGGAAGGAAGATCTGAGAAGTGCATTTCCACGGATACTATGGTTCTTCTGATGAAATGTCTCCCAGGAGAATGTCATGGTTGGGAGATGGAAGAAGAGAAAAAGGTAAGCTCATAGGAGACCTGATTTCTGACTGACCCCTACTCAACATTAGTTTAATAAGACCATCTCTTAACCTCTCTAGGTCTCAGGTTTCTCAGCTAAGAAGGGGAGGGATTCTATTTTAAATCTAAGAAATATTTGATTCCAGATTCCACAAACTCTTATCAAGAAATCCCATGGAACTAACATGGTATTAGGAGCCTAGACTCTAAGTCAGATTGCCTGCATTTGAAATCTGGTCTTAGCACTAATCTTGGGTGAATTATAAAAATCCCTCTGGATTTTGGTTTCCTCTTCTTTAAAATGGGACTAATAACAGTACATATCTACCTAATAAGAGTGAAAATCAAAAGAGAAGGAAGCACTTAGAATAGTGCCTGGCACATAGTGAATACTCAGCAAATGCTAGTTATAACTCCATCCCCTAGCTGCACATGTTCCCACATACAAAACACTCTTAAAAGGACCCAAAGCTTAGAGTGAGAATTTAAGGGGCAAATGGTTCCAGGTTAGGCTTGGCAGCAGCTGCGTCCAAGGAAGAACTTTAGCCCTGCTTTTTGTATATCGTAGTTTCTGAGAAAGGGTGGAAAACATTTTTCTCCCAGAGTACAGTTTGTGTTGCTTCTGGATTGCCTAGTAACAAAAGCCTCTCCTCATTCGTTCTCTGATCTGATTGTTTTCACCTCAATGATTTTTTTAATTGAAGGTTTTTAAAAATTGTTAATTGAGTTCTGTTCCTCTAATCATTTGAAGTCACTGAATCTCAAAGAAAATGCTTCAGAAGCCAGCCCATAAACATCATCATCTGCTGCAACCTGCTCAGAGTTATTAAATTTCTATTCTTTTATTTTTTGGATGCATGACAAGCAGGCTTTCTTTGCAATGGCCATAATGAGGCATCACCAGTAAGTAAGCCTCACAGCCTGGCTGGGGGTAAGGGGAGGGAGTCTGGCCAATCTTTTACAAAGGCAAGTCCCCATATTTTTAGACCTTTGATGAAGGAAAGAGAATGTGCTTCAGAAATTGATTCCAGTGATCCAGACGCCAAAGGGCAAGACTATTGTCCATCATAATCGTCAAACGTGGAGTTTACAAGTGAATGAAGAGTAGGGAACGCTTGGATGATTGGAGTGAGGTCTTTCTAATTCCAATAGAACAGCCGAACTGTTCCTTTTGAAAGGTGGCATCCTCACTGTTGGCAAAGGGGTGAAGAAGTGGAATTAAGACAGGAAGGAGGGTGTGTGAGAAGGAAACAGAAAACAACAAATCAAGCCTTGCTCTGGGCCTACAACTAGCCTCTTTGCCGTGATCAGAAATGGGGAAGATTCATTGTTGTTAAGCATCAAATAGGAGGTGCCTGGCTGGCTCAGTCCGTAGAGCTTGAGACTCTGGATCTCAGGATCGTAAGTTCGAGCCACACATTGAGTGTAGAGATTACTTAAAAATAAAATCTTTTTTTAAAAAAGAGAGTCGCCAGGAAGCATGGCAGTGCTTTGAGCAAAATGTGCATAATTTGTTTTATATTTCCATGAAGATGTTTCCTCTTGTTTATTGAAAGAGGAAGCACAGTTGAGGTCCTGTCACCACTGGGAACCAGTGAGCTTCTCTCTACTCTACGCCTTCCATTTGATATTAAAGAAATGTGACNCGGTTTCTACTGACTGGTGTTTCAGCACATTGTTTCCTCCCTTCCTATCTGTCCATTTCACCTCCCAGGAGAACTCTGAGGTCTCTTTGGTTCTGTCCTTTGTTCCCCAAAAGGCATGCAGTCTCGTGTTGAAGTACCCAGTTACCAGAACACAGTTCCCAGCCATGTAAGTTCAGGCAAACTGCTTCCCCTCCTCATGTCCTCGTATGTAAAGGGATGTGAATAGTCCTATATCATAGGGTGGTTGTAAGGACTTCTTGGGGGCACACACATAAGGCATCTAAATGACTATTCATTCTTTCTATTAGATATCCTCTGTCCTCACTCCTTCCCATAAATCTGGAATCATTCATTAAGTAGAGATTTAGAGGAAAGGAAAGGAAAACTGGAACAGAACAGAACAGAACAGAAAGGTGAATGCTGG
>NW_027529583.1:1441163-1453600 GCF_008692635.1 Crocuta crocuta | reverse complement strand
TCCAGAATTTTTGCAAAAATTTGTGGAACAATCATTTGAACCTATATAGCTCATATAAGAAAATAGGGATATAGGCAAGGCCATTTCTAGTTTCTCTGACCCCATGATAGAGAGCCCTGATTAGCACAGCTAGTCTTAAAAAAGAATTTGGAATAAACATTGATCTCACTCTTTTGGCTTCTGTAGGACACAAGCAGAATTTAAAATACATTAATACAGCTGCAGGGAGGAATGGGAAAGGATGAGACAGAGAGGGTAGTAAACAAAGCAAACTGGTCCATCTCCCCACCACGTCTAAGAGTCATTTTCCTAAGCTGACAATCTCCTGAAGTCAATTCCACCCCAAATCATGTGCGCCCCTTGGCACTTCAGTCTCGGGCCTCCAGATTGATGCAGAGCAGAAAAAAGGCATATGTCAGTGGCTAGATTCCTGCTGCCAACCTCCCGGGAAGCTCCAGTTTGTGCCACACAACCAAGGCCTCAAAGATACATGCGTAGTTACTTGGTTGGCATCACTAATCCTGTTAATACTACATTCAATTATTGACATTGTACACGCTTTTAATAGTGGAAGATTTAAGACATATACAACATAGACACCGGCAAAACATGAACAGCCACATACCCTTCCTCTGTCTTCTGCAGTTATCAGCTCAGGGCTGATCCTGTTTCATTTTTACCCCTACCCACTTCTCCACGTTCCATAGGATTTTGAAGCAAATCCTGGCTATCGTATCATTTCATCTATAAGTATTTCGGTAAGTTTCTCTGAAACAGAACTTGGCAAATTCTGGCCCAAACATTAACAGCAATTTATGACACAGCGACTTAAAATTGTTGAGGACTTTATACCTTTTTAAATGCCTTCATATTTGTTATCTCATTTGCATCCGCAACAACTCTGTGAGATAAAGATGGAAAACTTTAATGTCATTTAAATCCTTTTTATACTTGAAGAAAAATGTAAGCATAGAGGATTTTAAAGTGATCTCATCAAGGAGCACCTGTGTGGCACAGTTAGTTAAGCATCTGCTCTTGGTTTCGGCTCAGGTCATGGTCTCACGGCTTCGTGGATTCGAGCCCCGCATCGGGCTCTGAGCTGGCAATGTGGAGCCTGCTTGGGATTCTCCCTCTCTCCCTCTCTCTGCCCTTCCCCCAATCACACTGTCTCTGTCTCTCTCAAAATAAATAAATAAACTTTAAAAAGGCAATTTCATCTAAGGCAAGCAGCTAATAAGCAGTTTGAGTAGGATTCTGCTTCTGATACATTGTGGTAGGCTCAAGGGGAAGTTTGAATTGTGCAGTATGTGAATGATAAATTCCCTGTGTATTTCTCAGTTGTTCTATTTGAACAGGTATATGACTTGAAGAAGCTGCTGTGGAATATATATTTGAGATGTGACTTGGAGTTAATTTAAGGTGAACCTCCTTCAAGCAGTAGATAAAACACAGTTTTTACACTGAGTGTGAGTTCCCATGGAACCACTCTGAGTTTGAAGTGCTCTAGTGGCATCTGGAGAAAAATCTATGGGTAATCCTGTTTCCTAGCATCTTCCTTAGAGAAGAACATGGTGTATTATTTTAGAGGCCAAAGAAAAAGGGTGAAATGTGAGGTGTGGAAATTCACTTTAGTTACACGAGCACCCAGTGTGGAGGGGTGCATCTCAGCTTCTTCTGTCCCATAAAGCTGCCTGGGAACAAAATAAAAGCCAGACTTTCTCATGAGAAACATGATGGTATTTTTATTGGTTTGCCCATGAGATAATACTCCACCTTTGGGAAGAAAATCCAGGAGAGTGTATAATAGTGGGAAACAGTCACAGAAAAGTCCAATTGTACTTCAAAAACTATAAGAAAACGATTTTCCATTTTCACATGACCTGAAACTCTCTGTGTAATCAAAGGTCATCACTCAAGCAGTGTGCAGATTATTGAAAATGAAAGCTTGTTTATGTTTATAAACTCAATTTATTTAAGAAATCAAAACTGTTGTCCTAGTTAGGCAATTACCTCCTTAAGAGTAGGGACCATTGCACCGCCTAGAACTGGGTCTGGCGCCTAATATAAATGCTGTTGAATGACTATGCAATGTCAACATCATTACTTTAGGTATGAGCACAATCATACTTCTGGTCATTAAAAGGAACCTATTCCCCCAAATAATAACTTTACAGTGGAGAATCCTGGTAGATACCACCTTAACCAAATGATCAAGGTTAACATCACCACTGATAAATCATGTGCATATCATATAGCCTGTGGTAGGCCAAATAATGGTCCTCAGTGATATCCAGGTCCTGACCCCTGGATCCTGGGACTGTTACATGGCAAGCCTTATGTGACAAAAGGGACTTTGTGGTTGCAGTTGAGGTGGGGAAATTATCCTGGGTTACCGGGGTGAGCCCAGTGTAATCACAAGAGTCCTTATACGAGGAAGGCAGAGAGAGGTTTGACTATGGAAGAAGAGAAGGCAATGTGATGACAGGAGCAGAGATTGGAGTGCTGTAGCCGCCTGCCAAGGAACCTCAGAGCCTCCAGAAGCTAGAAGAAGCGAGGAACAATTCTCTCTGGAGCTTCCCGAAGGAACCAGACCTGTCAACATTGATTTTAGCCCTGTAAGACTCATTTCAGACTTCTGGCCTTCAGAATCATAAGAGAATAAATTTCTGTCATTTTAAGCCACTAAATTCATGGTAATTTATTACAGCAGCAACTAAGACATACTCTTAGATACAACGCGATGAGAAGAGCACCTCACCTCTGTAGTTTCTCTCTCCTGTCTTATAATGAAAAGATAGCAGACAAACCCGAAGGGAGGGATGCTCTACAAAATGCCTGACTAGTACCCTTCAAAAGTGTCAAGGTCATGAAAAACAGGAAAGTCTGAGAAACTGTCACAGATAAGAGGAAACTAGGGAATCATAATGACTGAATGGCATGTGGTATCTTGGACTGGAGCCTAGAACAGAGAATGACAGTAATAGAAAGACTGGTGAAATCTGAATAAAGTCTGTAGTTCAGATAGGAATATTGTACCCATGCTTATTTCTTCATTTTATAGATGCCGACAATAGAGGAAACTAGGGGAAGGGTATATGAGAACTCTTTGTACTATTGTTGCAAATTTCCATAAACCTAAAGTTATTTCAAAATAAAATGTTTAAAAAGGAATCCATCCCAGGAACATTTATCTTGTCAAATCTGTTATTGGAGGTAGAAACAATACAGGGATGTGTTTTAGGGAGTCTAGGGCTGTGCTGATTGGATTCTCCTGGAAGAAAGGATGAAATAGCAGGAAAGAGAGATGACTGAGGGTAGCGTGAAGCTGCCATTCTCCATTGCATTAGGTGCCACTGGGTGGTACTATACCTCAGGTTTTCCTGGAGAACACGCAAGGGGAAAGTGCCCCTGTATTTTATGGAGGGAGAGTTAATGGCACAGAATAGTTCAGTGGTATATAATGTTCATTGAATTAACTTGACTTGCCCAAGCTCACTGAGCAAATAGGGAAATGGAATATACATTGTCTGATTTCCAGGTATACGGTGGCTAGATAAGAAAGTACAGTTCATTTAAAACATTTTAAAAATACATATATTTTATCCAGATAAGAAGCTTTAGTGTTACCGAATAACAAATGGATTTTAATCTCCATAATTTTTTTAGAATTGATGATACTTTCTCTTTCCCTCATACCCTATCTGAGCACTCAAGGTTCAATTCAGGTTTACAGCACTTGCCTTTTCTGGTGTTTCTTTTCTGTTTTATTTTATCTTTTTGGTGGTTTTCTTTTCTCACCTTCTCCATCCATTCTGCTTACCAGGTGTTTCTTATTGGTACATAACAAATTACCATAAAACAGTGGATTAAAATGAAAAACATTTATTAATTCACTGTCTGCATGGGTCAGTAATTTGGGTGTGGCCTGACTGGGTGATTCTGACTCACAGTGTCTCATGAGGTTGCAATGAAGATATTGGCCAGGGCTGCAGTCATCTGAAGGCTCAACTGAGGCTGGAGGATCCACTTCCAAGACAGTACACTCACCTAGCCCTAGACAGGAGGCCTCAGTACCTCATCATATGCACCTATCCATAGGGCCACTTGACTGTCCTCATGACACACTGGCTGACTCCCTTTAGAGCAAGTGATTAAAAGAGAGTGGACAGAGGAAGCCGCAACATCCTTTGTCATCTAATTTTGGAAGTTACACACTATGACTGCTGTTTTGTTCTGTTTCTTAGAAGTACAGCTCACACTCAAGGGGAGAGAGATTGATCTTCACCTCTTGAGGGAAAGAGTACCAAGAACCAAGGATATATTTTCAAACCACCACACCAGGTATTGTCTTAGCCTTGGCTCTGAGTGAGAGTTTGATATTCTCTGCTAGGTTTTCTCTGGGTAACTGCATTTCCTTCTGCAGCTTTGTGTGGCTCAAAGTGAAAGTTGACTCCTTTTCAGTAGACTCCCCCATCTCCACGCTGCATGAAAAGTCACAGAATGCTAAGAAAAGAGAAGGGAACTTGAAATGATCCCAACCTTTCAGGATCTGGATATAGTCATCTGTCTCTTTTGTTCTTGCCGCAGCACTAAAATGTGACATCTCTGATTCTTCTCAAGCGAGGGTTGCTGCAGCCTTCATCAGCTTCTCATTGGTGCTGCCACTGTGTAACATTGAGGTTGTGATCAGTACCCACTGACTTTCACCATGTGACCTTGTCCTCGAAGTCTAAGTTCACTTGATTCTTGGCAAGTCTTTTTCTATACACTTGTACTGTTTGGCATTCAGCATGCTAGTTCTCAGGCAATCCTCTTAATTATTTAGCTCTTTGACTTCAGACTTCAGCTCTCATTTCTGTTGACTTCCCTATATTCGTAATGAGATTCATGCCCCTGTATCGTGACAAAAAGAGCTTATCTGCCATGCAGTCTGGGATAGTTCCTAGCCATCATCAGCAATATCAGAAAGCCTCAATTCAGTGGTTCTTCATTTAGCTTCAGATTGGTCTAATTGCTGGTTCCATTCTGAACTTGAGATTCCAGTTTCCTCTCTGTTCCCACTTCCTGCCCTGGTTTCTTAACCTTTTCTGCCAAATCTCCCTAACACCTAGATTAGCATTTCTCAGACTATTATAATGTGCACATGAATCCCTAGGGCTCTTGTTAAAATTTAGATTATGACTCAGGAAGTGTGGGGTGGTGCCTGAGATTCTGTATTTTTTTTTAATTTTAATGTTTATTTATTTTTGAGAGAGAGACAGAACATGAGCAGGAGAGGTGCAGAGAGAGAGGGAGACACAGACTCTGAAGCAGGCTCCAGGCTCTGGGCTGGCAGCAGAGAGCCTGACACAGACCTCACGAGATCATGACCTGAGCTGAAGTCGGATGCTTAACCAGCTGAGCCACCCAGGGGCCCCTGAGATTCTGTATTTCTAACAAGTTCTTGCTGCTGGCTCAAGGACCACACTTGGTAGCAAGGGCTCATAGCAAAAATCTCCTAAATGTGTTTCCTCACTCACCTTCTCCCTCCACAAAGGGGACAAACACAAGTGGTATCATGTTGCCAGGCTTTCTGGGTCTCACGCCACCGGCATCATTGGCCCCCAGCATAGGAGAGTGCTCAGATCCCCTGAAAACCTCATACTGATCCCTGGAGATTCTTACCCAGTAGGTCTAGGGTAGGGGCTCAGAATCTCTATTTTTAAGAAGCACCTCAGGCAGTCCTGATGAAGACCAGTGACTTACAGGCTAAAGTCCAACCTGAAGCCTTAAAACCAAAGTCTTCCCCAGCAGATCCAGCTCCTTTATTTCTCATTTCTTACTCGCCAAACCTTTGTTCCAGGCAGGCTGTCTCTTAAAAAGACTCAAAGTATTCCCTCCTCTTTACTCTGGCTCCACCTACAAATTCTACCCACTCTGTAACTACTTCATCTTGTCTACGTATGATCATTGTCACCCTACCAAGAATACCAGCTACTGGAAGACAAAGTGCCATGCAGGTAGCTGGTAGGAAGACTTTGTCTCCACTCTCTTTAGCCCTGTCAAGTCCATCCATCCTCCCCAATTCCACCAAGTCCCTGCTCCCCCTCCCACTAGACATAGTCAAGTCCCATGGGAAACGCACTTTTCTGGAAGAATGGAAAATATGACTCTCTTGACTTAAATAGAAGTGACACCCTGCCCTGACACATACAAAGGATGCTGAGTCACACTTCAGTTCTATCTGGAAACAAGTCCCTGAGGACAGGGACTTTGTATTATATTAGTTCTATGTCCTTTTCCTTAGTCAAAAGCATCTCATGTTTGCCATTAAATGAAATACTAAGCAAATGTCTGAGTATGTTTGGTGATCTGCCAGAAGGTGACACATAATGGTAGGGATGGAAAGGGTCATTATGGCTAATTAGTTGAAATGACACGAAAATTCTCTAATTAGCTTTTTAAAACATCTTTGCTCCCAGAGAATATTAGGTGTTGAACCTCAATATATCTTTACTCCTATAATACCATTAGAACAACCTATAGCGCCATGGAGCACATAAGGCTAACATCAGCCATGCGAAATCATACTTGTCAGCATCAGCTTAACTTATATGGGAAGAAACACTAACAGCTCAGTTGGAATTAAGAAGTGAGGCTAACTCAGCACCGAGGGGTGTCTAAAANGCCACCCAAACCTGCCTCTGGCTGATTCCCCACCCCCTCTCTTCTGATCCAGGTGACCTTTCTGGACCTAAAGCTCTCTGCTGCTCATTGCCATACTCTTTCTTTTATGCCTTTATTCTAGGCACATTGTATTTTCTTTGTTGAAAAGATCCTGCCACACACAAACTCCACCTTTAAGATCAAATGTCACCTCCGGAGAAAAGGTAGTTGCTTTATTCTAGGGAGGAAATGGGATCTAAACTGATGTGACATTTTTTTTAAGAAGCCAGAGTTTATTTCTATTTAAACAAAAGCAATTTTCAGAAGGTCAAAAGGCCCAAAGATAGCCGGGTTTAATATAATATTATAGTCAGGTGCTCGCTGTTGCCGGCCCGTCTTCAGGACAGCTCTGGGCACTAATGTCTGACTAATTCTCCCAGCCAAAAAGTGAATTCCTCTGAATTTTGGCATAATTCATACAAGGCTATCCCTCCAGTAATGACAACGAAAAACAATGCCAAAAATAATCATTGTCATTGAGAGAAAGAAAGGTAAAGGATCAGAGAAGAAGCCCACCATAGCAATTTCAAGAATAAAAAATATTGATCCAGGATAAAACAAACAGACGCATTTGCAGAATCTATATGAAAACCATTTTTGCATTATTCTCTGAAACCAGGTGCTCTGACTATGAGCTAGAGTAGCTGGGATCATGACAGAACTTGTAATAACATGTGTCTTCATATTCTTTTTCTCCGTCTCTTGCACGATGTCTGAAAACTGGCAGATGTGTGATCGATGTCTTTCAAGTAAATGGAGGGGTTGCTGATTCACCTGTAGGAACAGGACCTTTTGCCAATTGATCTGAGGTCAATCACTCTTCTGACTTTATCGCGCTTTTCCAAAGTAAAACCACAACAATAATCCCTCTCAATCACCACAATAATAACAGTTATAGTAATAACAGCTAGTATTAATTGAGCACTTACTATGTGCCAAATACTATGGAGTCTTAACATGAATAATTCAGTTATCTTCACAAATTATCCCCACTTTACAGATTAGGAACTTAAAGTTTAAGACACCCAGTAACTTGCCTACATAACTTGTCAAAGCAGTACATGAGGGAGCCAAGATGGAAGACAGAAACCATATACTGCGTAAGGTATACTGCTAGCAACTAATCAACACCACTAGGCTCATGGTCACTGACTCGTTACTGGTAACAGTGATCCCCACCGAGCAGCTCTTCCTACTCTGGGCACGAAGCGGCAGGCTCCGACTGCTGGCTGAGAGGAATGCAAGCCCTTTGGATTGTGGAAGAGCATGGCGGCCATCTCAATGTTCTCACCTGCCCCTGGAAATCACCAGGACAACGTGCTTGGAGTCTTTCTTGGTGCCCTCTGGCCTGGTATTAAGTGCAAGCTTCTTTACTCCTTATGGATCCCAAGAAACAGCACCTTCAATGGCAGTGCCTGTTAGTAACTGGCCTCCTGTAATGTACCTGGAAGGTAGGCTCCACCCAAGTCCTAAAGAGAAACTCTTTTCATGTATTTGTGAGTTGTTGGCTAAAGGCCTAAACTCAAATCTGGTTGTACCTCCTCAATAAAGCATTTTTGGGCACCCCATCAACTCTAAGTTATTTCTTTCCACTCCCCAATTCCTCAGTACTATATCTGTAAGTCCTTTTCAGTTCCTTTCCCACTCAAGGCTTAAGAGGAAAGTTGCTATAAAACATGGCAAGCATTCAATTAAAATACTGCAAATAACTGCATCAAAATGCCAGTTCCTGTAATTTTTAGATCCAATGAGAAAAAAATCCCATTTTTCTGGAAAAGACCACTGATATTTGAGAATGCAGCTGGCTCCCGATTTTATTTCTCCCTGGTAAAGGGAATGATAATGGCTTGCAAAATCTATGGGAAAGGGGGTGTGCGTATTCTGCTTCTGCTCTTCCCACATGTCAGTTACTGAAGGTTTAAGGCACAAATCCTATGCCGATTTTTCCTCAGTAGCAGTCCCCGCTCAAAGGCGCATTGGGATGGGGTGCCTGGGTGGCTCAGTCGGTTGAGCTTCCCACTTCGGCACAGGTCATGATCTCGCGGTTTGTGGGTTCGAGCTCCGCATCGGGCTCTGTGCTGACAGCCTGCTCAGAGCCTGGAGCCTGTCTTAGGATTCTGTGTCTCCCACTCTCTCTGACCCTCCCCTGATCACGCTGTCTCTCTCTCTCTCTCTCTCTCCTCTCTTTCAGAAATAACTAAAAACATTTAAAAAAAAAAAAAAAAGCACTGGGAAGGCTAGTGGGACAGCTCATGCCGAGATGTCCTGTGCATCTGTGTGCATTTAATTCAGATACAGACCTCGTTTTATAGCGACCTTAACATGACATTCTAATGTATTGGTAAAGATGAGAAAATGGGATGTGAGTTTTATCTAGCTTCATGGGCATAGTATCAGCGAGATTTGCAGGGCCTCTGCAGAGGGCTAGCAGTGCTTATTAAATACCTGCCGCAGGTGCTGCATCCTAAACGAGAAGCCAAGGGTATCTGTTAAAGTCTGCGGGAGGATTCTCATCTGGGGAGAGCAGGCGACTGGGCAGTGATTGAAGTGTCCAGCAGGGGGCTGGCATTCTCTGTCTGTACTTAGCCCTGGTTCCTCTTCAGAGCCTCAGCTCAGCAGAGCTGCCGTTTGCTGGTTAAGTCAGTGACGCGCACAACATCCTGCCTATAGGATTTGAGGCTTTCTCAGTGCAGTTTTTTTTCTACCCACTTTAAACCTTCAGGTTCTAAATATCAGGAAAGATAGGAAATGCCGTATGAAAATAGCCGGCCAAAAGTTCTTAGTAAACTGCAGCTGGGGAGACTCAGACTAGAATGGAGGTAGAAAGAGTTGATACAGAGTGGGTTTAATTCTGAGCCCTTTCTGGCTGAGTTTTTGTTGTTTTGCTGTTAATTTATTGAATATAGACATGTAGTACATTGGTCAAGTGAAGACCACGGCAGCACCAGCATCAAAATAGTGCCAGAAAGTTCTGAATGCCATAGTGTGTATGTGCTCAGAGAATTTTTATTAAAGAAGATAAAGAGCCCAGCACAGATTTTTATCCTCATCTTCACCCAACTTCAAAATCAAAGTTAAGCAACAGCATCTAAGAGCACTTTTCAGGTGGGAAAGGACCTAGAGGATGGCTCTAAACGATTGTTTGCTTTTGAACTTGGAAGTGGACCACTTCTTGCACTGCAACATCTCCAGTCACAGTGCAGATATCCCCATGAACGACGACTGGTTCCACCCGGGGATCCTGTATGTCATCCCTGCAATCTATGGGGTCATCATTCTGATAGGCCTCATCGGCAACATCACCCTGATCAAGATCTTCTGTACAGTGAAGGCCATGAGAAATGTGCCGAACCTGTTCATCTCCAGTCTGGCGTTGGGAGATCTGCTCCTCCTGGTAACGTGTGCTCCCGTGGACGCCAGCAGGTACCTGGCCGACAGATGGCTGTTCGGCAGGATTGGCTGCAAACTGATCCCCTTTATACAGCTCACCTCGGTGGGGGTGTCTGTCTTCACACTCACAGCTCTCTCGGCGGACAGGTAAGTTTTAGAGGAAAGTCACATTCTCTCTGAGGGTGATAGATGCCTTGGTAAACGAGCTACCACCTTGGGGCAGACACAGCTGTTTGCACGAAGGGAAGTTTTACTCAAACTCTGATTCCCTTCCAGGAATGTTTTTCTTTTGGAGATGACTTCTGGAGTTTTACATATTGGTTTAAGACAGAAAAGTGAGTGAGTGGTGGGACAGAAGGGGACAAATGAGAAAAAAATTTTTCTGAGCATAAGATTGACGTTCATTTACAGGAGACAAATTGATTTAGCATTGCTTTTTCCTAACTTCTCCCTCCCTGCAAAATTAATTGAATGGTGAGGGAAAAAAATCACACCTAATAGAGTTTACACCCCAGGCAAATCTTTCTTAGAAGCAATTCAAAGTCATCAGAGAACAGAAAAGTCTCACTAAATTTCTTCCTCAAAATACGCTTTCAGAAATAAACAAGAGGAGAAAATAAGCAGCATTTCCTTGACATTTATTTTCCTCAGACTATTTAACTTTTCTCACAGCTGATTTTGTATTTGGCTCTCTTGGTAACCAGAGAGCTGGTTTTTCTAAGTATCTCTTCAGTGAAATAAGCGCTATATGGATTTTTTTTTTCTCCATGAGAAAGCTCCATTCAAGTTTGATTTTGAATTTTAATATCCTTAGTGATGTACTTCTATATACAGTGCCTTTGGGGTTTTTTATTTTTTTGGGTGGGGGAAGAGAGTCCAGTGTTTTATTCTGGGAAATACGCATATCTGTGAACTGCATTTCTTGTGTGCACATGTTGCTTTCAAATTCACATGTATTCATTCTTAAAGATTCATATTCAGTCTTTGAACATTTACCAAGCATCTGTTCTGTAAAGAACTCTTGCTTGAATGAACCAGTCAGGAAATGTCTGCAGGTTGTTCACACATGTTGCTGCATTATCTTACATACCTCAGAGCTCTAGAAATCGGACCTAGTGATGGGCAGATTTCAGAAGCATCATGAAGCATATGGTCAAATGAGGAAAAACTGGAACAATGAGCCAGAGCCTATACATTTTTATTTTAAACCCCATGGTATGATATGGTATTAAAGATACGTACGGATTTGAGAGAAGAGTGGGGAAGCAGCTTTTCAAAGTTTATACTCTGAAGAGAATGTCCCACATTTTAATACATATGGTAGTGGATTCTCATTTTATAGAGGAACAAATAGTCCCCAGGCGATCTGGCTTTGTCAAGTAATGGACAAATAGAGATAGTGTTATCAGTATTTGTAGACATGTGTTTATACTTAGCTGCCTGAAGTACACTGCTCATTTTCAAAGATGGAAAAATAATAGCCCAGAGACAAGGTCTGCACATCGGACTGGCCAGGCGGGGTTCCTCCATTCCTGCCGCTCCCCTCCAGCTTGCTCTAATCTGCGCGTTTGCCCACCAGGTGCTAATGGCCACGAGCAGTTTCACATGTTGATCCAGGGCAGGCAGACTCTGGAGCCGGCAGAAGGGCTGTAGCTCATGACCCATGGCCAAGGGCCCTCCAGGATGAGGGCCATTTTCTTGATGGGAAGATGAGATTTTGGATTCTGGGTTGGTGGGTGCGATGGTATGGATGGTGTTTACCGTCTTCTCAGGTGGAATGGGGAGGCAGAGAAGAAAGTGAGGGCATGCAATGTACAAATGCAGCTGCAGGGAGCCCTCTGCAGAGTTTCAAAACAGACCAAATTCCCCGTCGGCAGAAAGGTCTTTTCAAAAGCCGGGTTGCCCTCTTTGGCAGCTCTAGTGTGTTCTCAGCAACTTTATAGTTACTGTGTGTCCTTCCCAAGTTCAGAAATTACTATAAGCTTCCATATAACTAACTTTTTGTGCTTTGCTAAGGCTTGAAAAAGCTGATGGATCACCTGAATCACAGGTAGTGCATCTAGCCGATTTCAGCAGGAATAAGTATTGAGCTAGTTAAATAATATAAAACTATACTTGTCTTATAATAACCTCATGAGGTTGGCAGGGCAAAAATACACAAACACACAGTCTATATTTTTTCTCAACAAGGTGTGATCTATATACAGTAAAGTGAACAAGTGTATAGCTCAATATATTTGCATTTATGTCTTCATAGCAACATAGCCACCACCCAGCTGGAGATATAGAATATCTGGCACCCCAGGAGTTTCTTTTATGTCTCTTTCCAGTTAATACCCACC
>NW_027529583.1:1425543-1441137 GCF_008692635.1 Crocuta crocuta | reverse complement strand
TTTAATCTCATAAATAGAATCATACTTCTTATGCTTCTCATGCCTGTGAGAGTCATCTTTGTTGGTGCACACAGCAATGTTTTGTTCTTTTTAATTCTTGTGTAGTATTCCACTGTATGAATATACCTCGGTTTGTGTATCCATTCTAATACTGATGGACATTGGGTTGTTTCCAGTTGGGGGCTGCTAATAGCCTACCCTGGATATTCTTATTCATGCCTTTTGGGGTGCATACATGTTTATTTCTCTTGGGTCTAAGCCTGGGAATGAAATCGCTGGATCACTGGTGGCATATATTTAGTAAATATCATCAAAGGGTTTTCTAAAGTGCTAGTCTGTATTTGACAGGTTGGCAGAAGGAGGAACCAGAAGACCCTCCAAACTGGATGATCATCACAAATCATTGGGGAGCTCAAAAAACATACAGCCCCTATCCTAAATCTACTGAATCAGGGTTTCTGAGGTGTGGATAGGCACGGTGATGATCATCCATCCCCACCCCCAGCAGGCTCCCCAGCAATGCCAGTACTCAGCCCAGTCCTTCGGCTTCTGCAGTCCTCCCTTCCCCCAGGCAAATTTGAATCTTTGTTAATAGGAAAGGAGTAACAGTTTTCTGGAAAATTTTTTACTGCTGCCACTGTGTCAAAGGGAGACTTCAAGGCAATCCCAGAAACCAGAATTCTGGGCTTCACACAGCTGACCAATTGCAGATTTGCATTCAAGCCCCTTCACTTTTGGTCTCTGCCCTCCCTCTCCCCCCTCTCCTTTCATGCTTTCCCCCCCCCCTACACACGCACTGATATCTGCCTACATGGTGGTTATACTGACAAGTTCCTGGCTCTGCTTCCTTGCTTATGCTGTGTCATGCGCACTCTCCACAATGCTTTCTCCTTTTCTACATAGAAGAGTCTACTCCCCAATGATGTATGGGCTTGGAATGGGTGTCAGCAGTCCTGCCTTTTAGGCTTTTTGCTGCCATTACTGCCCATTTAAGGGAGTCAGACCAAGTCACTAACTCTCTGACCTCAGGTGAATCATCTGTAAAGTAATAGAGCTAAGCTAGATTATTTCTAAATTCTCCCAAATTTTTTCTAATCTGTCATCTTGCCTATCATTTGGAATCTGGCTCAAGGTTCCCCCTTCAAGCCCCCATAAAACCATTCTAGCCCAAATTTCCCAACCCTACCCTAAACACAAAGTTTATTATCTGAGACATGAACTATCTTGTGACTTCTTTCATCTTCCTCTTTTGAAATATTTCACTCATTTGTCTTTTTTTAGACTCTTGTATATTCATTGCTTTAACTTTTCAAGTAGATTATTAAGAATGCTGATAGCAGAGATTTCTTATACATTCTTATATCTTCCACAGTGCCTCACATGGTTCTTTGCACCAAATGGATGACCAGTAAATATTGGTTAATTAAAATTATGGTTAATTAATGCATACTTTTCTTCTCATTTTTATTCTTCTTCTCCTTTTTTGGAATTCATCTGAAAGCATACTCCTTAAAATGTTTAAACACAGTTACCGGCTTCTTATCTCTTCCTCTCTAATAAGCTGTCATTGTCTGAGTAAATGAGAGAAAAACCTTTCTTTCTGAGTCTATGAATAGATGTGGGGGGGTGAAGAGATGGGTATGGATGGATGGACAGATGAAAAGACAGGTGAATAGATGAGTGGATGGGCAAATGAATGGACACTGATTGGATGGATGGATATCTTTTTCTATATACTGGTCTTTCCTACTAGATGCCCATTTCTGTCCTAGGCACCTCAGTATTATGTAAATGGAATTTAAGACCTGAATTGGACCCTCAACAGGAGAAGGTTAAGGAGAGTTTGTGTTTTCTTTTCCAGTAAATGTAAAGTTTAAAGCTAGATTTACTGTTGACAGCATATAATGCCCACATTATATTGTGCCTGCTTCAGTATTGTTTTTTTTTAATTCATTTAAAAAAAATTTTTTAATGTTTTATTTATTTCTAGGAGAGAGAGAGAGACCGCGTGAGCAGGGGAGGGTCAGAGAGACAGGGAGTGACAGACTCTGAGACAGGCTCCAGGCTCTGAGCTGGTAGTCAGCACAGAGCCCAACGCGGGGCTCGAACCCACGAACCGCGAGATCATGACCTAAGCGAAAGTCGGACACTTAACCGACTAAGCCACCCAGGCGCCCCTTCAGTATTGTTATTAGGTGCTATTTCTGCTAGAATGGAGCTGGCACAATGAATCCTAAGGGTGGATATATACAGGAGTTCCACTATAATTGTGATCCTTCTTTCATTCAAGAACAGGAAAGACTGTCCATAAGTTTCCCCATCCCTTGTGATTTGGAATGTGTAAAGAAACAGGAAAGTGTTGTATTTATGCAACTTCTTAAAGTACAGATTCTTCAAAGTCATTGCAAGGAATTTATGAGATACTGTAGTTTTCAACCTTTCCTGATACCTCAAGCCGTGTGGTCAAACATGTTAGCCACTAACCACAGTGGTTATTTAGATTTAAATCTAATTTCAATAAAACAAAAAATTCTGCTCCCTAGTCACACCAGCCACAAGTGAAAGGCTCAGTAGGCACACGTGACTCTACTGGACAGTGCAGATACAGAATATTTCCATCACTGCAACAAGTTCTATTGGACAGAAGAGAGTTTGCTCTGTGTCTTGGGGTCCAGATCTCCTTTCCAAAATCCATGTTGGCTGATCTCTCTCATTGAGAGTATCAGGGATTCCTCAGATAGGCAAATATCCGATGCCTCCTACCTAGCTTACTAGCTTCTCTAGTAAGAAAACACTAACCACAGCTTGGTTGATATTTGAGCAGCAACAAGAAGTCATTTTGAAGTTCAAACCCTTGTTTGACAGAGACCAAAAGATGGAATTGGGCCTTATCACAACAGGTTCAGAGTACATTCAGACTATAATCCTGCTTTCTTCGTTCTAACTCCCAATTCCTTCAGGGGAACTGGAGCCTTTTCTTCAGAAACCATCAAAACACACAGTCTGATTCCATTTCCCTTCCGTGGACAGTGGGAGCTACTGATCTCAAACCCTGAGGGGAGATGACCTGAGTGACTCCAAGGTGGTGCCCTTCTAAGAGAATCACTCCAGTGATTCCAAAGGCTCCTCTCATGTTCTAGAGGCCCAGCCTCACTGATTCCAAGGAGACTGGCCTTTTTTGCACAAGAGAAGAAAATTTAATTTCTTGCAAAGCATCTTTTCCAGAAAGTCCCTCTGTTGGAGGGGTTTACATGAGCCAACAGTCCATAACTTCTCCACAGTATGACTTTTCTGAAGCATACACTGCCTCTCTGGAAAGGAAACTCAACTTGTGTTTTCCCACAGTGACAGATCTGTCGCAGCTGCTGGCAGACTCTGGAGTGCCCAGGGGGCAGATGCAAGGCTCTTTCAACTGGAGTGCTGCAGGGAGAAGGGCAAAAAAGAATTTTGACCTTGTCTCTCACATGTTCTCTTTTAAAGTGTTAGACTTTTATGTGATTAATTAAGTATTATTTCTGGCAATTTAATATGCATGGAGGCAAAAAAAAAAAAGGCACAAACTTGATCATGAAACATATTGTATAGCCTGAAAGGGCTTCCTGGCGAGATTTTTTTGAACTGTACTTGTCAATAACATCCTTTGAAAATAGACTAAATTAGCATTTTTGCACTTGTAAATCCTCCTGGTATGTAGGGTTTGCATAAATCCTCTCTTAATTTATTGCAGAATAAAAGAAAAACATTTCTCCATTCCTCTCATTCTACCTCACAGTAATGGAACAAGGGATTTTGTTTATTACAGTCAATTTTGAAATTCTGCTGATTAGTATCTGATATTTGCTGCTACTTGAAATGATCTGATTTGCCTAGGAACCTCTAAGAGGCTGCTGGTTCATTTTACACATTAAACATCACTTTCTATAGGAGGTCTTCATTGGCCACTCAGTCTAAAGGAGTGACCAACACTATTCTATCACCCAGTTTCTTTTTTCAGGTAGATTGAGGTGTAACTTACATACAGTAAACTTGTAGGTGTGCATTTATCTGAATTTTGACAAACGTACACAGTATGTAACCACCACCACTACAGTCTAGATGTAGAGCATTTCCATCACACCCAGATACTCTCCTGTCCCTGTGTAGTCTACCCCCTTTCTTTCTTCACCCTCAGTTCATGGAAACCACTGATCTTTTCCAAAATGTATCACATGAATGACATTATACAGTGTATAGTTGTTTAAGTCTGGGTTCTTGCAACTCATGTTGTTGCATGCGTTGGTAGCCCATTCTTTCTTTTTCAAGTTTATTTATTTTGAGAGAGAGAGAGAGAGAGAGAGAGGGAGAGAGAGAGAATCCCAAGTAGGCTACATGCTGTCAGTGTGGAGCCTGACTTGAGGCTTGAACCCATGAACTGTTAGATCATGACCTGAGCTGAAACCAAGAGTTGGACACTTAACTGGCAGATCTACCCAGGCACCCCAATTATATCCTATTCTATAGAGAAATTAGAAAGACAAGTCAGACTTGTTACACGGTTGATTAAAATTGCCTTATTTTTTTTTTAATGTTTTATTTATTTCCAGGAGAGAGAGAGACAGCGCGAGCAGGGGAGGGTCAGAGAGAGAGGGAGTCACAGGCTGAAACAGGCTCCAGGCTCTGAGCTGGCAGTCAGCACAGAGCCCGATGCGGGGCTCGAACCCACGAACCGCGAGATCATGACCTAAGCGAAAGTCGGACGCTCAACCGACTAAGCCACCCAGGCGCCCCATAAAATTGCCTTATTATTAATGAGAGGTTAGAAAAGTTTCTGGGCACCTGGGTGACTCAGTCAGTTGAGCATCTGCCTCTTGACTTTGGCTCAGGTCATGATCTCATGGTTTGTGGGTTTGAGCCCCACATTGGGGTTCTGCACTGACAGTGTGGAGCCTGCTCGGGATTCTTGCTCTCCTTCTCTCTGTCCCTCTCCCCTTTCTCAAAATACATAAGCAAACATTTTTAAAAAATAAAAGTTTCTTTCAGCTCCATAACTCATTACTGATTATGTCATATATGTTTAGAGTATTATAAAATGTTTAAGACTACTTGAGAAAGCCACTATCAAATTTCTTTCCTCTATGGGCCATACAATTTCACAGTATTTAAACTTTTGTGCCTTGAGTAATCTTATATATTCATTTAATTGATGATCCCTATTAACCTATTTGCCATGGATGTCTTTGTATTATGTTTTAAATTATCTTCATCCATGTTGGTATTTTGTGGGTATGCGTAAGTGACTACACAAATGTCTTTGCTCTTTGTAATGTGGCTACAGGTTTCTGTCCTATGAACAGACACTCTGATAAATTTGAATTTGCTGATGTATCAGGATTTAAATCTACCATGTTATTATTTGTTTTTTATTGGTCTCACCTGTTTCATGATCCTTTTTCCCTTCTTGCCTTCTTTTAAATTAATGAAATATTTTAATTATTCTACCCCTCCCCTTGAGTTTAATTAAATAAGCTCTTCTTACTATTCTTTCAGGAGCTACCCTACAGTTTATAACCTGTATCCTTGACCTATTAGAATTTGCTATGAATTAGTACTTTCCCACTTCCTGGACAATTCAAGGATTGCAACCCAAGGACACTTTAATCCTTTCCTGCCTTTTTTGGGAGGTTGGGGGGAAGCTATTGTTATTTTAATTTATATTTTAATTCTTTTTGTATTTTAAAACCCACAACTCATTATGTTTACTGTTTCTACATACTTTTCTTTTAGTTTTTTGTACATTTACTTACATATTTACCTTTAGATTTAAATTTATTCCTATATTTACCTTTTCTGTTGCTGTTTCTTCCCGCATCTCTGTAACTTCATCTGAGATGATTTTACTTCAGTCCAAAGAATGCCCTTCAGTATTTCACTTAGTGTTAAGTCTAATGGGGATACATTTTCTTGTATTGTGTGTATGAAAATGCCTTTTTTGGATGTAATTTGGGGAGGATATTTTCACTGGGCATAGAATTCTAGGCCGGCATTTCTCTTTCACACTTTGAAGTTGCCATTTATTGTACTCTGATTTCTTCTGTGATGACAGATGTCAGTGTTGTTGTTGCTTCTTTAAAATTATTGATTTTTCTCTCTCTGACGGATTTTAAGATTTTTTTCCTTTGTTTTTCAGCAGCATTACTGTGATGCACTTAGCTGTGGTTTTCTTTGTATTTTTCCTGCTTGAGATTCATACATAGCTTTACTTAGTTAAATCTGTGGCTTGAAGTTTTAGCCAGTTTTGTAAAGTTCTCAACCATTACAACTTCAAATATTGCTTCTGTCCCATTCTCTTTTTCCTCTCCTTTTTTATGCTACCTTCATGTAAACAGGATACTGCAGGTTAACTTCAAGCTTTTCAAGTTTTCTTCCTCCTTTGGTTGTTTTTGCTTTCATTGAGGCAGAAAATTTCATAGTAGGGTCAGGCTTCAGTTAGTGGGTACTATTTTAATCACATTTTCATTTCACCATCTCACCACGTTCCATAAATTTCCTCCTCCTTTTTCTATATTTTCCAGCCTTTTTTCTCACTGTACTTCAGTCTGGCCATTTTCAGCTCACTAATCCTCTCTTCAGCTGTATCTAGTCTGCTTCTGAAGCTGCCATTTAATTATTTATTTCAGTTTTGGTATATTGCAGTTCTAGAATTTCCATTTGGTTCCATCTTGAATTAGTCCCAATATATTTTAAAATCCGTCTCTGGTAACTGTAGCATGTGGAACCTCTATAAGCCTGTTTCTATTATAGATTTTCTTCTCCTATGTTTTGGCCATTTTGTTTTGCCTCCTGGTATATGAGGCAATTTTGTTTGACTACCTGATCTTGTATTTTACACATTGTAAATAATTTGAGGCTCTGGATGTTATTATCTTCCAGAAAAGATTAGCTCTTGCTTCTTGCAGACAATTAGGTGGCAGTATACCTGACCCAATCGGGGACCGTGCAGATTAGAGGCTGGGCTTTGGTCTTTGTGAGAATTGGTTCACCCCTCCTCCTAGGGTGTACCCCTTTGGAAATCTGAACTGAAAGCCAGGAGTGTTTACCTGACCTCCTCTCCTTGGTGGCCCTTGAACTCCATTTATTGACCTTCTTCCTAGAACTGCTAGAAGCTCCGCTCAGCTTTATTTCTTTGCAGCTGCTTGAAATTTGATAAATGCCTTAAGGGGAAAATAATGCTGAACAATAGTTTCATCCCTTTGCACTTCCCTCCTCTCCAGGATTTTGGCCCCTTGAATCCTTAACGCCTTGGTATTTCTCTGACGTTTTCAAAGAGACTTTCTAACTTTTCATGTTAGGAGAGTTGCTCAGCAACAAGCTAGTCTGTCATTATCGCCTCTCTTAAAGACCTGGTCTGCTGCCTTCGGAGCTCTCCATATCCCAGTTCCTCTAAAGAAGAGTACAGAACTCCCTAGTCAGACCTGTAGGCTCAAATGATCTCAGCAATTTAGATTCAGAGAAGTGAGCTCTGGCTAACTTCAAAGTGAGTAAGTGAGGAGTCTCAGCTGAGGCCTGCAGCAGTGGCCCCTGCCAAATATTGTAGGGACATCAAAGCCTCCGGGATCTTTCAACCAAGCCAGGACTCTTAGCCCCAGTACACGGGAGCTAGAGCCAACATTTAGTTATGCAGTGATTGAGAACAGCTAAAATTTCATGAGAAGGAAAAAGCCAACATATTCCTAAGGTACATTTCTTTAAACTGCACTTCTTTATTACTTTTATTTATTTATTTATTTTGTATTGTACTCAGACCAATTGGCCAGTGGTAATAGCTGAAGGTTACATAGGAAAGAAGTCGGGAGAAAATGCGAAGTGCAGCACATAAAGACATTTATTTCCAGGGTGAGAAGAACTTATTGTAACAATAATAATCTGTCCATGTGACTCACTTATTTCTTTATGCTGTGTACATATAAATAGAATAACTACAGGTTAACTTCAAGCTTTTCAAGGTTTCTTTTTTTCCCATTGGTGCTATTCTTTGTTTGTTTTGTTTTGTTCTGTTTTATTTTGTTTGTTTATCAGGCAGTTTCATACCAGGGTCAGCCCTCTGTTATGAGAAATACGTTAAACACAATTAAAAAAATACAAAGATGATGTAAAAACAAAATTACAGTTGTTTCTCCATGAGACCATGTGGGAAATGCTTATTTCTTTTTAAAGAAATGGCAAACAAAACAGATTTTTAAAAATTTCATTATTTTCTTTTCCCCTTCCACTTTAAATGATTGGAAACACCACAGGAGAACAGAAAAATCAGAATTTGGCACCTTTTCTTTCCTAGCTTGTGAGCAGAGGTAAAATTGAAGGTTAAAATGATGGTTTGAAGAAAACATGTAATACGGGATGAAGAGAAGTATAATAAATATTTAGTTTTAAGCATTCTTTACTGGTGCTTTTAAAAAGACCTCAGACTCTGAAGTGCTATAGTCCAATAGGCCTAACTTGGGGATCCAGAGACCCAGGTTCTAGTCTTGGTTCTCAGCTAACCAACTGTGGAACCTCTGTGGGCACTAGTTTCCTCTTCCATATGTGAAGGAAATGGGACTTGATGACTCCTAAGTTTTATATTCCATAAAGATATAGAAAACAGGCTTGTCATTAAACATGGACTCATATGCCTGACCATGATAAAAGCACTTCATAGACTGGCCCAGCATCATCAGAGGGTGCCTCACAAAGGGGAATGTAATATGTAAGTATCATTCTGTTGTTCTTTGAGGGCTTTACCTGGGTATAGCTTGCTTCCCCAACTAGATTTTAAATCCTTAGTGGTCACGGACTTTTATATCCACAGTGCCAAGCAGAGCCCGAGATACTAAATTAGTACTTACCTATGCTGATAAATTGACGAAGCATCCTGAACAATGAGTGTTTAATACTGGAAAACCAACAGCAAAGGTCAGTGGCCTATTGTCTTCACTATCACAAATTAATAAGCCTAACAGGCAGAGTGCCATGTGAAATGGAAGACAGACTCTCCTCCATTTAAAGAAGGAACCAACAATTTTGGTATGAACACGCAAGAGAACAACAGAAATGCTGGCCATGTTCACACATTCAGTGCACATAGGCCGGGTGCCAGTAAACATTTTTTGTCAAGGGCCAGATAATATTTTCAGCTTTATGGGCCACAAGGTCTCTGTTGCAACCACTCAACTCTGCCATTACAGCATGAAAGCAGCCATAGGTATTATGTAAGTAAATGGGCATAGCTGTGTTCCAGTAAAACCCTATTTATCGACACTGAAATTTGAATTTCATGTACTTTTCACATGTCACAAAATGTGATTCTTCTTCTTTTTCATGTTTATTTATTTATTTTGAGAGAGGGAGAGAGCCAGTGGCGGAGGGGCAGAGAGAGAGAGGCAGAGAAAGAATCTCAAGCAGTCTCCACCTACGCAGGTAGCACAGAACTCAATGTGAGGCTCAAACTCACCAGCTGTGAGGTCCTGACCTGAGCTGAAACCAAGAGTGGGATACTCAACCAATTGAGCCACTCAGGTGCCCCTGATTTTTCTTTTGACTTTTCCTCCAACCACTTAAAATATAAAAACTGGGGCACCTGGGTGGCTCAGTCAATTAAGTGTCCAACTCTTGCTTTTGGCTCAGGTCAGGATCTCATGGTCTATGAGATCAAGCCCCGCACTGGGCTCTGCATTGACAGGGCAGAGCCTGTTTAGGGTTCTCCCTCTCTCTCCCTCTGCCCCTCCCCTGCTCACCTGCTATCTTTCTCTATCAAAATAAAAAAACTTTATAAATAAAATGTAGAAACTATGCTTAGCTCATGGGCCATATGAAAACAGGCAGAAGGACAGATGTGGGCAATAGATCCTTAGTCTGCTGTCCCTGGTATGTAGAAGTGTGTGGGTGCTTGCTGATGCACTCAGCAGTGAGTGTTTACTTTTTTTCTTAATTGAGTAGAGTTGACACACAATGTTACATTAGTTTCAGGAGTACAACTTAGTGATTTGACAACTTTATACATTATGCTGTGTTCACCCTAAGTACAGCTACCCTCCATCCCGTTACATTGCTATTACAGTATCAAAGTAGGACCTAGAGGAATCCATGACCCCTGTCCAGTCATCCAGGACAGATTTCGTAAGGGATATAATCAAAACAATATAATACAAATCAGACAACTGTTTAGTGCTTTAAAGTATGAGGCACTGTTATATCATGCACATTTGCTTTCAGATCAAAAATTGAGAGTCAAACCAACCACATATCTTTAAGATAGTGTCTTTAAGGTATATCTTTAAGATACGTGTCTTTTGCATTGTCCCCTGGGTCCTCTGTGATACTAACAGGTGTTTAAATGAAGAAAATAGAGAATTTAAAATCAAGGCTTAGCTAGATTCCAGCTCACATGGATAGTGGGCATGGGGGCAGAGGCTTCCCATTGCTCAGGGGCAAGTAAAGATGTCACCAGATGCTGCGCTTCTCACTACCTCCTCCAAATGTTTCACCATCATGCACGGCGCTGCCTCCTCTAATGTCTTTTCATGTAAGCAAGTGACTTCATGTCAAGCAAGTCCCTTTAAAATTGTTCAAAAAGGGAATTGTGCTCAGGGAGAATCATCTCCTTAGTACCTCCAGTAACTCTTCTGAGCTTGAAATGGTTAGAAAAATAGGAAGTGTTTGGGCCATAAGAAATCTCGTGGGGAAAGGCTGTTAGCACTTTTCTACTAAAATTTTTAACTGAAAAAAGTCATTCAAATGAACTGTCTAGACCATCTTCCTCAATGGTATCTTTGCTGACTCAAAGCAAACTTTTTCAGTTGATTCTTAAGATGCCCCCAAAGTTGCTTGGTGACAAACTTACAAACTTTTCTTCCCTCCCTCCTTCCCTCCCCCATCCCTTTTCCTTCCTTCCTTCCTTCCTTCCTTCCGTTTATTGTGGTAAAACATACATAACATAAAATTTACTACTTTGATCATTTTGAAGTGTACAGTTCTGTGACATTAAGTACATTCACATGGTTGTGCGATCTTCATCACCATCCATCCCCAGAATTTGCTTCATGCTCCCAATCTGGCACTCTCTACCTATTAAACAGTAACTGTCCTTCCTTCTTTCCTTCCTTCCTTCTTTCATTGCATTTTTTTCTCTTTTATTGTTAATTTTTAAAGGTCACATTTAGTGGAGCACTATTCATAGTGAGGACAAATTCAAAAGCACTGAATTTGAAAAGATGTCTGAGTTTGAGCCCTGGCTCTTCTAATTGTCAGCTGTGTGACTTGGGGCAAATCACTCTATAAGTCTCAGTTTTCTGGTCTGTACAATGGGGATATGGGTATTTACTTTTAAGATATCATATAAGACTATTATAATTTTTGTATTGGTGAAATGAAATAATGTGTTGACTTCTGTTTGCAATGTTAGAATTCCTAGTCCAAAGAATGAGTGTACCAGTAGCCCATTTCAAGTTCATAAGGGAGCTGAGAGGATATTGTTGAAATCTCAACCGGTTGATATTCAGTGGGCAGTCCTTTCTTTTCATGAAATGCAACAACCTTTTATTTAGATAGTGCTTCCTCGTTTTCAAAGTGCTTCTGAAACACTTCACTTAGCCCCTCCTTACAGCAAGCAAGGTTGATAGCGTTAGTTCCATTTCACAAATGAAGAAAACAGACATCTGAACATCTCATAGGTTAAGATCTGGACTTAGGACCTGGCGCTGCCACTTGCTATCTATGTGGCCTCAAGTAAGTTATTTCACCTCTTTGTGCCTCAGTTTCTTCATCTGTAAGTAGAGGATGACAACAGTAGTACCTACTTCCTTGCATTGATACAAGGGATTCAGAAAGTTAATCTGTGATAAGTGTTCAGAGCTATACCAGGAACATAGTAAGTGCTATATAAGTTTTTGTTAAATAAAAAATAAAAGGAAAGGAAAGGAAACTGAGACAGCACACTATGCAAAAATAGCTAATTACTGAAGTGGGTATAGAATGCAAGGCTCCCAGTCTCCATCCGGTCCCTCTCTCTCTGTCTTGGGCTCCTTCACCACACGGTGATACCTTTCTAACACAGCCAGGATCAACCTCCTGGGCCAGGGGACCCAATAAGCTACAAAGCTGAGTCAACATTTCACCATGTACAAAGCCTTTCACAAATGGTTATTTAAATATAGTGCTGTAAAATTTTTATAATTAGACACAATGACTCATATGCCATGATGGTATTTTTGAGCTTTAATAATTCTTATTTTGAAGAAAAAAAGAGGGGCGCCTGGGTGGCTCAGTTGGTTGAGCGTCTGACTCTTCATTTTGGCTCAGGTCATGATCTCATAGTTCATGAATTTGAGCCCCACATCAGGCTCTGTGCTGACAGCACGGAGCCTGCTTGGGATTCTCTCTTCCTCTCTGTTCCTCTCCCACTTGTGTTCTCTCTCTCTCTCTCTCTCTTTCTCAAAATAATTAAACTTAGTAAGATTTTTAAACTTGAAAAAAGTTTTAAATTTTTAAAATTCTATTTGAAGTGTATTTAAAAACTAATATTATCCCTGATATATATTTATATCCCTGGGTTTGCTGTTTCTCTGAGTGAGAGTGGTATCTGGCCATGGGAGAGTTTGGGGCTGGGAGAGCACTCCAGAATTAACAGTGGAAGACCATCCGCAACCAGAGAGGGATGGGGATCAATGGGAAACACCTCGACCTCCTCATGCCTTGGTGGCACAGTTCTGGAATGGGCTCACCAATCTCTCAAGGGCCCCCCAGCAGGTCTGTGCTCCAATTGCCCAGAGTGGTACCCTTTGGTGGCTTCCATTCCCTCCCTGTCCCACCTCCCCACTCCCTCCCTGTGCTTCCTGGGATCCCCTCTCAACAAACTACTTGCACCTAAATCCCCATCTCAGGGTCTATTTGGGGGTAAATGACAATTTATGAAGACAGTTTATTACCCTGAGTCTACTCTACCTTCTACCCTAGGGCCTGGGTGATTTTTCTCTGTATTGCGATTTCCCCCCATTCTCTGCTCTCTTCTGTGTTACTCAGTAGAGTAAATACAGGCCATGTTTAATTACAGCTTGCAAGTGAGATTTATAAACATTCTTCAAACTTTTTGGCTCATAAATTGCTGAAAAAGTCTAACAAGTTATAAATATATGTTCTTCCATCCATAACAGTCTTGAGGAATGGCCTCTGAACAACTTGTGCCAGGATGTTTGCACACCTACTGAAATCTAACTGGGTTACTGCTCCTTGGTCATTTTAAACATACCCACTGGCAACCATATATTTCATCCTGCTTGCACCCCTTCTGACAGATTCCCTTACAGGATTAGCAATGAGCTTCGGAATTGGTCACCCTGCTCAAACCCACTCTGGGCCCAGGGGTCAATAGTTTCCGCACTGCTTCTGCCAGAGCACCATAAGATGTCCAACAATTGTCTGCATCTCTCTTTCCATTTTAGCCTCAGCATCTCCATCCCCCATATCCCAGCAACAGTACTTGCCCTTCTGAACCTTCCCCATGGCAGCGCCTCTCTTCCCCAGCCTCTGGATTGTAGAGCTTCCCTGATGCCATTTTCAGCTTTGTTCCACCATCTCGTTCACATGGTCTCTTTAGGCCCTGAGGCCTCTGACTTTAGGAGTGAGCTCAGACCTCACTCTAGGCACAGGCCACAGGGAATGTCAGGGCATGTATATGGCAGTGAAAGGGTCCGAAGATTCAGTGTAACAGATTCAAGGAAGAAAGGACTCTTGTGTCTGCCTAGAAACACGGCGCTTTCACCATGGATGGATTAGGTAGAGAACAGAGATTCTAATCATTTCTTTGCTTTTCTTCCTTAATTTCAATGCTAGCAAAAAGGAAAAGAATTTGCTACCCCAAAATGTGCCTCTTTGGCATAAGGATTATTTTAGGCTGATTATTTTTTAAGCAATAGCAGACACAGGACAAGCTCTGAAAACCGTAATCAGAGTTATCCTTTTGGTAAGAGACATTTACATTTATAAGGGAAATCTCCATCTGTTAAGGGTGTCTCTGTTGTTGTACTAGGAAGAGAATGACTCTAAATCTCTAGGAACTCCTGTCTCCTAAGGAGAAGGCCGGGATTTAAATCTCCATAACAATCTTACTCTTGTTTCCTATACTTTTCCTGGCTAACCTCCCATAACTGTCCCGCCATCTTCTTTTGTCTTGAACTAGAAATGGTATTTAAGATGGTAATTAAGATTGGGTCATTTTGGGGAGTCACTCCATTTTCCTGGGTCTCTCCCATGTGTATAAGAAATACACAGGATATTAAACTTCTATTTGGTTTTCTATTAAATTGCCTTTTATTATGGGGGAGTGGGTGGGTCTCAGCCAAGAACTTAGAAGAGCAAAGAGAAAATTATTTTTCCTCCTCTACACCAGAAAGCCCAGGCTGCCTAGTCAACCACAGGATCATCATGAAAGGAAGAAGCCCGCATTGGCTCAAATCTTGTCTCCAATGATTGGTACTCATGGCCTTGTAAAAGTTACTTTGCCTCAGTTTCCTTCACCTGTAAAAGAACAATAATATTAGTACCTACTATATAGAATTGTTATGATAAAAAAGGATAATTTAAACAAAGCTCATAACGTAGTTACCTGATCCATGGTAAGTCTCCAATAAGTTTGAGCTACTGTTGTTGTTGTTAACAGAATCAATCTAATTGAAACCCAGGTACAGAATGCTCTTATTCCTCTTCAATCTGTTGTAAGAAAGAACTTCCCACATGAAGAAGTAAATAGAAGTCTGGCTGCCTGCAGCCCTTGCCCCTCCAAGGGCTCCTCCATCTGCTGGAGGAATGAACAAAATTTCTTTTATTGGGAAAAAGATCCTTCCTTCTGCAAGCAGATCCTTCCTTCCTTTTAAACATGCAGGAAAGTGATTGCACTGATGTCAAGCCAAACTACAGAGGGAATGACTGCTATGCAAGCCCCTCCCCAAAGCCAGGCGTTTGCTCTCAGGGAGACCCTATGTGCCTACGGGGAAAGAACACAAAAGAGGGGGAATTGCAGTTCACAAATAGGTAACTTCAGAACTTTACTCAGAGATGGGCCTGCGTGGACCCATGATCTGTATCTTGATCTTTCTCTGAAGAAAATGAGAAAAAGAAAAAGTATGACTACACTTTATAACATGGATCACAATCCTCGGCCTTCACCTGAGTTTAAAGCTAGCTTCCTCCCAGGGCAAGGAGAAAAGTCTCCTCTGCTGACTCTTAGGAAACTCCCTGAAGCATTCGCTAAATTTTCTGGCAAGTATCTTATGGGATAACGGACTGCAAAGTGGGGTTCATGCCCTCCAGGAGAGGTGCAACCTGATGTAACAGGTAAGGGAGGAAAGTATCAAAATTTCTACTTATACTGATTTTTATTTAAAAGTAAAGATGAACTAAACATTAGTCCTAGGTAGTGTCCAAACTGAGGCTCACTCTCTCCCCGAGTCCACTTCAGAGGATCCCATATCACATGCAACTCGGGCGGCAGGAGAACAGGTCCCACCATATAGAAGGCTCAACAATGGCGCAGTTTCAGGTTTCAGAGGGGTTTGGCAGATTGCTCTGGGTTCTGTGTGTGTG
>NW_027529583.1:1424153-1425405 GCF_008692635.1 Crocuta crocuta | reverse complement strand
CAATTTCACCATTCCTGGTATAGGCACTAATCAGACATGACACATTCAGTCGCTTTATAATTATAATCAAGCTTTTCTGATGACAAAAGGGTTTATAGTCAATAAAATATATAACAGATTATTTTAAAATTGTTACTTTACTGTGAATTTATCTTTTTAAAAATTCTGTATTTTAGCATGTTTTCTTCCTTGTCTATGAACTTCTGTATAATATCCACTCACATTCAACAATTAACATTTCCTAGACTTTGTTCTTGCTCTCCTGTGTGTGTGTGTGTATAAACACACATTTGCTTGTTTGTTTTATTTTGTTGAATTATGGAAAGTTAGGTGCAAATATGCTGACCTTTCATTACTGAATATTTCGGTGTATATTTCCTAAGAACACGGACACTCTTCTGCATAACCCCAATTCCATTATCACACTTACTGAAATTAACAATAATTCCTTAATATCATCTAATGTGTAATCATATTTCTTTTTTATTTTTAATTTTTTAATGTTTATTCAATTTTGAGGGACAGAGAGAGACAGAGCATTGGCAAGGGAGGGGCAGAGAGAGAGGGCGACACAGAATCTGAAACAGGCTCCAGGCTCTGAACTGTCAGCACAGAGCCTGATGTGAGGCTCAAACTCACAAACCCTGAGATCATGAGCTGAACTGAAGTCAGATGCCCAACTGACTGAGCCACCCAGGCGCCCCAAATATGTAATCATATTTCCCCCATTTTCAAGAAAAATGTAATTTATACTTTAAAAAAAAAAATCCAGGATCAAATTAAGGTTTATACATTGCATTGGGTTGTTATATTTTGCTTTTTTTCTGGTTTTATTAAGATATAATTGACACATAACACTGTATAAGTTTAAGAGATATAACATAATGATTTGCTGTATGTATATATTGTGAAAAGGATTATTTATTATATCTCTTTAATCTCCTTTAAGGTATAACAGAAGCTCCCCTGTATTCTTCTAAAAAATGATGTGGACTGTTTTCATGAATCTAAGCCAGCTATCTTGCAGAATATGCCAGAACTGGGTCTGTCTGATTATTTCTTCATATATAGATTCAGATTAAAAATTTGGAGCAAGTCAACTGCATAGGCAATGCTGTGTCCATCCCATTGCATTATATCAGGAGGCACATGATCTCAGATGGTCCCATTATTGGTGATGCTAAATTTAATCAGGGCCAAATTATGAATTTCATGGGTCCTTGGCATTTTTACCTTCATGTGTCCCCTTCCC
>NW_027529583.1:1422464-1424116 GCF_008692635.1 Crocuta crocuta | reverse complement strand
TTTCAGCATATGGATAAATATGATCCAAGATAAATTATATTCATTTTTTTCTTCTGGATTTTAAAAGGAATTAAAACTCTTTGTTTTTTAATATTTATTTTTGGGAGAGCACAAATGGAGGTGGGCAGACAGAGGGGGACAGAATCCAAAGCAGGCTCTGAACTGATGGGATGACAGCAGTGAGCCTGATATGGGGCTCGAACTCACGAAACATGAGATCATGACCTGAGCTGAAGTCAGACATTCAACCAACTGAGCCACCCAGGAGCCCCAAAATACTTTTCTAAACTCCTTAAAGTATCATGGGCCCTAGACCTTATACCTACTTTGACTAGTAGAGAAGTTTACCCTGGGTTTGACCACTTGGTTAAAGGAGTGACTTCTGGAGCTCCCCAACATAAAGGTACATTTTCCTCTTTGCAGTTAGATAGTCTATAGGGAGACTCTTTGAGACTATGTGAATATCCTGTTCCCCTAAAACCTCTCCCTCAGTGGTTGTGAATAACATTGAAGGTTGTGGTTATTATCTTCTATTAAGGGATGAGAATACCGAAGTGCAAAGAGTTGGTGATTTGTCCAAGACCATAAATCTAGTTGGTAGAATCACCATTAGGAACTAGATCTCTGCTCCCAAGTCCGCATGAAAGCCCAGAGAAAACTAAAGTATATTAAGGAGTGAAAAGAACTTGGCCTGCAGAGAAGAACAGAAAAGAATAACTACAGTCTGTTACTCACTTAAAGATAATGGTCGGATGGGCACCAAGGACCAGCAAGTTCTCCATTTGCAGAGTAATAGCTCAAAGGGAGATAAGATTCCCTGACTCTGGATTACAGTCATTTTACAAGTCAGCTAATAATTGCCTCACAGGTCTTCAGAAGAGTTCCTGGCGTTATTCTCAGGAGAAAATAGAACCAATGTTTAATAGTCTTGTCAAATCTGATTAGGTATTAGGATTCTAATTTAAATGCCAACGATGTGCCAATTACCTAGAGACCATTTAATTCCTTTAGTTTTCTCTTCACCTCAGTCTGCTCCAGGTAGTGGGCATCAGGAGAGTTGAAAATAGTGTTGTACAACAACTCCTACAACTTCAGTAGGTAATTACAAATGAAGGCTGAAATGCTGGATCCTTAAAAATAAACAAACTGCGCGTGTTTGAATAAAAGACATACTTTTCTGTGGGCAAAGGTTTCTAACCTGGGTGTGGGAGCCGGCTACTTCTACTTGCCAAAAATCTCTTTGAGACATTAATCTCATTCCACAGAACGTTTTTGACCTTTCCAATGTTTGCATAAGAAAAATGAAGCACAGATGTTTGCAGGAGTGGGACGCAATTGTCTTGAGCGCCGTAGTATCAGAGGAGTGGATCTGTCAGTCTGTGGAAGAATGATTTTTACTAAGTATGTAAAAGTGAATCTACTCTCATTTTTGAGAAGTTGGAAATAAGAGACACACCTGCAAGACACATATTATTAATCAATTAATTAGCAAGTATGCACTGAGCCTCTACTTTGAAGTAAGTGGTATGCAGAACAAGGGACTGGAACATTTTTAGCGATACAGAAAGAAGAGAAGAGGAAAAGACATAAGCCTCTAACTTCAGGACATTTATTAGAAAGTCAGATAGAAAAGGCATACCCACGGAAAGCTA
>NW_027529583.1:1420611-1422379 GCF_008692635.1 Crocuta crocuta | reverse complement strand
GATGAATGGAGACTCTGGGACTGGGCAGAAAGAAAAGAGGAAGGCAGGAAAGCAGTGGAGAATTTAGGAACAGACCACGGACTAGTCTATCTCTTGGGTACAATTAAAGTTGACAGCTCATTCTCTCGGAGGTCAGCAAGTAGGGGATGATGTATGCAAAACGATGCTAGAAATAAATCTGATGATAACTTTAAATGTCCATCATGTCTAACTATTCTAGATAAGGCTCTTTTGTTGACAAAGAACAGAAGCCACTCAAACTAACTCAAGTGAAAAGGGAATGGGAGAATTGTGAGATTTTAACAGGAGACCTCTCCTACATTCAAAAGCAGTTCATGCTCCAGGAACCAAGGACCCTCTGTTTGACTTAGGAACACATCATCTCAGCTTCTGCTTTTATGTCTCCCTCTTTCTTTCTCTTTCTCTCAGTCTACCTACGTTGCTTATTCATCTTGTACACAGTTAAAATATACCCAGTCCCTTTCCTGGAACCAAAATCTTTTATTTCCATCATCTGTTGTTGACTAATAACATCCTCTCATTNACTGGCCGGTTTAGATTAAGTAGCCACCTCAATTGACCCAGCCATCGCTCCTAACCAAGAACCCCCCAGTGGTGTCTCCTTGCATTGGGAGTTCCAGGGAGAGCTGTCTAAACCAGAAGAAGAAACAGACTGATATGTTCCATGCTCTAGAAAACCATTAGACTTCCAGGGAACATTTGGTGTGTTCCATACACATTTGGGAAACCTCTGCTGTTTCTCTGCTTCTAAGAAGGATTTACCCAAAGCTTTCTTCTACAAGAGCCGTGACACCCTGAAAGGAGTCGGTCCTTAATTGAATGCTGACTCCACCACCTCTGACAGTAACCTTCAGTTCATCCCCTGTAGAATGAGGATAATAGCACCCTATCTATTGTCTGGAATATAAATGAGATCATGTAGATGGTATTCTCTGAGACAGAGGATCCCAAGCAGGCTCCAGGCTCTGTGCTGCCAGCAGAGAGCCCGATGCGGGGCTTGAACTCACAAAACCACAAGATCATGACCTGAGCAGAAACCAAGAGTCAGATCCTTAACCAAGTGAGCCACCCAGGTGCCCCTTTACTTATTTTCCCCCCTTGTAATGATTTAGTTTTTCTACCTGGATACAAGAACTCTTTTTATAACCTTAAAGTTTATAAATTTGCCACAATATATCTCAGTGTGGAGCTTTCTTTTTTTTTTTTTTAAATATAATTTATTGTCAAATTGGCTAACATACAGTGTATACAGTGTGCTCTTGGTTTTTGGGGTAGATTCCTGTGATTCATCACTTACATACAACACCCAGTGATCATTCCAACAAGTGCCTTCCTCAGTGCCCATCCCCCATTTCCCTCTCTCCCCCACCCCCCATTCACCCTCAGTTTGTTCTCTGTATTTAAGAGTCTCATGGCTTGCCTCCCTTCCTCTCTGTTTGTAACTATTTTTTTCCCCTTAACCTTCCCACATGGTCTTTTGTTAAGTCCCTTTACTTATTTTTTAATTGCACAAGTGATAAATGAATGTATCTGAATATTTAAAAGCAACTCCTAGACATTATATTATTTCACTGTAAATATACTCATGATAAATATTTTCAGGCATGTTTTTAATAAATACAGTCTCTTTAAAAACACAGAACTGCAATACCATTATTGCACCCAGTATATTAAAAATAATTCCTTAATATCACCAGTTTTTAAAATCACCAGAATGATTTTCTGATTTGATTTTCCTCAATAGTCT
>NW_027529583.1:1414964-1420508 GCF_008692635.1 Crocuta crocuta | reverse complement strand
TCCTCAATAGTCTCAAAAATATCTTTTTATGGTTGTTTGGTTTCAATCAAAATCTACAAGGAGTCTCCACTTTTCACTGAATGGATATGTATTACACATCTCAGTAGGTCTATAACCATTTCCCCTCCTTTTTAAAAAACTTTTTTCTTCCTCCTTTTTTATGCCATATCTTTGTTGAAAAATATGGAGTCATTCCTATAGAGTTTTCCAATTCAGGATATGACTGTATTGTCACGGCATCACTTAGCAGATTCTTTTATCACATTTCCTAAAAACTGGTACATAGCTCTAGAAGCTTATTTAGATTTAGATTAAAATGAAAATTATTTTTCTGGAAAAACTATAAAAGTAATGTTTTTATACTATCTTTTATATTTAAAAGTTATGAATTTGAAATAGCAGCTCAATGGTTCCCATGGCATTTTGCACTTAAGAGTACAAGATTCTCAAGAGGGAAGGAGGTAAGCCATTCACTCTGGTTTCTGACTCATGCAGGAGTGAATCAGCTTCACTTCACTTCACTTTACTTGGAGTAACTTAGATTACTACTTTATCTCTAATTGATTTATTAGAGATATCCTTGGCTAAAGATGCTCATGTACCTTTGACTAAAAATATAAATTCCTTGTCTACATCCTATACTAGGAGTTTTAAAACTGGTTCTACTGCTGATATTCTATTATATGATATGCTTCAGTGATGGGGGAACACTTATTTCCACTTGCTTCCATGTTGATTAAACTCCCATTGGGTTAACACTCTTTGCTGCATCGTGATTCCTCACTCACTTTTTGCCTCCCTCCAGGGAAAGTGGAGTAAGTTATTAAAAGGTGAGTTTGAGAAAAAGAACCTTGCTGAAGTGGACCCGGATGGAACTGAGAGCCGCAGGCTATCAGATAACCGCAGTCCCTACAGCTGGGTAGTGAATCTTTCGTTCAAGGGAGGACTGAGCGAGCAGAGCAACTCAATATCTGCCACAGCTCCCCCGTGCAACACAACACCTAGCACAGTGGGGTGCACACCTGTTCTGTGTGCACTTGTCTGAGAACCCACTAGGGGATGAGCCTCTGGTGGGCAAAGAGTATTTTCCATCTCGGCATCTGCCAGCACTGTGATCTGCGCAGCATTCTCAGCAATGAGCACCCTCACATTTAGTTGGTCCCGATTCACACCAACTTGCACACTATACCAGCTCCCGTTCCTTCAGGGTCCACTTCAGTTTTCAAGCTACAGTCATGCTTTCCACAGGAAGTTCCCACCCAGTGACCACACCAGAGAGTAACTAAGGTCACACTCTTTTTGGATGGCCCCAGCCCACGACTAGGCAAGGTGGTGATACAACGGCCTGGCGGTTTCCACCCAAGGCAGGACTCCTCCACGGGGCCATCTTTGATACCATTAGGCTGGTGTAGGGTGACCAGCTATCACGGTTTGCTGGGACTGAGGGATTTCCAAGGATGTAGGATGTTCAGTGCTAAAGCTGAGAAATTTCCAGGCCAATTAGGATGGCTGGTCACTTTCACTGGTGTAGACGTTGTCAGGTCTACATTGGGGTCTGACAGCTCCCCTCCATCCAGTCTTGCTTCCTTCCCTTTTGCCTTTCACAGCTATTCCTCCTGGCTTCCTCTCGATGTCTGCTTCCCCGAGCACTCCGCCAACACAGGAGCACATGCAGCACAGAAACCAGGAGGGACCTAAATACTGCCAGAGGGCAGGGGAAAGGTTACTTTGACAATTACAGGGGTGCTTCTGGTATAACTTTTTCAGTGGGCGATTCGTTCAGCACCCTTTGAAAAAGAGAAGAGGCATACGTAAATACTCGATGACTTCAGGTTCCCTAAACTGCATTCAAATACTCAAAATGAAGGCTTTGCCAAAAAAGGAGTCAAACTTCTTGTCCCTATGTCCTTCTTTAAACATGCCTGCTATTAATTTCTATGAGTTACGAGGAAAAATGAAAGGAGCTTCACGTTTCCTGAGAAGTATCTTAAAATCAAGAGGGATTGTGGGTGAGGAAACGGGAAGGCATCCATCAGAGCCAGGAGTAGGGTAAGGAAAGCAAGGTGCTCAGGGCATAACATTTAGGGAGGCGCTCACTGTCATGGCCATTAGGAGTTCAGAGGCAGCACCTGCATGAACCTGAGCGTGAGCACTTCCTTAAATCTCACACCCAGTTGCCTAGCTTGCCCCATCCTTGTCTCAGCCCTGGCATCCATAATAATATTAGACAACTTACACAGAACATTCTGTCTTTCCTGCCCCAGGTACAAAGCCATCGTCCGGCCGATGGATATCCAGGCCTCTCATGCTCTGATGAAAATCTGCCTCAAAGCTGCACTGATCTGGGTTATCTCCATGCTTCTGGCCATCCCGGAGGCTGTGTTTTCTGATCTACATCCCTTTCATGAGGAAAGCACCAACCAGACCTTCATTAGCTGTGCCCCGTACCCACATTCTAATGAGCTGCACCCCAAAATTCACTCCATGGCTTCCTTCCTGGTCTTCTACATCATCCCACTGTCGATTATCTCTGTCTACTACTACTTCATTGCTAAAAATCTGATCCAGAGTGCTTACAACCTGCCTGTGGAAGGGAATATACATGTCAAGAAGCAGGTGGGTGCTTAGGATTGATTCATTTCCTCCTTAGGGATCTGATTCCTCTTGGACTCCACTGACAAGCACACTATTAGGAGGTCATGTCACCTGATTCTGCAATTAGAGGAGGTGGGTGATCTGTGGCCAGATGGTAAATGGAAACTCCTAGCCACAGAAGCCCAGATTTTCAGGTTTTAAAAAAAAATAATCTTGTTCTCTTACTAAAGACCTAACTAGGGAGGTATTGAGAATCTGGAAGGTTTGAAGTATGTGAAGTATGGGTTTCTTTTTGAGAAATATATGAAGTGTTGTTGTTAACAAAATAAAATGTTGAGGGCCATAGGAATGTGACTTCTTTTTTTTAAATTTTCTAATATTTTATTTCTGAGAGAGAGAGAGAGAGAGCAGGGGAGGGTCAGAGAGAGAGGGAGATACAGAATCTGAAACAGACTCCAGGCTCTGAGCTGGCAGTCAGCACAGAGCCCGACGCGGGGCTCGAGCCCATGAACCGTGAGATTATGACCTGAGCCAAAGTCGGATGCTTAACCGACTGAGCCACGGGTGCCCCAGGATGTGACTTCTTTAAACTCCAGTCACATTGTTTGGATAGGAAGAGGGTTACCACATGGGGACAAGGCAGAGAGTGTAAGAAAATGGAGCTGGTTGAAGAAAAAGAAGTTGTTTGACTAAGATAGGCTCACGGTGATTTGGGTTCAAATTCAGACCTCATGACTTAACTCGCTTACTCTTTCTGAGCCTCAGTTCCCTTACCCATGATTCAGAGTGATAACCCCCATATTGTAAGGCTGGAAGATTAAAAGACAGAGCTTATGTATGACCTAGAGTGCCCAGAATGCAGAATGCCCTCCACTCATGCTAGACTCCCTTCCCCATCCCCCATAATCCTGCAGAATTTCAGATTTGAGGTATGAATAGTAGGAACTGGGGACTCTGGCTTTATCCTCTTCATCAGTTCTTGTTTTCTAGTCCAAATGTAGATCATGTGGCATTTATGATGGAAAAGCAAAAGACTCCCTATCCATCTAAATGTACAGCTGACTCGGTGGCTTCACCCTTTAAAGTTTTTTTCCCCTCAATTATGAGGAGAGAGTGGCAGTTCTCAGTGAAACTCTCTCCATATTTTGAAAGGCCTCTCAATAGTGAACATCCATTGTACCTCCAATTCTTTCATGAGAACGATGTTTCCCCTTGCAGTGGTACCAAAGGGTGTTGGAAGCAAACGATCCTCAGCCCACATTGTCTAAGACCCTTCCTATATATTAGTGTAGCCCAGAAATAAGTTGAGATTTAAAAAAAATAATAATCGGAAGTTATTCTGATTTGGCCAGTAAGGAAGAAAAAAGCTGGCTGCTCTTTTGAGCATCAGGGGGAATAAGAAATTATTAGCTGTGGAGCCGAGAAAGACATGAAGTCATATGGCTGATAAACTGCACAGAGCTCTCCTGAGGAACAGGAGGTCACTTACTAGAATTTCACTGAGCAATCCATTCAAGCATGTAATCAACTTTGTTTAAAGATCTGTTCTCAGTGTCACGTTCTAACTATATTCTACCTCATGGATTTCTGCTTCCTGGCTTTTCCATTTCTGTGTTTCTGACTCCCCCTCTCCCTTTTCCATCTGTTTCTGTTGCTTTTCTCCCGTTTTATTGGATTCTCTCTTGTCCCCTTTCTCCCATTGAACCCTTTTTCTGTGGCTTTGTGAGCTCATCTATTCCAATTCCTTTCCCCCCGCTTTTGTTTTTCTTTTCTCTCTCTGAATCTTTGTCACTCTTCATTCATCCCACACCGTCCCTTGGTCCCGCTGTCTCTATGTGCATGACTCTCTCCTTAGATCGAATCCCGGAAGCGCCTCGCCAAGACGGTGCTGGTGTTCGTGGGCCTCTTTGCCTTTTGCTGGCTCCCCAACCACATCATCTACCTGTATCGCTCCTACCACTACTCGGAGGTGGACACCTCCATGCTCCACTTCATCACCAGCATCTGCGCCCGCCTCCTGGCCTTCACCAACTCCTGTGTGAACCCTTTTGCCCTCTACCTGCTGAGCAAGAGTTTCAGGAAACAGTTCAACACCCAGCTCCTCTGCTGCCGGCCCGGCCTGATGACCCGCTCTCACAGCACCGGCCGAAGTACCACCTGCATGACCTCCTTCAAGAGTACCAACCCCTCTGTGGCCACCTTCAGCCTCATCAACGGAAACATCTGTCATGAAGGGTATGTCTAGGCTGATCCTTGACCCTGTCCCCTTGGGGGTCCCTGGTTGTACTTTAGGGCTAGTAAAGAACCCCATACCTGTTGTTGTCTCTGTACCCTTCAGAAGGCTCGTGAGTGGTATAGGCAGGCTGCAGAGAGGCCCAAATGGACTGCTCTTACGTTTGAAAGGCCCATCAAGGCTTACATTTTCTGTCTCAACTTGTGAATGCCTCTTCTGACATAGAGCAAACCTTCCCTATTTTAGAAAAGGGAATAAATAAGAAGTTGTTACTTTAAACATCAAGCCCTGATACACAGTTATAGACAATTAAGTCATAGAAACTGCATGAACAAGCAGATTTACACAGCAGAAAAATCATATGTTAAATGTCCACTCTGTGAGAAACTTCACCTTGTCATTTCTTTAAGCGGAAACTAGTGCTTTAAAAATATGATGTGAGTGATTTTCCAGGAACGTTTATAATCACAAACCAAGGAACTGTTTTTTACACTTGTAACATGAAAGTCAGCCCTGTGAAAAACTCCCATGTATGACGGTCCATTCCCAAATTGATAACGCTGGCAGCCAGTTTAAGACGAATCCCCGAGTGTTGATTATTTTTAAAAGATGTTACTGGGGGCCCAGAAGAAACACTTAACACATCATTTTAAGGCAAAAACAGCCAAACACACAGACACATATACAAAGATCCATGTGAGGCTGTGGATTGGTAT
>NW_027529583.1:1411620-1414771 GCF_008692635.1 Crocuta crocuta | reverse complement strand
CAGAAATATATATTACTGAAATTTTAGTCATTTCCTCCCACAGACTTTAGGTAAGCATATGTTAAATGTAAACATGTTTCTCTTTCCACTCAGCAAATGTATTTACTTAGATTTGGCTCTTTGCTGCATTGAAGCAGTCAGTTCATGTGAAAAAAAAAAATGCAGCAAAGAGCCAAATCTAAGTAAATACATTTCCTGAGTGGAAAGAGAAACATGTTTACATTTAACATATGCTTACCTAAAGTCTGTGGGAGGAAATGACTAAAATTTCAGTAATATATATTTCTGTTTGAATATGTATAAATAATTTGCAGGGGGGCTTAACTTTAAGAATGGATTGTAAAAAAGCTACCAATTCATTAACTTTCGACGTAAGAGGAGTATTTATGAAACAGCCCGTGGGCAGAAAAGTACTGGACTGAAATAGTTTTTATTTTCCTGAGTAGAGAGATTTGACAATCTTACTTTAGAAACACTGAATCAAGTTTTTCTTGATTCCATGATAGGCCAATTCTGCTAGACTGCAAACATGTTAACCCACTTTCAGATAAATCTAAATTCTGCAAATGCGCTGTAATGTGTATCCCTTACATTTGAAGATGATTTTTGCTCTGGTTTTCTCTGCCCAAGTGAGAAAGAACTGTCAGCTCTCTTTAGACGTGGCACATATTGAAACATGTTCATCTCTTGTTACAAGGAAGCACTCACCGTTGGCAGAGCTTTAGAAGTTAGGACCCAGACGGATGTGAAGATCTGTGTTTACAGTTATATTAGCTGGAGTGAGATCTCTTCACTTCCTTCTGTGAGCTGCATGCACTTCTTTTTTTTTTTTTAATGATTATTTTTGAGAGCGAGAGAGACAGACTGTGAGTGGGAGAGGGGCAGGGAGAGAGAGGGAAGACACAGAATCCGAAGCAGGCTCCAGGTTCCGAGCTGTCAGCACAGAGCCCGACGTGGGGCTTGAACCCATGAACTGTGAGATAATGACCTGAGCCAAAGTCGGACACTCAGCTGACTGAGCCACCCAGGCGCCCGCCATGCACTTCTATACTGTCCCCACCTGCTCTCCTGGGAGTCCATAATGACACTGGACAGTCTGAAGAACAAGACAGGTAGTGTAGCAGAAAGAACCAAGATTCTCAGCCGAGCATCCCAGCTTGGTCTCTAGCTATACGAGCTTGGCTATCAATTTCCCTTCTCTAGACTCATTTTTTCAACTCTAGAATGAGAGGACAGTGCTAAGATACCTTTGCTGAAATCCTCTGAGCCCCGTCATGTTCCCAATTCTGTCTCTAACGCATTTGTACTGCCAGCCCCCTCACAGGTGCCCCACTTCTGCTACCTTTGCAACAACTCATCTGGGGAAATCTTTCAAGCAACATGCTATACTCATGTTCACGTTAGTGGAATGGAAGGAGACTAGTCTGTCAGGGACTCACTGGAATAATGTGTATGAATGGTGTCCCATTAGCTTGTTATGCTGTGGAATTAAAGCGGAAAAACACATAAGAAAACATATTGCTCAATCTCATTATACAAAGGGTATTTTTCCTACTCATCTCTGACCTCCATGCACCTGTTATCTCAAACTACTGTTCCACAACTTTACCCTTGGATTTCTTCAAAACTCTTGAGTATAAGTGACTTCATACCTAGTTAGGGGCTACAGCGTATAGTGTTCTGGGTACTTTTGTGACTTGTTCAAGCATCTCTGATCTACCTGCCCTCAAAGATATTTTGGGAGTAGGAGTCACTTAATGTCTCCTTCACGTAACATCATGGCAAAGGCTGTCTCAGACTCCGCCCTAGCGTCTGGGCAAACAGGAGACTGAAATCTAGGTCCAGCTGTGTGTCCTGAGGCACCTATTATCACCTCTTTGAGACTCCTAAATGGAAGGGCTGGAGAAGGCGTGTGCCAGCCAGCGGCCCAGGACTGGTAAAACTGTTCTGGGAATCAACTGATAGACGGACGCGAACCCGCTTATTGGGACGGAGGTAGTCGGGTCCTTCTCTAGGGAAGCCAACTTCTGACTCCACCTCAAGACCCGAAAATTCCGGTGAGAGAGACCCAAGCCCCCAGGTGGCATCACCTCGCTGCTAGGGCAGCGTGTGGCAGGGGCTGGAGCTAAGACATTTCACACCCAGCTTCCAAAGATAATCACGTTTAGCGCTTATGTCTTTGGCGAGGGGGAAAAAAATCAATTTTTGCTGTGGAAAACCATCTGTGTTTATTCAATTGACAGACACTACCTTTCAACCTATCTTAAATTGAGCCTCCCTGAGGCAGGCGGCTCAACAGTGATAGATTAAGCAATAAACACGGCAGCCTGCCCACCACCGGCCGCTGCTGGCTGGGAAGGCGCAGCTGTTGTTAGGAGCGATCTTCCACAGCAGGATGGGCCTCCCTGCTTGGCGCAGGTGAGGCCCCCACACCTTCCGTGATGACTCCCCATAAGTGAGCTAACCCCTGTTCTTCCAGCTGCCCTCACTCCCCCACTGACCCTGGCCTTCTGCCTCATTAACAAGCCCTCTCGATTCCCTCTTTGCCACACAGACAATTTGGTTACATCTTAAAGGATGGAGAAGGATGATAAATAAACAGTTTAGAGGCTGCTTCAGATGAAGCCGAACTCAGCTTGTTATGAGAGGGCTCACTGAACAGAAATAAATGAACTTGTCCAAAGGACACGGGCACACTGAAGTTGTAAAGTCTTTGTTTGTGCCAAAAGTAGCAGTTGATTGTTGGTTTCAGAGTCGATTCACGTACCAAATGTCTTCCGGTAAGAGAGATGAGCTTTGTTTGGGGACCACGAGTTGAATGACATCCTCCACCTGTGGACTAAAAGGTGGCCAAGCCACTTTCCCAAAAGCCAGATGGGAATGAGCGCCCTGGAAACCTGATCACGTGAGAGGTGAGTGACTGGTACACACTTCCGTGGCGGTGAGACGTGAGAGAGGCCGACTTTGTGGCCACTGCCGCCCTTCGCATCCAGGCCCCGAAGGAGCTGCTGTTAGAGACTGTCACTGCTAAACCTGGCTTGCTGGGAAGAATAGGGCACATTTTGCCCATCTGTCTAACGGCTGGCTGAATTTTCATAAAATAGATTAACAGCTGAAAACAAAGAAATTATTCACTCTCCTGGGGCCAGAC
>NW_027529583.1:1409170-1411597 GCF_008692635.1 Crocuta crocuta | reverse complement strand
GGCCACACTTTGTGTGAGCTATTCAAAGAAACCAAGCCCTAATAAGCTCTAGTTTATATGTGATGGTCATTCCTCTCAGCCCCCACCCTGACAATCCTCTGGCAGTCTCTCACCCCCCCACACACACAAACACAACAACTTCAATATCCAGAAATCTCTTACCATAACTTTGCCCTTCAAAGACACCCTTTCTTTAGGTAGGGGCCAAGCATGAACTCCAGCTGAACATATCCAGAGCAATCAACAAATCACACGTTGAGAACAGACTTTTCTTTTCCGAGACCACGTTAGAAATGCACTCAGTGGAGTTTATCTAACTTTAAAAAGTTTAACAGCCCCTGGGTTCAAATATTATGTGCCCATGATTATTTTAAAAACACAATTTGCATTTACCTAGTGTTCATGGTCTATAAAGCATTTTTATACTCAATTGTCTCATCTAATCCAAGCCTTCCCTGCTGGCCACAGTGCTGTTTAGCATCTTCTGCTATGGAAATTTGTAAATGACATTTACTAGCGACCATGTATGATTAGATTCAAAGACCCATGGAACTATGAGGCTGAAGTATGACACTACAGAGAGTGGACCATACTTGACCTACAAAAGGGTGATTTCATATGGTTCAGCGAACTCTGATTTCATTTATACTCCTGGACGTTTTGTGATATCGAAGAACAGTGCTGATCACTTTCCCAGTTTACAGGATAGTCTATGTCTGCAAAGTGGATCTGTTTAACTTGGCCCAGGGTAGGGAATGATGCCATTGTTGGCTGTGCCAGGGAGGTACATTAGCCAGAACAGCAGTTCGTGTCACGCTGAAGTGGAAGTCTAAGATAAGAAGGCACGGGATCCTGGGGAGCAAAACTACAAGCCACGGAACACACTCTATTTGTGTGAAACCTGAGGGGAGTTCTGTGACTCTAGAAGTGCTGGAAGGGGGCGCCTGGGAGGCTCAGTTGGTTAAGCGTCTGACTCTTGATTTCAGCTCAGGTCATGATTTCATGTTTGTGAGCTTGAACCCTGTGTCGGGCTCCTCGCTGATGGTATGGCGCCTACTTGTGGTTCTGTCTCTCCCTCTCTCTCCCCCCCTCAAAATAAATAAACAAAAATGTTATTAGAAGTGCTGGAAAGGAAGGGGCTCGATTTCACCAAGCACCAATGATGTGCCCAATGCAGTGGTGAGCACATTTCTATTCTTCCTCACATGCACCTTGACACATATTCAGATGATGAAGCTGAAGCCCAGGGAGATCACATCACCATCCCAAGGTCACATGGCACAGTTGAATGGCAGAGTATTAATGTGGACCTGGATCTCTCTTAAGACCTCACCCATCCCATTGCTTGGCATTGCTCCTCAAATGCAGCCCCATGTGAGGCATTAAGTTCACAGTGACTGATAGATAATCCCATTCCCTACTCTAGCTTTTGTCCAAAGGCCTGAACCACGGATGAAGTCAAGGACTACACACAAAGGGCATGGAAGATGTTTCTAAGCACATAAGTTAAGGGCTCACTGCAAACAGAGGCTGAAATGTAGCACAGAGTTGGTGGACAAGGAAGTTCCTTAGTTCAGTTGGCCCCAGAGACACAATTCAGTTGCAACGGTAAGCCCCAGGAAGAGTTTCCCACCTAGGTCTGTGGCTACCAGAGTAGAGAAAATCCCTGGCAAAGGGCCATATACAGAGGACCCAAGTGAGAACAGTCAATCCAGGCACCTTTATTTGAATTGGGATTAGTCAGAGAACAGGTATCAGGAAGGGGTGGAACCCCTTCCCCATCACCCCCCTGCCAAACAGTAAGACACGATAGCGGATGATTTTCCTGAGCCTGGAGATGGAGGCTACGTGAACACCCATTAACAGGAAAAGGTCTCGTGGACTAAGTTCCGAGCTCAGGTGTGGACTTAGTGCCCTACTACAAACCCAAATACCACTGTCTCTCTACCCATTCAGAGCTCACATTCTAGAAGATAAGATTTTTTTCTTTTTTGTTCCCTAAATTTAAAATTCATTCCCAGAGCCACAGAATGACAAGGAAGGACTCACATAAGTTCATGGTCTTTTAAAAGGATCGTTTTAATGGACAGTAAAACTTGACACATTCAACACCTCATTAATTCCCAGACGAGTTTGAAAATTTTGGTATAACTGGAGATTTCAGTGTTCAAGTTACATTGTATCATTGGGACTGTTGTAAATCCAAATTTTTTCATGAATTTACTTCAGTTTCAGCTAGTGCTATTGACATATGGATACTGATAATGAATAACATTAAGAAAGTAAAATTGATTAAAAAAAATTTTTCCCCTGTAATCTGGCCTCAAACTGATTCAAACATAGCCTTTCTTGCATCCAAGTTGGCAGAATTTGGGGTAATAAAATTTGTTGAAAGGGTCAATTTGGTGAGTTGTAAAACTAAATGGC
>NW_027529583.1:1408878-1409072 GCF_008692635.1 Crocuta crocuta | reverse complement strand
GTCAGAACAAGTTCCAGGTGTGGTACTTAGTATAAATAATGTCATGGTTTGGCTTTGCCTAGACTCCTTAGACTAATGAATTATTTATAAGAAAGTCACAATATTAATATGAATGATTCAGGTCCTTTTAAATGTGCAAACTCAACTAACTGTGTGACCATGTAAAATTCTATCTGTGAAGTATTCATTGTTTG
>NW_027529583.1:1404926-1408860 GCF_008692635.1 Crocuta crocuta | reverse complement strand
GTACATGGTCTGTGTGACATTAACTGAAACCCAGTATAGTAAGCTGAATATTTAAGTCATAGAACATAAGAAATGTGTTTTATTTCTTAATATAATAAAGTGTAATTTATGAAATGGACAGACGCATGTATTCGATGTTCAGTAAAAATAAAGCTGTTGAATGGATGTAGTCTGTGGCCACATGCCCCACAGTTCTTTGGTTCCAGAACCATCTGCATCAGAATTACCCAGACTACTTGTCGCAAAATGCAGGTTCTCCAATTCCCAATTGACTCAGAATATCTCGGGGTTTGGCCTAAAAATCTGCATCTTAAAAACAAGCTCCCCAGGTGATTCCTCAGAACACAGGGGTTTTGTTTCATTAAACTTTTATAAGATGTATTTAACTTTTGAAATAAGTAAGCTTTTCTCATGAGTCAAAATTAAAAGCATAAGAAAGGCATTCAGGGGTGCCTGGGCGACTCAGTCGGTTAAGCTATCCACTCTTGATTTCGGCTCAGGCCATGTTCTCACGGTTCATGGGATCGAGCCCGGCGTCCATCTCTGTGCTGACAGCATGGAGCCTGCTTAGGATTCTCTCCCTCCCTCTCTGTCCCAGCCCTGCTCACATGCATGTGCGCGCTCTCTCTCTCTCTTAAAATGAATAAACTTTAAAATAAAAAAAAGGCATTCAGTGAAAAGTCACTATACTACCTCAGAGTTCTCAACATCTATCACCACTCCTTCCAATGAGTGACTGCTCCTGTTAGATTCTTACATGTACATGCTACTGCACATTTCTTATGCACTGGCAGATAAATACAAATGTGTGTTTTCTGGCAGTCCACCACCATTTTACAGAAATGGTAGTATATTTGCTCCTTGCTTGCCTCACTACACACTATATCTTGGAGATCTTTCTATATCATTATAGAAGATTCTTCTTCATTCTTTCTTATACCTGCATAGTGTCTCCTACTTTGTTTATTCAGCCCCCCATTGATGAACATGGTGGATTCCAGTGTTTGCTGTTATGAATCATGTTGTAATGACTAACATATATAATCTCATGCATGAGCAAGTGTTGCTGTTGGAAAACCTCTTAAATGTGGAATTACAGAAGACCATATACTTTTATAATTTGACAGTTATTCCAAATTGTTTTCTTTAGGGCTTAAATACCACAGTTTGAGAGCTTCTGCTTTCAGGGATACTCCTAGCCGTTAGAGACCAGGAAAGTACTAAAGAAATAGCACAGTCGGTCACAAACAGGGGCTGTCTAAGCTCCCTGGACTCCAGGTGAGAAGAGACAACCTATCAGATACAGTGAACAAATTCTTTGAGGGGCATACTGACATCCATGCCAAGGAGGCCCCAGAGTGTGGGGTGGATATGACCACTACCATGGGGTCATCTTGGGAGAAGGTTCTCTGGTCACCACGTCCCCTGCCACGCATCCCAGCCCTGTGATGGACTGCATGTATAGCCCACCGTTAGAGTGCCAATGCTCTCTGAAAGTGTCAATGCTTTAAATAGCTAAAAGTGGTGATTCCTAATTTGCATCTCTAGTTTTCCTGGATTCAATGGGAATACAAGCAGACTAAAATCTTTGAGATGCCCATGGTATAAAAATCCAATTGACATTTAAGGTTGGTCCATGTTAATTGCTGAGAGCTCTACCCAAAGCCCAGGTGAATTTGCCTATCGGGAACTCTAAGCTCTGTGCAAGCATGCTGTCTACCACATCAGAGAAGTATCGTTGATAGATTGTAATATTGAGAATTTAATATTACCTTTCGAGTCTTGGATTATTGAAGTTGGAAGATACCCCAGAGAATGCTCAGACACAACCCCACATCTCACAAATGAGGAAGTTAAAGGAAGGTGTCATGATTTGGGTTGCCACAGGGTCATGAGACTTTAGAACAATGAAAACGATTGGCTTGGAGATGACATGGATGAGGAGAGGTTCATCAAGCCCTTCTGCTAGAGGGCAGGTAAATCTGTGCAGGGACATCTTGTAGCACATCAGGCAGAGAACCTTCCTCTTCACCGGGGCAACACTGATAAACACTGGCTTCTAATACAAGAGATATCAGGTAGTTCTTACCAAGAAAATGACACAAAAGCAGGCATCCTTTGAATATAGACTGGACTGTGTCAATATTATAAAAATGAATTTTTAAGGGCACATCCCCCCCTCCCCGCTTCCCAGAACTGAGATCAGGCAACTCAAGCATTTTGTTCCAGGTCACCTGTCAACTTTGACACCTACCCAGTGTGTTTCCTAGTGTCCCTTCCACCTTCTATGACAGCCCAGTGTTCCCCAGTGCCTCTCCGAGGGACTGGACTAGCTCTGACTCACCAAAGTGCCATTTGCTAGAACAGTCTATGTTCACGGGTTCACCCTTGGGGAGTCTTCCAGGACATTGCTACTTAAAGTATGGTCTGTGGACCAGCAAGGTTGACATCACTTGGTTCAAAGTGCAGGCTCCTGAGCCCCCTGCCTTAGACCTTCTGCATTAGAAACTTAACAGATCTCCTAAGGGAATCCTATGATAGTAAATTTGTGACCACTGACAGAGGACATCATTTACTGTGAAGAAATCCATAGTGGGCTTGCTACTTCTTGCTATGCCATCTGGTGGTGTCTACACATTTCCCCCAACATTCTGGCTTGAGAGTCTTGGAATCTCTTTCCTCATGTGGCCTCTGTTTACCACCTCGGTCATTTGAAGCTAAACTCTGTCTATACAGAGTGGCCAGATCCCCCCATGTCCCATCTCTGCTCTCCAGGGACTGGGAGTATAGGAGTTCAGGACATTAGTCTTGTAGGCCTAGAGTCACCTGAGAACTCAGCACACAACTGATTATTTTTCCTTTCTTGTGGTGTACTCGTGAGCTCAACTACTAATGGCTGTTATCTGTTGTACTCAAGTCGGGCCTTGCCCATAAAGACTAATTCTACCTGACAGTAATTAAAGGGACATGTCATGCTCCCCAAATTCCCATGGATTTGCCCCCGCAAAAAGCTTACGGTTTTTTGTCCAACCTTTTGGACAAAACTTTTTGAAACTTCTGCCAAAAAAAAAATTGTATCTGCTTGTTGCTTAGTGATTTTTTTTTTTAAAGAACTGAAAACTAGGGCCACCTGGGTGGCTCAGTCGATTAGGCCTCCAGCTTTGGCTCAGGTCATGATCTCACAGTTCTGAGTTCAAGCCCCACGTCAGGCTCTGTGCTGACAGGAGCCTGGAGCCTGCTTTGGATTCTGTGTCTCCCTCTCTCTCTGCCCCTCCCCTGCTCATGCTCTGTCTCTCTCTCTCTCAATAATAAACATTAAAAGAAAAGAACTGAAAACTATATGCCCATTAACCCATCTCAAAGAAGGTATTGGGTTTCTGATTAGATGTTGTTCCAATTTCATCTAAGTCAGAAGAGGTTGTGAGAAGCTCCTGTGTACCTACCCTCTCAGAAGCAGAATCCAGACTTTAGGCAAAACCTTCTTTTTTGTCTGTTTAAAGCAGGAAGGTGTGCTTCTGCATAGATACATGAAAAAGGACAGGGCACCTGGGTGGCTCAGTCGGTTAAGCATCTGACTTTGGCTCAGGTCATGATCTCACAGTTCGTGGGTTCGAGCCCCATGTCAGGCTCTGTGCTGACAGCTCAGAGCCTGCTTGGGATTCTCTCTCTCCCCCTCTCTCTTCCTCTCTCTCTCTCTGAGTTTCTCAAAATAAATAAATAAGCTTAAAACAAACAAACAAAAACATCTCACAGGCCAAGAGTGAGAACCTCTCAGGTCCTACCTGAATGGTGTGAAGAGAGCAAAGGGGCATCAAACCCCCTACTGGTCTCTAGCTCCCACGGGGTCTTGAAATGTCTGCCTTATTGTACATTTTAAGAGAGCATAGAAAAGAGGTCATTCCAAATTGTGCAGGTGCCTCGTGATAAAAGCCAG
>NW_027529583.1:1404238-1404866 GCF_008692635.1 Crocuta crocuta | reverse complement strand
CCTCATGAGAAAAGCCAGCCCCACTTAGATACTAACTGGTTCTTCATCTTCAAAACCAAAATTGCTCTCCCCCAATATGCTTCACCTCTTTCTGTGTCCCTGTTGCCTTCCAACGTTGTCAAAATTCTCCCATTCGTCTCCACTCGAAACCTTCCCATCACCTCTGGCTCCATCCGTCCAACATCACCCATATCCGGCTAGACCTCGGCATCTGCAAATGTCCCTTTAAAATATTTCAGGTTCGGGCGGCCTGGGGTGCTCGGTCGGTTAAGCGTCTGACTCTTGATTTCAACTCAGGTCATGATCTGACAGGTCGTGGTGAGGTCAGGCTCAGGTCACGATCTCGGAGCCTGCTTGCGATTCTCTCTCTCAAAATAACTAAATAAACTTTAAAATAAAGCAAAATGTTTCAGGTATGAGGATCCATCTCCCAAAGGCAATGTTTAGCCCGTTAAGCACGACTTTCTCCCCCACGGGTAAAGCATGGCCGGTCTGGGGACCCAAGTGTCGCCCTGCAGCCTCGGCTCTCCTCCAGGACCCCGTAGTTGTCCATGATCCAGAAACTAAAGCGTTAAGCCTCCAGAGCAGAGGCCTCCTGGGCCACATAGTGGAGACCATCTGACAGGTT
>NW_027529583.1:1403903-1404219 GCF_008692635.1 Crocuta crocuta | reverse complement strand
CCCTCATGTTGCCTCAACTCCTACAGGCCCTAACAGCCTGTTACTTTTATTTCCTCCTCACACTCCCTTTAGATGACGCTTCACTGTGTGCCCCTCTGATCATGGTGCTCTCGGGCCCACATTCTCTTACTGGTCATTTTTTCCCATGACAAGACCCAATTTTCCCGGCCTGGATGTCAACCCCCACTTCCTAAGCTTATGCCCCCGCTGACTGCCCCTCCCCCCTGCACCGAGACAGACTGTCCATTCACACCTTGCTCCTAAGTGTCCCCTGACACCTTTTTGGCTCAGTGCTCCTTCCCCTGGGCTGTCCTTA
>NW_027529583.1:1395442-1403753 GCF_008692635.1 Crocuta crocuta | reverse complement strand
AGGCCTGGACACAGAACAGCTGAGTCAGAATCTCTGGGAGAGGAGAACCGGGCATCCCTGTTAAAGCTCTCCAAGTGATCCGTGAAGAGCCGGCAAGGGTGACGCCCACCTCACCTGAAATGTCCTCCTGTGTCTCAGCTGGCCTGAACCCTACCCATTCCTCCAAGTTCAGCTCCAGTGTTCTCTCTCCATGAAGCCGCCCTGCTCTCCTGTGCAAACAGCACTTTCTGCATGGGTCCTACCTTTTCTCACAAACAAGTGAAAATTATATTCACTTGTGTGAATGCTGGCCTCTCCCACGAATCAAGAATTACACACATTTTCTGGAAACGGCCAGGTGGTAAATATTTTAGGCATTACGGGACATACAGTCTCTTGTCAAGACTACCTAACTGTTGTTGTAGCATAAAAGGAGCCACAGATAACATGTGAATGAATAAATGTGGCTGTGTTTTACCAAGTCTGCATTTGCGAAACCTCACGGTGGGCTAGATTTGGCTTGAGAGCTGCAGTTGCTGATTCCCCAGCGTAAGACTAATATAGCGCTTTAGGGGCAAGGATTTTTGGTTTTTGTTTTTTTAATATTTCTTTTCTTTTTTTCCCCATGTTTATTCATTCTTGAGAGACAGAGAGCACGAACGGTGGAGGAACAGAGAGAGAGGGAGACACAGAATCCAAAGCAGGCTCCAGGCTCTGAGCTGTCAGCACAGAGCCCAAAGTGGGGCTCAAACCCACAAACCATGAGATCATGACCTGAGCTGAAATCGGACACTCAACGGACTGAGGCGCCCAGGCCCCGCAAGGATTTTTTTTTTTAAAGAGAGACAAAGAGAAAAAGAGAAGGGAGAATCTTAAGCAGGCTTCGCATCCAGTGCAGAGCCCAGAGCAGGGCTCAATCCCACAACCCTGGGATCACGATCTGAGCCAAAATCAAGAGTTAGACACTCAACCGACAGAGCAAACAGGTGCCCCAGGGGCAAGGATCTTTCAGTCTCTTTCTCCTTCCCTCTCTCTGGCCCCCTCTCTCTTCAGCCCTAGTGTCTATCACAGTGCCTAAATCAGTGACAGAAACCCACCAAACACCCTTTGTGAGGGTCTATGCCGTCAGACTCTCACAACCAAGCCTAGAGCACAGATAAGGCAAAGCAAAGCAGGAGGACTCGGAGTTTGTCAAGCCCAACTTTTAGCAAAGACATTGACATTTCACCTTACCTATCATTCCCAACAGAACTGTCAAAACAATCTTCGTTTGCAGCGCATACACACTCATCGACAGCGGAAACGCATTCCTGTCCCAGAACTAACTCCCCAGCCATACAGATTCCCTTGTACCCTGCTGTAGGCCGGTGAGCACCTTGCAAAGATAAAAAAAGAGCGAGGAGACCCGGGAACTGGCAGGAGCCAAGGTGAGGGCCTAGGATAAGAGAGAATCCCGGCCAGTAGAGATGGTCACTCATTCCCAGCGCCCCGTTCTTAATCCCGGGAAGCCAACCACTGAGCTCAGGAGCTCCTCATGTCTGCCCGGAGCTCTCGGGTGGGAGGCCGGGAAAGGGAGAAGTGCCAAAGAATGCAGAGGGAGGAGTGTGTCCAGAGCCCCTCCCCCGCTGCCGTCCTCGGAAGCCCATCGCAGGGGTAGTTTGACGTGGTGCTCTCCGACTTCCCCTCCTACGGACTCAGGGTGGATGTGAGGTTGGTGGACTCACGTGGGTAGAGGGAGGAGTCGCAGGCTTGGATTGAGATCTCTGTGCTGCCGTAGACCCACCCCTGCTGACAGCCCTCAGAAGCCCCTAGACCCCTGGGTGGATGTGACTCTCCCTGACTTCCGCCTTGAAGCTTTGGGAAGGTGAGGAAGGTCGTCGGAAGGAAGCGGTCTCGGGTTAGCAGAGAACGAAATTCCAGGACTGCTCAGGTATCAAGGTAAGGACACTGACTGTGGACTGAGGCCACCACCACGCCCAGCACCAAGAGGGCACAACTCTGTGGGGCTCTCTGGCATCTGCACCGGAGCCCTGGCACACTTGCACGTGGACGGCAACATGGAGGGGGCGGGCCTAGGCCTAAGCGCCGAGGCCATGGTTCTGCTGCAGGAAGAAGCCTGTGCACCAACGAGTCCTGGTGAGACCCTGAGCGCTTCTGAAGGGACCTTCCCCCGAAAGGGGGTGAGAGGCTAACCGGACCTAAGAGAAGCAGGCAGGGATGACCAGATGCCATGCTCCTGAGCTTCCCGTCTAGCGACTGAGGGAGGTAAGGACTTGGGGATGAGGCCAACAGACCCAGATCAGTAGGGGAGGAGCCCCAGGTCTTGCTGCCTGTTCAGTGGGATCGCAAACAGCCCTTCCCCCATTCTTAGCCATCGGAGGCCCCACCCCATACAGCGTCAGATGTAAGGAGGCCTGCCCTGACCTCCACTTTGCGGAACTCGGAATGTGAGGACCCTGGCCTTGAACGCCGTGGATTTAAGTGGAGGCTGGAGTTCCAGAACTGGTCAGGTCTGACGGTGGAGTTCCTGAATATGGATAGACACAACCATCCATGTCCTTGCCCAACCCCCCACCCCCACCCCCAGTTCTGGGAGGTTCCAGCAGAGCTGTGGGCCCTACCTACTTGAAATATTCCAGGGAGAGGAGGGCGTGGTCTAAGGAAGTGGCCCCAATTCTGCAGCAGGAGGAGACCAAGGCCCTAATGGGAGTCCAGAGTGAGGACGCTGAGTGCTAATGAGAGGACTTCAGCCCAAAAGAGGGGGCAGACCAAAACCCCTACCCATGCTCTCAGCTCCCGGAGGCTCTGGGTAGGTGCACCCAGATGTGGTTTGTCCCAGCTTCCCCTCCAGTGACTCAGAGTGTAGCAGGACTCTCACACAGAGTCATGACACTGAGGCTTTTCTTTCCAGGAAGCAACTTTATTCCTGCTGGCCCGGATCAGTTGGGTTCGGACCGAAGAAGTGAGCCGTGAGTGCCATGTGGCATAGTTTTTATATATTTTCTATTTTTTTGTCTCCCATATATGGGAACACATGAACACACAGTCTGATTAAGTGGTCTCATGTTGTAAGGTCGTGAGGGATGTTATCACGTACCCATATAGCCAGGTGGCCTTGAGGTTTTTGTTTTGTTTTTTCCCCTCCTTAGGGAGGGGACCCTATCACAAGAGAAGTGAGGACCTTGATCTGGTTGACTCAGTTCATTATAACGAGGAGTCAGAATTCCTGAGCTGAGCCAAAATCAGAACCCTGAGTGAGGACAGGGCTAATGACCCAGTGGAGAACTGTGAGATCCCACAGAGTCCCCTCCTTGTTCTCGGGCTTTGTAGGCCCCAAGCAGACTTGTTGGACGTGGCTCACCCCAGGCTTCCAACTCTGAGGTCCGGTCTAAGCAAAGACCTTGGTGTAAAAGGCATGGACTCAGGTCCACTGAAGGTGGAGTCCCCGAACTGGTCAGGTGGCAAGGTGACGATACTGAGTGAGGAAAGGGGGACCAGTTAACTCCCAGTGGTGACGGCTGCACCGAGCCTCACCCCTATCGGGCCCAGGGCAGAGCAAACAGATTCAGGTGCCCGCTGACTTCAGCTTGCAGGGTTTCAGTAAATGAGGGCCTTGGTTTAAGGACCGCTTGCCCCGGTTCAGCAGAGAGAGGAGTCCCAGGCCCTATACGGAGTGAAGGTAAAAATGCTGTGTGAGCAGTGGGGGAAGCAGCCCCTTCAGAACAGAGGAGGCTGCGTGAAGCCTTCGCAGTGGTGCCAGCCTGGAAAGCTGTGTGCAGAGCTTTTAGGGTGAGATGACTGATTTCTTAGGTGGCCGGGAGCTGCATCCGACGGGAGCAGAGAAGTGAAGGTCTTGGATGCATGCAGGGCCAGCAGGCTGCAGCCTAAGCCACACTCTGACTTCCTCCACCACGTCCTCAGGGGACAGATGGACTGAGAGACCAGAAGCCCTGTGGGGGTCCTATGGCAGTGCCCTCAAGGATACCAATGCGGGGGGGGCATTTGTTTTTGTTACATTTAAGACAGAGCACAAGTGGGGAGGGGCAAAGAGAGAGGGAGACACAGAATCCGAAGCAGGCTCCAGGCTGTCAGCACAGAGCCCGATGCGGGGCTCGAACCCACAAACCGTGAGATTGTGATCTGAGCTGAAGTCAGAGGCTTAAGCGACTGAGCCACGCAGGCAACGGGGGCATTCGTAAAGCCAGTGACATCTCCCTAATGACGGGACTCACACCCTTTTATCCTCTTCCTCCAGGCGCTCACGGGCCAGTCCCACTCTGGCCACTGTTCATAAGTGCGGTCATGCCTCGAGGTCAGAGGAGTAAGCTCCGTGCCCGTGAGAGACGCCAACAGGCCCGAAGGGAGAGCCGGGCCCTTGCAGAAGCTCAGGCCGCCGCAGCGGTGTGGGAGTCCTCCTCCTCCCCCCTGCCTGTTTCTGAGGGTGCTCCCCCCAACCCCCTGGCAGCAGGTTCTCTCCAGAAGGCTCCCAGGGTCCGGGCCGCCAGCGGACCTGCTGCAGCCACTTCAGGCTTCAGTACTGATGAAGGTGCCAAGAGCCAAGCGCAGGAAGGGCCAGGCTCGCCCCGGGCCACGCCGTCCCCTGGAAGCGCTCACAGAGATCCCCTGGGCGAGGAGGTGGGCCTGTCGGTGCAGTTTCTGCGGCACAAGCATAAAGCGGGAGAGCCCACTGCCCGCAGCAGCGCTGCGGATTATCACCGAGGAGTACCAGGAGCGGTTCCCTGAGATCCTCCTGAGAGCCACGGAGCGCGCGGAGCGCACGGAGCTGGTCGTCGGCCTTGACCTGAAGGAAGTTGACCCCGACAGTCAGCCTTATGCCTTTGTTAGGAAAGACGATCTTCCCGTCGAAGGGCGCCTGAGCGATGGCGTGGGCTTTCCCAAGAATGGGCTCCTGATGCCTCTCTTGGGGGTGATCTTCATGAATGACAACCGTACCTCTGAGGAGGAGATGTGGGAATTCCTGGATGTGTTGGGGGTCTATGCCGGGAGGAGGCACCCGATCTTTGGGGAGCCCAGGAAGCTCATCACCAAAGACCTGGTGCAGGGAAAGTGCCTGGAGTCCTCGGTACGACTTCCTGTGGGGTCCGAGGGCCCACGCTGAAACCAGCAAAATGAAGGTCCTAGAGTTTTTGGCCGAAGCCAGCAAAACCGCCCCCAGTGCCTTCCAGGGCCGATATGAGGAGGCTGTGAGAGAGGAGGAAGAGCGAGCCCAGGCCGGAGCTGAGGCCAAGGCTGTTGCTGGCACCTCTTCCAGCAGCGCCTCTCGGCCCTAGTGAGGTCCGAGACAGGGTCTCCGCTTTGCAGATGGGAAGTGCCGGGCAGCCCTTCCGCGGTGGGGGGTCAGGTGGAGCCAGGGAGAGCGGAGTTTATTTCTTCTTTGTGTTCCTGTTATTTAGAAAGAGCATATAGATCTACCTCTTTTTTTTTCTTATCTTTCCAGTGTGTTCTTTTTAAAAAGGTTGATTTGAATTCAGAATCGTAAGTTTATGAATAACGCGGCTCGCATACTTAGTGCTGCTTATCACATTTGAGAGTAATCGTTTCCTATTTTGTGAAACAGATTGAAAACCCTTGCATCTGCTATTGTGATCCAGTATGAGAAAGAGCACTGGAATAGGGATTTTCAGTCAAATGTACGAGAACCCCGCAGTGGAACAGTTGAGGTGTAACTAAATGGTGAAATAAATAAAAAGTGGTTAATTCTTGGTTTTTCTTAATTCTTTCACTCTTTCTTTTGGTAAAATGAAAAGATATATACCTGGATTTGTGTAGCTTTTCAAGAATGTGGGAGAAGTCAAACTGTCACAAATTAGAATTCTCACTCACTATCTCTTTCGTTCACCGTGCATTCTAGGATGTGTGCGCAAGAAGGCCCAGCCCCTGCAAATGATAGCGCAGAGTCCAAGAGAAGCTATCATATAAGGAACATGGTGAGATACACCCCTGATCCTGAAAGGCAGTAAACAGAAGGGAGAACGAGGGAGGAGATTTCCGTCTAAGCAGTCCGGGTAAATACCCTGAGCCGAGGCAGGCTGGGAGCCTGGGAAGCTGAGGGTCCCTCTGTGGGAGGGAATTTTAAGTTCGGTTGCATGGAAATGGTGAGCGGGCACCAGAGCCCCAGATGGTGGGTCTCACAGCAGAAAGACTATGTCTGTGATGGAAAACAGATCCTTAGGGATGTGTAAACCAGAGAGAAGTGCCCACCCACCTGGGCCAGGGCTAGGAGGATTCCTGGGTAGGTGAACACAGTGCACTACTAGGTATTTTGTGCACTCAGTGTCCGGAGGGTTTCTTAGGGGCGCCTGGGTGGCTCGGTCAGTTGAGCGTCCGACTTCAGCTCAGATCATGATCTCACAGTTCGTGGGTTCAAGCCCCACATCAGGATCTGTGCTGACAGCTCAGAGCCTGGAGCTGCTTCAGTTTCTGTGTCTCCCTCTCTCTCTGCCCCTCCCCCCCTTGCTCACTCGCGCTCTCTCTCAAAAATGAACAAACATTTTAAAAAATTAAAAAGAGAAAAAACAGAATAAGGGTGATTGTCAGCAGCTGCTTTGCCCTGGCTGGGGTTGGGGGTGTGGAGGGGGGTCGATCATTCCATTAAAAAGAAACCTGAGTTAGGCATTCTTCTGTGTAATATGGACAATTCTAAATGAGGTCTAGATTTTTAGTGGTGGTGAAATAAGTAAAAATAGAGATTTGAGGCACTTGAGTGGCTCAGTCGCTCAAGNTGACCTAAGCGAAAGTCGGACGCTTAACCGACTAAGCCACCCCGGCGCCCCTGCTCTCGCTCGCTTGTGCGCGCACTCTCTCTCTCTCTCAATAATAATAAAAAAAAAATAGAGATGGGCTAAATGCAAGCACAGCTGAGATGTCAGGTTATTGCCGTTTGCACACCTGGGTGGCTCCGTGGTCTATCCAACTGGGACATCCACCACATGCCCACATCACACGACCAATCATTTCATGGGGAAATACTAGTTTTATTTAGTAAGTAGTATTTTGGCTGATGTGTGTTTTTTGAGGTTNTCCTCGATTAAAAAAAATATATATATCGGTGTGGTATGTGATATTGTCTGGGTCAAAATAATCAAGGTAATAATTGCTATTCAGAAGTATCTCAGTACTGGTCAGGCTCTGTGCTGGATTTGCGACCTACATTCCATACATCCATCAGTCTCGGGAGGCAAGGGCTTCTCAAACCTGCTCCACGGATAAAGAACCCGAGGTTCAGAGAGTACGCTAATGTAAGTGAGGACACACTGCTGGTAAGTGGTGGGGGCCGGCGCGGGAGCCATGGTCAGAAGTCATCTACAGCCCATACTATGCTGCGCCTCTCCGTGGATGCAGATATTGTGTATCATAATTCACATTTCCTTTCACTACCCCAAGAGATGTCGCAGGTGAGAAAAAGAGGGCTCTGCACAAACTACTGGTGTGGAATACACAGCTAGAGCAATAAAATATCAAAATAAGTGGTGCGAATAAAGAAAAAGACGGCACTGGGTGACAATATGATCATCTACATATGCAGTGCCAGACAACCTCAAAAGATAGGGGCTCACCATCAGCTCCATGCCTGCCTCATAGAAAAGTCAGTGTGTTAGACCCACACTTACGGCAGAGGCTACGTCTGTCAGTGAAGAGAAGAAACAAATCAGCTCAGTTTTCTCTGACAGCCCAACAGCTGCCTTGAGCTACAGCTTCCTGTGTCCTGTGGCTGCCATTACCCTGATTTCATTCACAAGCTTCGTCTCAAGTTTGCAAGGAGGAGCATTTCCTAGGAAACTTTTACATTTTTTTTTTCGAAGTGTATTCATTTTTGAGAGATTGGGAGCGGAGGAGGCACAGAGAGAGGGAGACACAAAATCCGAAGCAGGCTCCAGGCTCGGAGCTGTCAGCACAGAGCCCGGCATGGGGCTCGAACTCATGAACCGTGAGATCATGACCTGAGCTGACATGGGATGCCTAACCTACTGAGCCACCCAGGCGCCCCTCGGAAGCCTTTAATCCAGGCACAGGAGCCAAGATGTGGAACGCTCTGGAGGAGGACAGGAGATCAACACCGCACAATATACCTGCCGCTGCCCTCAGACCAACAGTGCCCCAGGCAGGGCTGACCAGCCACTCGCCCTTCGGGGTTGTCAGGAACATGAGAGACTTGGCCTAGGGAGGGCGACCTCAGGTCAGTAGAGTGAGTAGTGTGAACCGCTGATAGACATCAAGGGTGGGGGGGACCTAGAATGAAGAATGAGGAAAGGACTCGGCCAGAACAGTGGTATCGCGTGGAGTCGTGCCCTGGCTGTCAACTCTTGTGGGT
>NW_027529583.1:1394176-1395412 GCF_008692635.1 Crocuta crocuta | reverse complement strand
GCTCTGGGTCACCCTGACTTCCAACTCAGTAGTTCCAAGAAGATGAGATCCGAGCGGAGCAGCCCCAGGTCAGCTGAGGGTCGCATCCCAAGAACGGGCCAGACACCACAGCACTTGGTGTCGACGGGAGGACAACGAAGAAGTGAGGGCGACGCCCACGTGAGAACATAGGAGGCCCCCCAAATCTCCCCTGCTCCTGCCCTAGCTGGTAACCCTGNGAGGTGAGGACTTGGGTGTGAGGGTGAAAGACCCAAATCAGTAGATGGAGGAGTCCAGGCTGTGACAGCCCCATAGCTGCTGTCAGCCCTCAGAGCTGCCATAGAGCCTTGGCCAGATGCAGCTCACCCTGACCTTCTCCCTGGGGAGTCCAGAAGGTGACGCATCAGTCTGAGGGGCACAGACTCAGAAAAGGGGAGGATGGAGTTCCGGGCCTTGTCAGGTTTCCAGGAGGGGCCCCTGAATGTAGACTGAGGAACTCACTCTGTCCATAACCAGGGGGGCTACCCAGTGATCCACGCCGCCGGTCCCTCCCACCCCCTGCCCTCTCTCAGTCCCGGGAGCGGGGGCAGAGCTGTGGGCTGACTTCTGCCCGGAAAGGAAGGGCCCTGGTCTAATGAGATGGTCCCAATTCTGCTGAGAGAGGAGACTGAGACCAGCTCCTAACTGGAATCCAGGTGAGGAACTCAACTACCGACCGGAGGACTTCTCTCCGAAAGAGGAGGCCGCCCAGAGCTCCCCTGGGAGGACTGGGAGCCCCAGGCAGGAGTCGCCACACGTGGTGCGCCCCGAACTCTCCCTCCTGGGAGGCAAGGAGGCCAGGGCTTTGTTCGGAGGCTGGTCAACTCACGTCAGTAGACTCCCAGTGAGCCCAGGCCAGAGAAGGCTCTCACTGAGCTGTCAGCCCCAGGTGCCCCGCCCGCCCCCGGCAGGGATGGTGGCTGAGGTGTCCCTTCACCCCCTCTTAGGGATCCCAGGGAGGAGAGGGCCAGGTTTTAGGTGTCAGCACAGCAGAAGGGAGGGGCGCAGGGCCTGCCGACAGTGCATACGATGGTGCTGACTGCAAACCGAGAGGATCCTCCCCACCGGCCCCTACTGTCACCGCAGGCGAGGCCGGCAGGCTGCGGCCCAAGGTGAGATCTTACTTCCCTGGGGGACCTCAAGGGACCGCTGAGCAGGAGAACAGGGAAACTGTTATGTCCGACAGCAGTGCCCTGTCAGAGGGGCTCACAGCCTCTC
>NW_027529583.1:1390965-1394146 GCF_008692635.1 Crocuta crocuta | reverse complement strand
TCAGAGGGACACACAGCCTCTCGTCCTTCTCCAGGAGCCACACCACGTGCCCTCCTGCCACACTCCTTTCTGCTGTCCTTAGCCACAGCCACCATGTCTTGAGGTCACAAGAATAAGCGCTACGCCCATGAGAAAAGCCAGCATGCCTGAGATGAGTCCCAGAGTCTCAGGGCTGCTCATGCCACTACAACAGCGGAAGGACAGTCCCTGTCCTCTCCCTCTTTTGGGCACATTCCCTGGGGACAAGGGTGATGCCAGGTCACATAACACTCCCCAGGAGCCTCGGAGAGCTCCAACCCACCACTGCTTTCTGCGGCTGTTTTACGCACAGAATCTTCTGAAGGTGCTAACAGCAAANTTTCAGGATAATATGAATATTTTTTTTTAATGTTTATTTATTTTGAGAGAAAGAGAGACTGTGCACACTCAAGCAAGTAGAGGAGGGGGGTAGCAGAGAGAGAGGGAGAGAGAGAATCCCAAGCAGGCTCCTGCTGTCAGTGCAGAGCCCAACCCAGGGCTCCATCTTATGACGGTGAGATCATGACCTGAGCCAAAATCAAGAGTGAGACGCTTAACCGACTGAGCCACCCAGGCACCCCTAATGTGAATCTAAAAAAAATTTTGTTAATGTTTATTTGTTTTTGAAAGAGAGACAGTGTGAGCAGGAGAGGGGCAGAGAGAGAGGGAAACACAGAACTCAAAGTGGGCTCCAGGCTCCACGCAGTCAGCACAGAACCCGATTCAGGGCTCAAACTCACCAACTATGAGATCATGACCTGAGCCAAAGTCGGATACTTAACCAACCGAGCCACCCAGGTGCCCCAATATTTTTATATCATTGTTCACTAGTGTGGAGTCCCCGTAAGTCAGTTATATGGGACCAAGGAAAGCAGACACACTATGAAATGGCTTTTCTTTCCAGTGAGATGCCCATCTTTAAATCAACCCAATAGGCACACAAAAAAGTGGCAAAGATAAGTGGGCTTGGTCAACATTCCCGCAAATACTCAAGAATGGGCATAATGAAAACTGAGAAACAAGACTGTGAGGAGAACAGGGGAGGGAGAGTTGGCCTCAAACTAAGCGCTGAGAAGAACTTGTAGAACTGTGAAGCTGTGAGCAAGCACTTGAAGGATTGGCAGATGTGCGGTCTGGAGGCAGGGAGGACTCAGAAGTACCTCTAGCGCACAGGAGTCTCTCTCCACACTTCCCCACCGAACCCTTCCATTCAATTCTCTGTCCATTTATTGGGGAGCCAGTGGGCTTTGTGCACAGATAATGGACAGGTGAACAAGACAGCCCCCCTTTTTCATGGGCCAACGGACTAGGGATAAAAGCTCTTAGTGTGCTTTAACATTTAGATTCTCCAAAGAGTGAGAACCCTCGGCCACAACGCTAGCAGGGAAAAGAGCTTGACAAAACAAGGAGCGTCTTTCTTTTCTGGGCTAAAGTTAATATTCATTCCTTTACAATGAGTCAGAAATTTCAGGACATCAGTGCATTGAGATCATCCAGAGGGATTGTGATACCACTCCTCCTTTTTCTTTTGTAACTCTGAAATCTATATTGCATACAGAAAAGCCTATAAAATGTGTGTCGAGTTTAAAGAATAATTACATGAACGTGTATGTGCTCACTCGTAGATTAAGAAATAGAACATTGTCAGTAACTCAGTAATCCTGTGTCCTTCCCTAGTGATATACCCGTTCCTACCTGCTATGGACTGAATGATGGGGTCCCCCTTCCGTATGGGGGCATGGTATTTGGAAGTGGGGCCTTTGGAGAGGCAATTAGGTCATGACGGTGGAACCCCCATGGCGGCATTAGTGTCCTTAGAAGAGGAGACCTAACCCTACACCCACCCCTTGAGAGGACATAACAAGAAGCCATCCCTCAATAAGCCAGGAAGAAGGCCCTCACCAAGACCGGAAGCTGCGGCACCTTGATCATGGACCTCTCAGCCTCCAGAACTGTGAGAAACAAATGCCTGCTGTTTAAGTGCCCCGGTCCACGATAATTTGTTGTAGCAGCTGGAGCTAAGACGCTACCCCAGAGGTAACCACTATTCTGAATTTTGTGTTATTTGTTTTCTTTATCCCCCAACTTTGAATATATCTTTAAACAATCTAATCCTTTGTCCACTTTTACCTGCCTTTGAACTTTCTATGAATGGACCTGCACTGTAAGCAACCACCTGTGACTTGCTTCCTTTGCTATTATGTGTGTGGTATTCACCCATGTTTAAGCACGAAGTCCTCGTTTGCTCGTTCTCATTGCTGCGGAACATTTGTTTTGTGCCAGTCCCAGCCTATCGATAAGCAATGTTATGGCTGGACCGGTCCTTGCGGTTCTTACTGTGATTGTAAGGTTCTCTTCAGCAATAACCAATAACCATCAAGGAACTTGGGGGGGAAATGAAGGTTTATTACTTACGGGACCTGGAAATTACACAGCACTCCTGGGGTTACACAATGAGGTTGCAGTAGAGATGGAGAGAGAGTGCGTGTGAACCATCTTACGGCCTCATATTCTGCTTTTACTGGGGTCAAGGATGGGACGTAGGGTTTCCACAAGTTCACTCTATCTGTAAATTGTAAGGGCAGGAATACAAAACCCAAGGAAAGAAAAAAAAAAATAGCTGCCCAAATGGTCAGTTATGGAAATCAACCAAAATCTCTAAAACAAAGAAGCCTGGGGGTTAGGGAGTAGCTTGGCTTTTTATCTAGTCTAGCGTGGCTGCCACTGTGTTTACTCAAGATAGCTCTCTTTGAAGTAGATCCTGGGCAATCAAAACTTCAATCAGGCACTTGCATTACAAAAAGAAAAGCCAACTGTCAGGGCTTACACTACACATTCCAAAGCATAAATATACTACAGTATATTTCTCTACTTTACTTTGGTTAATATTTGCATTGTTTAATGCTACCACGAAAACTTTCACAGCTATCTCCTGGTTCACTTGTGCAAAAGTCTTTCTAAGTTTCATAGCTAGTACTGGAATTACTGAGTCACAGGGTATGCACATGTTCAAGTTTACTAGGTGACCGCCTAACTCTTTCCAAAGTGGTGATACTAATTTTCGCCACAGCAGAAGGGAATATGTTGAGCTCTATCTTCCACCAACATCTACAGATCTTCCACTTTAAAATGTTTTGTCCATTTGATGTATAGCGATGCCTCA
>NW_027529583.1:1389618-1390915 GCF_008692635.1 Crocuta crocuta | reverse complement strand
CCCATTTGGATGGGCGTCTTCTGAGATGTCTATTTAAATTCTGTACTTATTTTTCTGTGAGGTTGTTTCCTTGATTTTATATGAGTTCTTTATATAATCCTCACATAGTTAATGTGTTTGTAAATATCTTACATTATTTTACCTGTTTTTTCCATAATTTTCATGCTGAATTTTAAAGAAGTCTTTAATGTTAAGGATTTCTTTCAAATTTATCAATGCCTTTCTTGAAATTTTGTGGTTTTTATTTCTTGTATAAGAAATCCTGCCCTACTTTAAGATGATAAAATATCCTCTCATATTTTCTTCTAAAGCTTTTGTTGATTTTTGCCTTTCATATTATTTCTTTAATTCAACTGGCATGAATCTTTGGACAAATTGTGAGAAATGTGTGACATTTATTTTTTACCCATACTGAATGCCAGTTACGGAAAAATTCATCCTCTCTCCAACGATGTGCCATGCCTCCAGTCTTGTACTCAGAGTCCACACACGAGCATATTTCAGGGTTTTATGCTGTTCCATAGGCTTATTAGACTATCCCTGAGATGACACTATATCGTCTTAATCACCATAGCTTTAACAGTAAGCCCTGCTGTCTGGGAGGATAAATCCCTCCATCTTGCTCTTCATCTTCATTTCTTTTCTCTTCTTGGTCCTTTAAACTCTTCCACAAAAATTTTAGATCAGCTTGTCAATTTCCATATTTCTTGGAGCTTTGAATGCTATGAATTAAACTACAAATCAGTTTGATGCTTTAAACCTTGATAATACGGAGTCTTCCAATCCATGAATGTGGTGTATCGCTCTAATGACTTAAGTCTTCTTTAATAATTTTCACTAAAGGGGCCCCTGGGTGGCTCAATTGGCTGAGCATCGGACTACGGCTAATTAAACATTAAAAAAATTTAAGAAAAAATAAATTTCACTAAAGTTTTATGATTTACTCTACATTGTGAGATTTAATTTGAAGTACATATATTTTTATGCTATTATATATGGAAATCTTATTCCCATCCAAATAATTAACAAAAAGAAATGTAATGTGTACATATGTACTACAATAAATGTTACATATAAGTGATGAAGTAATGTTATTAAACTCTCTTACTGATTTTCATTTATTATGTGCGTGGTTTAGGCTCTTCTATAAACATAATCACATCTTTGAAAATAATATTTTGTTTCGTCCTTTCTAATTCTTCCTTATGTTTCTTTTTCTTGCCCTACTTGAGTTCCTCATGTTGTGTCTGAACTCAGAAGGAAGGCTTTCACGATATTCCCATTGACCATGATGTTA